>NC_073745.1:284459239-284790905 GCF_029784135.1 Toxorhynchites rutilus septentrionalis
AACATTTCCAGTAACGACTTTGAAATATTTAGCGTCTTTTTAACAATACCCGCACCGAAAGTCCCTCTGCGTCAGGACAGAGAGGGCGATGTGCACAAGCTGCTGAAAGCTGCCTGATTTTTTTCCTCCCCCCGAGAAAACCGATTTCAAAGAGTTATTGAAGACATTTTGACAATCACAAAAAGCGAGAAGCGAGGATCTAGCCAATCGAGCAAAAAAGTTAATCAGCGAAGCGGGACCATCTGCATAATTTTCTCCGTATTATCTCGACAGTTCGAAGTCGTAGTATCGAATTTTCCGATTACCTAGCAAATTATTACATTCATATGCCTGAGTGGGACATAGTTGTGTAGTAAGCGCAGTAAATTCGAGAAGCACTCTCCCGAAGCCTGATGATTTTATTTTCTTTGGAAGAATAGCTCGATAAGTTACAAAATTCAATAGGCTCAATCAGAGAAAACCATCGCGGAGCCAATGTCATTCAAGTGGTTCGAAGATGCTATCGGTTATAGCGAACGAGAAGATCGTCTCATATACATTCCGTTTCTGAACAATAAGACACCCCGCAAACTGCAGATTTTTTATTGACCGATAGTTTGGTAGGCTTCATAATCAGTAAGGAGAGGTATGCATATGCGCAGCCTGCGGGGGCACTGCTCCACTCTTTTTTTGAGTTTTTGAGATATATTGACGTGAGGCGTGAAACATTAGATAAAATACTGATCTCGTCTCCTTTCCTGTTTGAGCACCATCTGAGTTTTCGCGATTACTATCCGAATAGAATCCAAAGTAAATTTTCCTCTTCGGAACCCGAACTTTCTACCTTGAAGAATATTTTAAAAACATAATCTCCGAATCGCGTTTTTTTACCTTGCAACTATAGAAATTATAGGAGGTTGTGTCCAAGGCACGACGTAGAACTACGCTGTTATTTCATTTAAGGGGCTTGTTTATAACGGATATTATTTCATAATGCAGCGAAATCTTCCGCTACCTCCCTCTTTGTTTATATTTATAATCGCGGCTGCATGATTTGCACCACCAAACAATCATCCATAATAGCATCAAAATATTAGATGATTGTTGCATCGCGACAGGGCCAATGCACACGGAAGCAGATACAAATTCAGCGTAGCGACGATACTTTTTGTAAATACAGGATAACTAAATATACACACATTTATCTCCGCTTTGCGCTCTTCTTAACGGAAGTCCTTTCTATTAATATTTCCGGTCTCGATTAGCTTTCCTTTCATCCTTGGTGGAGATAGTTTTGCTACTGTCATGCGAAACCAAATAACAAACAGAATTTCTGAACAATTATTTTCTTGGGGAGCCGATGATAGCCTAGTTTGATGATTCCCCACTCAATTGATGTAATGATTAAAGGGTGTGTCACATCAAATTGCATCACGGAGAAAAAGCTGTAGAAATTTAATTTTTAGGAATTATATCTTCAGCTTTCGCTTATAATCAGATAAGAGTGTATAGATCACGTTGGCCATGCTTCACTGTCAATTTTTCGTAAATTTGGAAAAATGTCGTCGAACGAAAAAGAGCGTCGTGAATTAATCCTGCGCACTCATTTCGAGAATCCGGAGGTGTCACATCGAGACATCGGTAAGATGCTGGGAATCGTCCAATCCACGGTCAGCAGAGTACTGAAACGATACTTCGAGAACCTAACCGTCGACCGGAAGTTGAAGAACGGCAAAAATGAATGCTCCGTCAGTGAAAAAGATCACAAGCGCGTAGTTAAGCAGTTTCGACGTGATCCGAGAAGTTCGGTCCGGGATGTCGCCAATAAGCTGAATTTGTCAAGTTCATTCGTCCAGCGGACCAAGCAGCGGGAGGGCCTACGTACATACAAGGTTCAGAAGGCTCCTAACCGCGACGAAAGGCAAAACATGGTGGGGAAGACGCGAGCCCGGAAGCTATACACCGAAATGCTGACGAAGCCGCATTGCCTGGTAATGGACGACGAAACCTACGTAAAAGCGGACTTTCGTCATCTGCCGGGCCTGTTGTTCTTCTCCGTAGAGGACAAATTCAGCGTTCCGGAGGAGATTCGCAAGCAGAAACTATCCAAGTTTGCCAAAAAGTACATGGTGTGGCAAGCGATCTGCTCTTGCGGAAAGCGGAGCGCCCCCTTCGTGATGACCGGCACGGTAAACGGGCAGGTTTACCTTAAGGAGTGCCTACAGAAGCGCTTACTGCCACTATTGAAGCAGCACGAGGGCCCGACCATCTTCTGGCCGGATCTCGCTTCGTGCCACTATTCAAAGAACGTGTTGGAGTGGTACGAAGCCAACGGGGTCACCTTCGTGCCAAAGGGAGTGAACCCGCCCAACGCGCCGGAGCTTCGCCCAATAAAGAAATATTGGGCGATTATGAAGCAGGCCGTCCGGAAGAACCCAAAAGTTGTCAAATCGGAGGCGGACTTCAAGAGAAAATGGATTTCGGTTAAAAAAAAACTACAACCTGACGTTGTACAGAACCTTATGGACGGGGTAAAAGGAAGGTGCGAGCATACGGGCTTGGGCTCGAAGTATGAATAAAAAGAAAATGTCAAAAGTTGTTTAATAGTTTTTATTTTACTGTCTAAAATTTTCAAAAGGATCGGTCTACTGGGCGAATTTCTACAGCGTTTTTTCCGTGATGCAAATTGATGTGACACACCCTTTACAATGCCAGACATATCAACGAGTAAGTAATTTGGTCGCGTCCACAGCTCAATCCAAAACGAAAATATGTGATGACGCAAAACAAGGAAGAAAAAGCGATGTTCATTGCTTTGTATCTAGAACGATACTGAAAGTGTGCCTCAGCGAGATCTAATATTAATGCTCTAGGGATATGTTCCCCTTCGTTCTTATTCTTCTTCTTTCATTTGTTCACGGAGGCTTAAAATACTTCCTCTTCGTTGTTCGTCGATAAAATGCTCGTTATAAACGGCATGGGAAGGGAAGCTCACAAATGAGCAGAACAAATGTATGAGAAATGGAAATGCTTCTAGTTTTCATGAATTTAAACCGTTCACACACCAGGGAATTGTACTATATAGCATAGAAAAAAAATCTTAGGGAATTTCCGGTTCGTTTGGTATGTAAATCGTCAAAATCCGTTCGCGGTAAAATAGTGATTACCGTTAATTTTGTTTCATAAAAACGTGACCTGTTTTCTGATTTGGCACCCTTAATGAAAGACGTAGTTCTACGTCAACAATCAAAATAGGCGTCATGCACAAAATACGTAACAAATGGAGATATGAATTTTTGAAAATTCATGAAATTTAGATACTTTGAGAAACCGTAGTCATCTATGAAATGTAACATGAAAATAGAATCTACAAGCGATCCAACAAAAAAAAACTATATGTAACGATTTATCCTCGGACCCACCGTTCTCGAGATATAACCAATTTCTTATAATGAAAATAATTAGTCAAATGTCGGATCCTCAATCGTAGTGTCCAGCAACAGCAAGCATTTTCGAATATTTCACGAGCATGATTTTAATTACCGTGGGGGTGAAATTGGGTCAAAAATGGGGAAAGGTACTATTAGTAATATCTTGACAAATATTGGGAATATTTTTGAAAGCTGTGAGCCGTTTAATAGGAGACATATTTCCACAACTTCCAATGCATAACACTTAACTGTAGTACAAATAGTTATTATTTAATAAATCATCAAAGTTTGATGTGTAAATAGCCATCAAATAACACCCCAGAGAAAATCTCATGCCCAGCATTATACAGAACTACTGAAATTGTAAATATTAGATAGAATTATTCTTTAAAGTCTTGCCAGATGAGTCATTACTGATTTTAAACATCAAAAAAAATTCCATTCGAATTTCAATATTTTCGAAACAATATCTTATTTACACTGAGTGGCGGTGAGAATGGGTCAAGCACAAAATTGGTGGTTATCTGTGATTGTTTTTCATCGGGGTGACTATTCCCATTTTATGGTGGTCCGTAAATCAACTTTTCCCCCTTTTTCCAAAAATGACCTTTTTCAATAATTCATAACTTTTAAACTACTGGACCGATTTAGATCGATTAATCAAATTATTGCTAATGAGCTAGTTTTGTTTGAATTTTTTTTTATATTTTTTCTTGAAAGTTGATGTTTTTTTATATAACATGTCCGAATATCAGAGAGGTGTTTTTTCTTTTTCAGGCAATTTTGCAAAGTTAACATGTTTTCGGTTTTCGTTCAATATTCCTATGCGACTGGACAACATCTATGCGACTAGAATCCAATTTTTATGCATATGTGCTATTTCATGTGGTTTCAAATTGGTATAACGATCATCTGAATCGGCCCGGTAGTTTAATAGTTATGAATTTAAAAAAAAGCATTTTTGGAAAAAAAATTGTAAGGGGTTGTATCTAGAACACGACCGCATATTTTCGACTTAGAACTACGCAATTGTATTATGAAATCCACTTGTTTACCACTTCGAATTTTTTTTTTAAATGCATTGAAATCGTTGTAATAGATTGTGTTCTTCGTTACAAATAAAATTGATGAACGTCCTTTTACGTTTGATATGATGCCTAGGACTACCAAAATATGCTAACGGAACAATTGTCAAACGATCATTGTATTTTACATTTTCCTCTGAAATTGTTGCGCATCTCATGTTTACATAGTTCTCGAACCGCTAAAGTTCATTCACCTCTAGTATATTAAATGACGATTTTCCCAAGGCTTCTCAGTTTAAAAGTACGTTTTAGGGAAACATATTCCGGTCTGCACAACAACAAGCGAGTACAAAAATACTCAACACCAAAAAATACCCCCGATATGCATGCATTTGAAAAGCGGATTCCGCCAGACACATCAATTTTGAAGTTCGTGTTAGGGAAACACAGCTCGGTGAGAACAAAAATACCCCCGCTCGATTTTGAAGTCTGTGTTGGAGAAACCGCTAATCAGGCCAATCAAAACTTGGCATTTATGGCGATTCCCCCAAGGCTGCTTAGTTTTGAAGTCTGTGTTGGAGAAACCGTAAATCGGACCAATCAAAGCGGGGCAGTTAGGGTGTTTAGATAACGCTTAACATTTTACAGTTATTCATTGTTTATTTAAAGAAAAACAACATTAAATTAATTGTGAGAAATTTATCATCAAATCAGTTTCATTTTGCAGCAGATTGTAGTTTAAGGCAGGTTTGCTCTCTTCAAAGTGTCTCCTGTCAACGATATTAGGCATACGCAACCACAACCGCAACAATTCGTTTTTTTTTCAATGGAGAACAGCAGCCGCCAATCCACTGATCCACTCTTTATTACCACAACTGTGAAAAGCTCACCAGAAAACCAGTTTCCAGAAACAGCGAACGCTTGGGTGACCTCGGAGAAAAACATACCCATAGTGAAAACGTAAACAAATGAAATAGGGGAAACCAATGACGGCGGATCGCCGCAAGAAAAGCAACACGCATCTCTCGTCGTGTTCCCGTTCCGAAATAATGAGCATCACGTTCCATGCTATAAAAATGCTCATTAGGGCTATAAAAAGGAGCAGAAGAAATGCGGGAGTCTGCACACCCCGCGGAGTAAGAGAAACCACCTTGCCGTGAACGCTTTCCTGTTTCCAAGAAAAACACGGCGTGCCGCAGCATCACACGGTTATTATTCGCAAAAGTTCCGCGGGAGTAGTTACGCGCGCTTTGGGGCTTCCACGCGAGCATGACGCCTTCGGTGTTTTAACGACGTGGTGCCAATGTTGTGGTTACTCTTGGGAATTTCATAATGCTGTAATGATTCGTAAAGAACGGCAGCTTCAATAAGGTTGAGGAGAAAAAAATATCTATTTCATTTGGAGACGTTTGCGCAAGATTAGTGGCGAGACCGTTTTTACTGGCTCCGACAAAAAGCCATAAAGCAAGCGACCGTAATTGAACGACAATATACCGAAGGATCCATTAGAATATCTTCACCGGATTCAAGGTTCACTTCCCAAACATTCACTGCTTGAACTCGGTCCCAATTCAAATGATAATTTTCGATGGGGGCGTCTGATAATGTAGCAAATGACAAAATAAAAAAAAAGTCAAATATCGCTTCGAAGGAGTAATAACCGGCTCGTTATGTATGGTTGACGTGAGTCTAATGTGCATAATCATTGAACTCTCATGTCGCCCACTTCTAATGTGTGTAATTTAGACGCCGCATAATTTCGCTGGCGTGGGTTGTGAAAATCAATCGTCGGTACATTGGGAACCCGGATCGAAGTGGTTTCGCATTTTACTGTTAATGATGCGGAAATAGACCCCTCTCGCTCTGGTTTAAAATTTCATCGAACTTTTCAGATATCAAAGCAAGTTGATTGTGACCATGGATGCCCACATGATGTTGGGTTGGGTGAATTTACCTGATTGCGTACTCATTGAGGTGAAAGAAATGATTTCCATAGAAAAATAATCATCGAAACCTGTTGCTCCGAAACCCAATAAACGAATTCGAGTAACATAAGATTATTTTCAGACACAATTCTCGTTCAAGGTTTTTCAACCACTTGCAAATAACATGTTTCTCCGTTACATGGAATAAATGTTCGATACACAAAACATGATAGAATAAAGACAGACTCCATTTATAAATTTGGCTCCATTTGCTTGATTAGTTTTCGAGTTATGCAGAAATTTGTTTTTCATTTGTATGACAGCCCACCCTAAGACAGGGGAAAAGAGAGGGGGGAGAAGTATCTTATCACCTTAAAACATTCATTGCACCCTAAAATCTTCACATGCCTAATTTGGTTTCGTTTGCTTGAATAATTCTCGAGTAATGCAGAAATTTGTTGTGTTTCATTTGTATGGCAGCCCCCCTTAGAGAGTGGGGGGGGGGGGGGGTTGGAGTATCTAACCACCATAGAATCATTTATTGCACGCTGAAACCTCCAGATGCCTAATTTGGTTGCATTGGCTTGATTAATTCTCGATTAATGTGGAAAGGGCCTGGCCGGGTAAGGGAGTAAAAAGTGCCCCCAAACCAAATCACTAGTATCCTTTACAATATTTGCTATACAGCTAGTGATTTGGTTTGGGGGCACTTTTTACTCCCTCCCCTAACCACTCTTTGGAAATATAAAAAAAATATTTTTTGATACCGCGCAACACTGAAAAAAATCACACATATCTAGAAAAGCCATAGAAACACATTAAAATATGAATTAGAGTAGTACTGAATCTCTAAATCCCAAAAAAAAAATTCAAAATTTCAATATTTTTTTAGTACTAAAATTTTTGATGAAATTTTTTTTTGATAATTTTTTTGATACACCGTAGTAAGATGCACATTCAGTATATTTTTCAAATTTTTATCTCGGATTTTTTGAGGATGGCGTGAAATAATCGAAAAAGTACGTATTTCACTATAGATCCTACGTCAAACCACATAGGGGTTCAAATAAACCACCAAAATTTCTTATTTAATATCCTTTACAATATTTGCCATACAGCTAGTGATTTGGTTTGAGGGCACTTTTTACTCCCTTACCTAACCACTCTTTGGAAATATTAGGCTGTCAAAAAAGTCCTGCGGTATTTCCGCGAGGTGTCGTTGTAAGCGCGTAGTTCTAGTTGTATTCATTGTATCGAGTCATACTATAGCTTGTTGGAAAGGTATTTTTGCGCGCTATAATATAGTCCTTGACAGTGTTTTGTTTGGTTAAGTCGTTCGTGAGTTATAGTGTCGCAAATATGGAGCAAAATAAAGAGAAAATCCGACATATTTTACAGTACTACTATGACAAAGGCAAAAATGCATCTCAAGCTGCCAATAAAATTTGTGCAGTTTATGGACCCGATACAGTTTCCATTTCCACCGCACAACGATGGTTTCAACGTTTTCGTTCTGGTGTAGAGGTCGTCGAAGATGCGCCACGCTCCGGAAGGCCTGTCGTCGAAAATTGCGACAAAATCGCTGAGTTAGCCGAGAAAGACCGGCATAGTAGCAGCCGTAGCATCGGCCAAGAGCTGGGGATAAGTCATCAAACCGTTATTAACCATTTGAAGAAGCTTGGATTCACAAAGAAGCTCGATGTATGGGTGCCACACACGTTGACGCAAAAAAATATCTTTGACCGTATCGACGCATGTGAATCGTTGCTGAATCTCAACAAAATCGACCTGTTTCTGAAGCGGATGGTGACTGGCAATGAAAAGTGGGTCACTTACGACAACGTGAAGCGCAAACGGTCGTGGTCGAAGCCCGCTGAAGTGGCTCAGACGGTGGCCAAGCCCTCATTAACCAGGCCAGGAAGGTTCTGCTGTGTGTTTGGTGGGATTGTCAAGGAATAATCTATTATGAGCTGCTTTCCTATGGCCAAACGCTCAATCCGTACCTGTACTGCCAACAACTGGACCGCTTGAAGGTAGCACTCATGAAGAAGAGGCCATCTTTGATAAACAGAGGCCGCATAGTCTTCCATCAGGACAACGCCAGACCACACACTTCTTTGGTGACGCGCCAGAAGCTCCGGGAGCTCGGATGGGAGGTTCTTTTGCATCCGCCGTATAGTCCGGACCTTGCACCAAGTGACTACCACCTGTTTTTGTCCATGGAGAACGAGCTAGGTAGTCAGAAGTTAGCCACAGAAGAGGCCTGTGAAAATTGGCTATCCGAGTTTTTTGCCAATAAGGAAGCGAGCTTCTATAACAGGGGTATTATGAAGTTGGCATCTCGTTGGGAACAAGTCATCGAAGAAAACGGTGCATATTTCACTTAAAACAGATGATTGTAACTAATTTTATGAACAAATGAAAATTCAAAAAAAATATCGCAGGACTTTTTTGACAGCCTAATATAAAAAAAATATTTTTTGATACCGCGCAACACTGAAAAAAAATCTGAAAAAAAATCACACATATCTAGAAAAGCCGTAGAAACACATTTAAATATGAATTAGAGTAGTACTGAATCTCTAAATCTCAAAAAAAAAATTTCTAAATTTCAATATTTTTTTTAGTACTAAAATTTTTGATGAAATTTTTTTTGATACATCGTAGTAAGATGCACATTCAGTATTTTTTTTCAAATTTTTATCTCGGATCTTTTGAGGATGGCGTGAAATAATCGAAAAAGTACGTTTTTCACTATAGATCCTACGTCAAACCACATAGGGGTTCAAACAAACCACCAAAATTTCTTATTTAATATCCTTTACAATATTTGCCATACAGCTAGTGATTTGGTTTGGGGGCACTTTTTACTCCCTTACCCGGCCAGGCCCTTTGTGTGTCATTTGTATATCTTCTTCTTCTTGGATGGCTCTAACGTTCCAGTGGAACTTTTGCCTTCTCAACGTAGCATTACTTGTGTCATTTTTATTAGTAATACTTGTTTGAGATTTCTATGCCGAATAACACGCCTCAAACTGTACTCTGGAGTGGCAAGCTCTAGAATACGCATGACCACAGTGAAAGTCGGAAAAATTTTCTTTGACGAAAAATCTCCCCGCCAGAACGGGAATCGAACCCGAACCCCCGACATGATAGTGTGGGACGCTAACTACTCGGCCACGGGAGCACCTGTCATTTGTATATGTAGAATGCATATATGATACTGAAAAATTATTTTTTATTCATAATTTTTATTTTGAAAGTGTATTCATTCCATATGAAAATCCACATGGTCTTTGTTGCTTCACAAATGTTCCAGGGTCTGGTTCTGCGATTTAAAGATGACAAAAAAAACTTAATGATACCTGTCAGTTTCGAGTAGCTTCTTGTGCGGATCGAAGTTGAGCTGAAGTTTGACACCTGAGATGAAGACAAGTTGAGATTGAGTTTTAGTTGACCCGTGTGCGGACGGCCTAACTCCACTGGGTTGTGAATCAACTGGATCGTGAATCATAAAATTGGGCACATTCGATCGATTGTATAAAATTGTAAGAGTTGGAAGCTGGAACCTCGAGGAAATCATTTTAAATAGAAAAAAACATCAAATATTAAGATAACTTGTTGAAATGTTCATTTTCACTACCAGTTTCAATAACATAATCCCAATTTCAATTATCAGCTTCTTGAATATTACAGGGTCCGGCAATTGAAGTGCTACATTGAAAAAAAAAACAGATAAATTGATCAAAGCAAACAAAATTTATATTATTTCAATTTTTTTCAATTTTGCTTCAAAACAATTTTTTTTTAAATTCACTGGTACAATTCAACCTGTTCGGCCTTGAGTTTAACCACTCGCCGCAGACGATCGAGGAACGCATCGTAAGAGGCCCGCAGATGCTCTTGTGGTATTTCTCCCAGGCTGCTGTCAGATGTCGCTTCAGGGCTTCCAAACTTTTATGTTTATTAGAGCAGACTTCGGCCTCCAACATACTCCAGACAGCGAAGTCCATAGGGTTCCGGTCCGGCGAACTAGCCGGCCACTCCGAACTAGCAATGAACCCTGGAAAATGCTCTGCAATCCAAAGTTGGGTTTTCTTCACTTTGTGCGCCGGTGCCGAGTCTTACTGGAAAACCCAATCTCTGGAACCAAAATGACGACGTTCCCACGGTTCGACGACATTCTGTAGAACTCGTTCCCGATACGTATTTTGGTTGATCTTCACTCCTTCAGGGACAGAAACCAGCGGAGTCCGGCCATCACGGGTGATTCCGGCCCAAACCATCACCAATGAAGGTTTCTGTCGCCTGGTCGCCGTCAGTACGTCAGCATGGGTTCGCGATCTTTCCGGCAACCAAACTCTGTCGTTCTGCTTATTCACGAACTGCGCTACGGTGAAGAGTTTCTCGTCGGTGAACACGATATTCTCCAACCTTCCTTCCGCGGCCCTCTTCAGCAGCGCTTTCGCTCTTTTTACCCGTTCTTGTTTTTGCCTCATCGAAAGGTCTTGAACCTTTTGGATCTTGTAAGGTTTGGTCTGTAGTTTATCTTTCAGGATCCGACGGAGACTTCGATCCGATATTTTGAGATCCTTCGCCAATTTAGTGGCACTACGTCGAAGATTTCTCTTAAGGCGCTTCTTGACGATCTTCACCATGGCAGGTGTCACCACAGTAGCTTGACGTCCCCCACCATATCGTTTTTTGGTACTTCCGGTCAGGTATCTTTTAACTGTACGGTGTACAAAACTTCTGCACACAGGTATAGCAGACAGCTCTCGAACTATGTCTTTCTGAAATTTCCCAGCTAGGAGCAAGGCAATTACAGCACTACGTTTCTGTTCGATATCCATATTTGCGGATAACACTCGATCTCAAAAGTAACACATACATCCACTTGCAGCTGAGATACAATGTAAACAAACAAACAGTTTTCTAACTTTTTCATCTATTCGTTCTATCGATCGCTCCTGCAGCCATGTCTGCTAACCCCTAACAATCTCCCATTCAGCCCCGAAAGGTTTTTTTCCCGGTGCAGCTTCGATTGTGTATTCGTCCGAAGTGTTGCTGTCAGCGTCTTGATAATAATTCCATCAGGCGCAACAAACGTTAAGATCCGATGACAGAGAATCCGTTATTTCTTTTTTCTTCAACAGAAATACTAAAGTTCCCTGCGGAAATGCCCGAACGTCACAACAGGTGTTGACAAGAGTGACACAGAATTCGTGCCGTCGCTGTTGCTCCGTTGGTCCGATATTTGTTTTTTTTTTTTTGTTTGTTGTTTCTCTCACTACTCATGGATAGAATTACCATGTAGGAATTTCAACACCCGTGTCCGTTTGCTTAAACCTCGCTTCGAGGGTTTCGTGACATGTGTCGGACCTCTGTTTGCCACCTTCTTCCGATGGTGCATTTCGATCGCCCGGCTCACTATATATTCCTGCGGTCTTTGGTAAATAATATATGAGTTTTCGCGAGAACTGCGTAAATTGACCGAACATATTACCGTCAAACTGAGAAGCACTCCAGCACTGTTGCGCAATAATTCATAGTATTATCGGTGTCGGTTCCCCCCCAAAAAGTGACAAATAAATTACTAGCATATTCATCGCTAGGATTAGAGTTTGACTGAGCGACACAAGTGACACACAAAAAGCGCAGTAAACGCCATTGCCAATTTCCTAAAACCGTGTCGAATCCAACCAGTTTCCACCCTTTCGGGGGAACAGCGTTACGATAATGAATGGTATGGCGCAACGCATTCTGGCGATGAATTAATAATATTCATACTATCCCAGCTCGTATGACAATAGCAATCGAATCCGCGATTAATTATAGAGATATGCTATACCCGGTTCGGGCTAGATTCAAGTGCATCCAATGCAAAAAAAAAGGGCTAATTATTCGCCCGAGTTGGCGAACATGGCGACAAGTAACAGCCGAATGATGAATAAAAAGCAATCCACTGTTGATTGTGATGCTTTTACAGAAAACACGCAATTGGTTGTTATCCGGAGGAAAAACCACCTGAAATGAGAATGAAGCTGGTTCACCATTCATATTTAAACAGACGAAAAACATCGTTTCATCCATCAGCGAAACTATCAGCTCGCGAAGTGAAATACGTTTTCCACCCCTGTTTTTTGGGTTGGGGGCCAACACATACATTCACACATACACACACACACAGAAGAGTGCACACCCAAACACATCCTGCATGGGTACGGTATCGCTTCACCAACCCCGGTACCATCAGGGACTCTTTTTGCAATTTAAATTTTTCATGATTTCAACAAATAAAATATTCACGAAATCAGCTCAACAACATTTCCAAAAAGCCCCCGGGAGCGGAAAAGCAGCTGAATGCAAAGCTGAAACTTTTGCGAGCGCATTTCATCGCCTGATGGCAGCAGCGGCGGGATGTATTCCCGGTTAATTTCCGGCGTGTAATAAACTAGTTTGTTATGGGGAGAGGGCAGAAAAAAAAACTACCCCAGCACTGTCAGGATTTCGGTTTTTGTGTTTAGATCAGTTGCATCTGCGTTTGATTCGATTCTAGTCAAACTTGCCCATTTCATTATGTTCACAGTAAATTGATTCAATTCCCTGTCTGCCGCTTTTTCGATATGAATATGGACAGGGATATGAATAATTTAGCGCTTCGGTGTTTTGATCGAATTACAAAGTTTTCCTTTGTAATATTCTGACTTGCAAAATTGCCTGGAATCGTTCAATTTATATTCCACAACGTACATCTGAATTTTATCTTCCCATTTCCATGCCAGCCAGATATCCCTAGCAACCTGTTCCGCTTTCATCACACTGCCCGATTCGCAGCCCATTTGGGTAGCGTCAGTCAGGCGTGTGCCAATCTGCCGCCGCAGGAATCACTTCAAATTATATCATAAAAAAATCTGTTCACACATTGCATCTCATCAGCCAGCCCGAAACGGTAGACAGTAGATCTCCAACCGCAGAATCCTTCCGCCTTCGGATATTTGCATTTTTCCTGCTCTCCATTCCGTCTAAGTCCATTTGTTGTGTGTGTGTGTATGTGTGTGTGTGTTTGTACGCTATCTCGACGCCTTGCCCTCCGTAATCAGTGCTTGATTAACCATAGCAAAGTATGTAGTTTACATGGGTACTGAACCCCAGTCCAAGATTGAACGCAGAAAGTGGTGGCCACAATTCGGAGAGATACTGATGAACTCATTACCATATCAGATTCTCCATGAACATTCTCTTCAATGGAATTACTCTAATACCCACACATTTTTTGTTTTTTGCTGCTGGAAAAAAAGTACGACACAGTTCTTCCTTTTTTTTTGTTCTGAATGCTTATGTTACAAGCCCGGAAGGCTGTGTTAACAATGCCATTTGAATGTCGTAGCCAGGACATAACGTTGGGCCTCCGAACGACGGCAGTGAAACTTATATGGCAAAGGTTGGCCTCGGATTATTAACTCAAGCATAACGGCGCGACGTCCTTTTGCCAGTCGGCCCCAAATGTCCCTGGATGGTGCGTTTACCTTTGGCCCCGGGGGTGTTTATTCATCATTATCATTTGTGTTTGTTTTTCCAGCTTCTCGCCGGCGCTACTCGGCTCTTTCGGTTGCCCGCAGTTGGGACCATGCTCGCTGGTTTTTTTTTCTCTCCCCCAATAGAGGAGACATGGAGACCCTTTCCTTTGTTCGGGTGCAGGTATGCTCTTTCCCGTTTCGCTTTCGGGAATGAATGCAGTTTCGTTCAAGTGGTTCGGAGTAATAGAGGTGTTGAGATGGAAAATCAGTTTTTACAACTATTTGCATTCCAATGGTCTTGATACCAATCGGTACAGTTTCGTTTTGTGTTTTTATCTATGCAAAATTGTATACTCATTTCGTGAGACTTTCAGATTATCGAAAGGGCTTATCTATCTTCAATCGTTTCTAAATCAAAACTAACTAACTTTTTCTACAACATCAATTATTATTCGTTCCGTATCAATTCAGCAATATTCGAATTTAAAGTTCAATAAACAAAGCCTCTATCTAGCGGATAGGTTTTCGAAACGATCCAACAAAGGTGTTTTTATCCACATCGAATCAGACTGTGTTTTTTTTCATCGGTTGCGCTTGCGAGTAGAGCGAAGCTCAAAGTGGTGCGCGACCGAGACGCAGAGGAAACTTATTCAGACAGAATCATCACACACGCCACACAGCAGCGGCAAGTATAAGTTTATTTTTCTTTTGTCCTCCTATCATTCCTTCTACCATCTGTGCTCGATTTACACCATTGTTCATCTGTGTGTTTACCAAATCGGCAAACGTTGGCATTAGGGGTGTCTATTTTTTCTTGGTTACATTACCGTTGAAATTTTATTGGAACTTTTTTTCATTTTAGAATTTTATATAAATAAAATAAATTAATATAAATATTATCCGCAGCATAACCTTATAATATTTTTTTTACTTATTCATTTTGATAATTATTATATTCTGTTCATATCGAACAGTTGGCCGATTTTTCTAATATGGCTGAGGGCGGAAAGGACCCCCCGTTGACGCAATTGAATATTTCTGATACCGAACCTCCTCCTGAAGAGCAGGAGGATGAAGCAGAAATTGAGGTAGAAAATTCTGTTTACGAAGTTGATAGTTCCGAAGATGAGGAAATCGACGAGAAACTGGATTTTCGTCCTAAAGAATACCCTGAAGGCTCCAAAGGCCCATTCATTGTGTACTTTAGACGAAAATCCAAACCTCTCAATGTCATTCGTATCTCGAAGGAACTAACTCAACATTTTTCTGACGTTACCGAAATTACACGGATGGGGCCAGACAAACTACGAGTTGTCGTCTCAAGCAGGACCCAAGCGAACAAAATAACGCGCTGCGACCTCTTTGCGATTGAGTATCGTGTATACGTACCCTGTTGCAACGTCGAAATAGACGGCGTAATAACTGAAAAGGGTTTGACCCGAAAAGAGATAATCGATGGTGTCGGTCGCTTCAAGAACTCCACACTAAAAACTGTGAAGATTCTTGCATGCGATCGACTGAAATCTGTGTCACATAAAAATGACAAAAGAATTCTCAATCGGACAAACTCTTTTCGTGTGACTTTTGAGGGTTCCGCCCTTCCAAATTACGTTGCAATAGGGGCACTTCGTTTACCTGTTCGATTGTTTGTACCCCGGGTAATGAAATGCAACAAATGTATGCAACTCGGTCACACGGCCGCCTATTGTTGCAATAAAAAACGTTGCGCAGATTGTGGACAGAGCCATGATGAGAATCCTTGCGCGAAAGAGCACAAGTGTCTTCATTGCGGCGGGACTCCTCATGATCTTATTCAATGCCCGGTGTACAAACAACGAGGGGAAAAACTCAAGCGTTCCTTAAAGGAACGTTCCAAGCGGACTTTTGCAGAAATGCTTAAGAGTTCCGTGCCAACGACACAGGACAATCCCTACTCCATTCTGCAGAACGACGAGCCTGTTGCTGACGCTCCCAATGCCGGATGTTCCGGTACATCGCAGGGTGCCATCAGGAAAAGAAAAATTACTTCTTTTCCATCACTCCCCAGAAAGAATACCGAAACTTCCCTAGTTGGAATGAAGCCTCGAACTGAACGTGCTGAGAATAGGCCGAAGCAAGTACCTCCCGGTTTACGTGGTCATGCTACCAACCAGGGGTCCTCAGCACTTCCCGGAACAACAACGAACACGTCTGTTCCATTTTCGCGGTCGAAGCAACAGCCACTACCTGGCCTGCTTGCGCTTTCAGACCTTGTGGATAACATTTTAAATGCTTTAAATATAAATGATCCTCTTAAAAGCATAGTATTATGTTTTTGACGTAGGACTACGTCTAACCGGAAGATATAGGGGGTGAAATGAAAATCTAGGCACTGAACAAGTAGGAAAAAATGCAAGATTTGGAACGCTTATAACTCGAGCATTTCTCAATAGATCGCAAAGGTTTTTGCATCAATTGATTGGAAATATATCTACGCATCTATCATAATGAATAACATTTCAGTTTTCTTGAGATAAATAATTAAATAATTGTGAAATATCAAGCATTGTCCAAATGCACTATGTGCCCATTTTTGATTGGTCCATTTTGTGCTCCTCAAATCGTACCGACCAAAACGGTCAACCAGCGCAGCAGCGAAATACAACGAAGCACGATTGGAAAGGAAAAAGAAAAAATATGAACGAAACATTGGTCGCAGTCTCACACATGCGTAATTCTCGAACCAGCCTGTCAGCTTAAAAATCCCCGCTCCGCTGCCGTAACGATCATTCTCATCCAAACCATACACCACATCGTTTCGCATCACATCACATCAATCAACCAACACAAGCAGCCATGGTTGGATATGGCAAAGGAGGAAAAGTGAAGGGAAAGGCAAAATCCCGCTCGAACCGTGTTAGTCTGGAGTTCCCCGCAAGGGTAGCTAGGCCGAGCGCGTTAGTACCAGTGAATCAGTCCACCTAGCCGGCGTTATATAGTTTCGGCCACCGAAGTGGAAAAGCTGCTCGCGACGATAAGAAAACCCACATTCAGAACAGACCACATTCGGTTCGGTGAACATCAAGACAACAACAGGCAGTTGCAGCGAGTGGCGAGTGGCAAACGTGGCAAAATCGCAAAACGACAGCGGGTAGCATGAGAAAAAAGTTTGTTCTTTATACAAACTGCTTTGGTGGCAAATCCAGAACAAGGCGGCATCGAGGGCGTTCGAAATGGTTTTTTTCAAAACCACGAGTACAAAGTTTTCTAAATTGGAACCATTCCATAAAACAAGGCGCTTATCAGGGCCATTAAACCTTTCAAAAAAGAGTTAACGAAATACAGTTTAATGCTTTCTAAAACAATATCCAAAATAATAATAAAACACAAATTGATTTTTTCATAATTTGTTTGCCAGGATATGATGAGTATGAGAATTCGGCAGTTGTGCTGAGCTTATTGATGGTTGGGGACTTCCCCGATTATTCAATTTTCACCAATTCTTAAATTGCTTCTAGATTGAAAGTACAGTAATTTATATTTAGCTCGACTTTTAGCTAATTGGATGGATCTGTAATGCGACATTTTTGTAAACATAGAGTTCGGGGTCCAAATTATGACCCCACATTGAATGTCGACACTGTACCTCTGTCATCGGAAATGTTCAATTACAGGTTAAAATCGCCTCCAATGCGACACTGAGTGTTTCTCCGGCACGTCGCATTAAATGTAATTTACTGAACAACATGTCACAAGCTGGATGGGAAGAAATTTTCCTACTGTGAAAGCTGTGGCGAGTGGCAAACGCAATAGCTAAACAGGAAGGTTTAACCGAACAAGATGGGAATATCGAGTGATAACAAAAAAACAACACCAAAGATTCTTTTCAGAACCATCAACATGTTCATAAAGAGTAAACAGTAAACTAATCCATTTTTCAGGTAGATAGGTAGGTATTCACGTAGGAGAAGAAAATAAAACAATATATTTAAAATATATATTTAACAAAAGCTGTCCCCTTTGTATAGTCCTACGTCACTCCGGTTATGTCCCCGACATTACCCACCCGTCTTTTTGCTTCCGGTTGTGAGAACATTTTTGAAAGAAAAATGTGGCTTTTTAGCAGCGTTCATTTCCCTCGATGCCTAATTCAGCGCAAGAGGTCAAGGATTTGACCACTGTCATACAGTGGAATTGCAGAAGCATCATCCCTAAACTAGACCAATTTAAATTTTTAGTTCACAGTTCTAACTGTGTTCAGCCGACGAGCTGAATTTTCACGATTTCAACATTATTCGCCTAGATCGTAACGACTCGTTTGGTGGCGTACTATTGGGGATCAAAAAACGTCACTCCTTCTATAGAGTCACTATCCCATCGATTACAGGCATTGAAGTTGTCGCTTGCCAGATACAAATCAATGGCAAAGAACTCTGCATTGCTTCGATATATATTCCTCCCAGGACTACTGCAGGCCGCCATCAGTTCTTTGATATTATCGAGGCATTGCCGGAGCCGCGGTTAATCTTAGGTGACTTCAACTCCCATGGAACAGCATGGGGGTCACTCTACGATGACAACCGTGCCACGTTGATTTATGATATGTGCGACAACTTCAACATGACAGTTTTAAATACTGGGGAAGCAGCTAGGATAGCCAACCCTCCTGCACGGGCAAGCATGCTAGACATATCTCTCTGCTCTTCTTCATTATCCCTGGATTGCACATGGAAGGTAATCCAAGATCCCCACGGTAGTGATCACCTACCAATAATTTTATCGATCGCCAATGAATCAAAATCTAGTGAGTCAGTCGATATTGCGTATGACCTCACGAAGAATATTGACTGGAGAAAATTTGCAGAATTAATATCTGAAGCAATCATTTCGATGCATGAACTTCCTCCCCTTGAAGAGTATAATTTTATATCAAGTTTGATTTACGATAGCGCACTTCAAGCTCAAAAGAAACGTGCACCGGCTACCACTTTCCGACGTCGTCCTCCATCACTTTGGTGGGACAAGGAATGTTCAAAGGTCTACCTTGAAAAATCATCCGCTTTCAAAAAATTCAGGAAAACTAGATTAGTGGAATGGTTTCGAAAGTACCAAGCTCTAGAAGCCAAACTAAAAGGTCTGATTAAAGCAAAAAAGCGTGGATATTGGCGGAAGTTCGTCAATGGTTTGTCAAGGGAGACCGCTATGAGTACTCTTTGGAATACGGCTAGGAGAATGCGTGGCTGGAACCATACAAATGAAAGTGAGGAATACTCTGACCGTTGGATTTTCAAATTTGCAAGGAAGGTTTGTCCCGATTCTGTTCCTGCACAAAGCGTCGTACGCGATATTCTGCTCCAATGCGATTATGAGAATTTTTCGATGGTAGAATTCTCAATTGCCCTCCTCTAATGTAACAATTCAGCTCCGGGGTCGCACAAGATTAAATTCAACTTGTTGAAGAATCTTCCCGACTTGGCAAAACAGCGTTTGCTGAACTTGTTCAACAAGTTTCTGGAGCTGAATATTGTCCCGCATGACTGGAGACAAGTGAGAGTGATAGCCATACGAAAACCCAACAAGCCGGCTTGCGATCACAACTCGTATAGGCCGATTTCAATGTTATCCTGTATTCGTAAATTGTTAGAGAAAATGATTCTACTTCGTTTGGACAAGTGGGTCGAAACGAACAATTTGCTGTCAAATACGCAGTTTGGCTTCCGCCGAGGTAAAGGGACAAATGATTGTCTCGCGCTGCTATCTTCTGAAATCCAAATCGCATTTGCTCGCAAAGAACAAATGGCTTCCGTTTTTCTCGATATCAAAGGGGCATTTGATTCAGTTTCCATGGAAATTCTCTCAGAGAAGCTTCATAATCGTGGACTTTCACCAATTCTCAATAATTTCCTGTACAATTTACTGTCAGAAAAGCACATGATTTTCTCTCATGGCAGCTCGAAATCTTCTCGTTACAGTTTTATGGGCCTGCCACAAGGCTCCTGCCTAAGCCCCCTCTTGTACAGTTTTTACGTCAATGATATGGATGATTGTCTAACTAGAGACTGCACGCTAAGACAACTTGCAGACGATGGAGTTATTTCCATCACGGGTACTACTCCCGTCGTTCTGCAAAAATCCTTGCAAGATACCATGAACAATCTGTTCACGTGGGCCCTCAAGCTGGGTATCGAATTCTCTACGGAGAAAACTGAAATGGTCGTTTTTTCTAGGAAGCACGAACCCGCCCAATTCCAGCTTTACCTATCTGGCAAAACGATCCAACACTCTATGTTTTTCAAATACCTGTGTGTGTATTTTGATTCTAAATGTACCTGGGGGAGACACATTGCGTATTTGAAACAGAAATGCCAGCAAAGAATCAATTTTCTCCAAACAATAACCGGAACATGGTGGGGTGCCCATCCAGGAGACCTCATTCAGTTGTACAAAACAACGATATTGTCAGAATATGGCAGTTTTTGCTTCCGATCAGCTGCCAGGATTCATATTCTCAAGCTGGAGAGGATACAATATCGTTGCTTGCGTATAGCCATGGGGTGTTTGCATTCGACACATACGATGAGTCTCGAAGTTTTGGCAGGAGTACCCCCGCTTACTCTTCGGTTCACAGAATTATCCTACAGATTTCTCATCCGTTGCAAGATCATGAATCCATTGGTGATTGATAACTTCGAAAATCTACTCCAACTGACTCCTCAGTCTAGTTTTATGTCTTTATACCATGAGTACCTTACCCACGACGTGCACCCTTCACCAGGCATCTCCAACCAAGTTTGCTTCCCATACTTTTGCAATTCCTCTGTCATTTTTGATCTGTCCATGCGACAAAAAATCCATGGAATACCAGATCACCTACGCTCCAATGTTATTCCGTCGATATTTTCGGAAAAATATGGGAAAGTTGGATCTGATAAAATGTTCTTTACTGACGGTTCATACATAAACGGGTCCACTGGCTTCGGCATCTTCAATGAAAATTCCAGTGCCTCTTTCAAACTCAAAGATCCTTGTTCCGTGTATGTCGCAGAAATGGGTGCGATATACTATGCTCTAGGGATCATTGAAACACTGCCCATCGACCATTATTTTATTTTTTCAGACAGTCTCAGCTCAATAGAGGCAATCCGCTCAATGAAAGTTGATAAACGCTCATCTTATTTCCTAACAAGAATAAGACATCTATTGAGTGTTTTGGTCGAAAAATTATTCAAGATTACCTTAGCATGGGTTCCCTCTCATTACTCGATTCCGGGGAATGAGAAAGCGGACTCGCTAGCTAAGGTGGGCGCTTCAGAAGGCACACTTTTTGAAAGGCAAATTGCCTATAATGAATTTTTTCACATTCCTTGTCAGGACACACTCGTTAGTTGGCAGCGCATGTGGAGTGGAGATGAGTTCGGTCGCTGGTTACACACGATTATCCCTAAGGTTTCGACGAAAGCTTGGTTTAAGGGATTGAATGTCGGTCGTGATTTCATTCGCGTGATATCTCGGCTTATGTCCAATCACTACAACCTAAACGCGCATCTCTATCGCATTGGGCTCGCAGCAAACAATCTTTGTGATTGTGGCGATGGCTACCACGACATCGAGCATGTTGTCTGGTCGTGTATCCGGTTCCATGCTGCACGCTCTCAGCTCTCTAGAGCACTGAGAGCAAAAGGCAGACAATCGGATATCCCCGTCCGGGATATCTTAGGTAGTCGGGATCCTGATCTTCTGCTTCATCTATACCTGTTCCTCAGAAACGCCGATGTCAACGTTTAATGATGTTTCCTTCGTTGTGTCCCCGTTTCATATCCCTCCTATCCGATCGATAAACTTTTACTTAGTCGCGGCAATACATACACACACTCTTTACAGATGCACGGGCCAAAGGTTGTGCAGTCCACTGATCATTCAACAAGAGCCAAAGGTTGTACCGCTCATGACAACTCTACACGAATTGATGATTGCGCCGGCTAGTGACCATTCTATCCTGGATTCCTCGAGTCGAGAAAGACGCACCACGCTAGATATGGGCTACAGACTAGGGGGGGCGTTGCTGATTAATGGTCAGCTGCATCCCAATAGGAAGTAGCCCGTGTCGGGCACACGTATAGAGCATCGAAGACTGCAACATACCAATTATGAGAACACTTGTAATACTAACCTCGAGCCAACCGCGAGTAATCGGTTACATATTACTAACATAGTTGTAAGACAAAAATTGTCAAAATATTGGACTCCCGGCCCCGTCAGGCTAATGCCACATGTGCCTTAAAAAATATATTTTGGAAAAAAAAAGCCTCTATTAATTCTACAACAAACACGCCTAGTTGTTTTGACAACGATTCGTCTCAATGTTTCGAAACAAACCATTTTGACTTAAAAAGTTGTACCAGATACAGGCTGATAGAAAAAAGTTTGCACGTCAATAGTGTCGGATCACGAAACTGGAAGATATTATCGCCTAAAATGTCCTCCAACTGTGTCCATGAACAGAAAACTGTCGTATCAATGGTTAAGAGTACGCTTCCCAGTTGATCTTACGATTGATAACTTCGTTGGAAGATTTTGAGAATCATAATGGAGAACCCAGGACTCTTGGAGTGTGTTATTGACATTTTAAGACGGGTGGGTTACGTCAAGACCATTACCAGAGAGATAAAGATGATGATGACCCACCTCATACCACTACAAAGGTTTGAACAGGTCAATTTATCTTATAGATATTATTTATGTTTGCATTAAAGTTAGGAGACCAGCATTATAAAGCAAAAACAAAAACGAACTGACTCTGTTGCAGGCATGAATTTCTATTAATCGAACATTATAAATTGGCGAAAACTGTAAAAAAAACAATGTTTCTATCCGTATCGACATTGACATAATCATAGTCTCAACTTCAGGTCCAAAGCTTTCCCAAGGCCTGTCAAGAAAATTTCCAACCCGGGGAGATCCTTGACTGATTGGGAATTTAACCCGATATCTAAAAGTGTCAACTAAGAACATACTACAGATCTGCCACTATCCAGAAATGCTCGATATAACCATCTTATGAAAGGATAGTTTACTACAATTCTGAATGAGCTACCCCATTCCAGTTTCCACTTCAGACCCCATATGAAAATTTCATAGTGTATCGATGTTCTGCCAGTGTTCACTATTAACATAGTCCAGACCTACCAAACGCGCGCGAGGCTCAAACATTCGTTATTATTTCTTACAACATTCATTAACAACCAAGAGAAAAAAAACAGGAAGTGGGTTATATCGATGGTATAACCGCAATGGTAACGTAGGACTATCGTTGATTTAGTGATCATTTGTTTGAAGTTGAATCTAAATCAACTCTGAATGAATGAATAAATGAATATTTAGGGGACTTCGAAAATGAGAGCGTTACGTTGGAGGTACAAGGTTTTATGCATCCAATATTGGATACGAAAATATCCTACTGATAGGGAGGAATAATTTTCAGAAGCTTTCCTGCTAATTGCACTTGATTGAAAAATCACAAAACCAATTGTATTTGGTCGCAATATTATATGGATAGAAAACGTTAAAATAAACTCTTTCGCTTGAATGTAATTTTCAATTCCAAGAGGAACTGGCAGATTATTTTGCAGCAACGATCACTTCTTTCCGGATTCTTCTCGATAACCAGCGAGTTGCGCGTGTATATATGTGTGTGTGTGTGTTTGTGGCGGTTGCTCCGATGTCTCAAGCGAAACCAATTTTCGATGCTGGTATTCTCTCGGTCGTCTTCTCTTCTCTTTCTGATGGATCGGTTTTTCTGCGCTCCGTCTCAGTCCCAAACAAACTGAATGCGTTTCAGGTTAGGTCAGGCCAGGTAATGAATCCCTTGATCCCTCACCATCCACCTCGTCCAGCTCGTTCAACTCGTTCAGCAACGATGTTGTCTTGTCGATGTCTTCACGAAAAATGAATGCGTTTCACCACCAAAATATCGCTTAAGTATGCTTTTTGTCCGTGATTGAATATAAAAAAGGTGTGGCAATTTGGAAGGCAAACTAGAGGCGAATCTAGAGGATAATAATCGATTGAGAATTATGTTTTTCGCGATGCGAAACATTTTCCGTTGCGCGCGCATCCAATATTGGAAACGAACATATCCTACTGATGGGGAAGAATAATCTTCAGAAGCTTTCATGCTAATTGCACTTGATTGAAAAATCACAAAACCAAATGTATTTGGTTGCAGTGTTATGTGGATAGAAAACATTAGAATAAACTCTTTCGCATCAATGTATTTTTCAATTCCCAGGGGAACTGGCAGAGTATTTTTCAGCAATGATTAGTTCTTTCCAGAATTTCCTCGATACTCGAAGCCCACCAGTGGTTAATCCTAACTCGATAACCACCTGTTAATAGCACTTGATTGAAAAATATTTGGTCGCTGTGTTATATTGTTAGAAAACATTAAAATAAACTCATTCCCATGAATGTATTTTTCAATTCCCAGGGGAACTGGCAGATTATTTTTCAGTAACGATTGAATCTTTCCGGAATTTTCTCGATGCTGAATGGCATCCAAACGAAAACTTCCGCGCGTGTATGTGTGTGTGTGGCGGCTGCTCTGATCTCTTCCCGGGGAACCGTTTGTGACATCACTCTCCTCCTGATGGATTCCCTTCTGGCCTAAGGTGCACAAACAGGCTCTTGGTGACACCGTTCATCCACGCTTTGATGATAAACGGAGAGCTTCACCACAACAGCGACAACATGCTCCAATCGCTGTTCAATTAGAACTGAGTGGATTTCCGAGCGCCGCTCGCTTATATACCGATTGGTGATTCCAATAGCCTGTTTTGAAAGCAATTTTAAGACTATTGAAACAAGTTTTTGGATCAAAAAGTAACAAGTATATAACGCGTAGACATTTTATCTTTCGAATGAAGTGTTTATCATACCATTTCGTTCAGTTGTTTAGGAGCTATTAATGTTCAAAATCTCGGTCTCCGGCGTAACGCTTTCGTTTTCGAAACTTTGATTTTACACCCCGGTATAGAAATGAAAGACGTAGTCCTACGTCAAAAAATGTAAGGGCTTGTATCCAGGACACGACCGCATTTTCGACGTAGAACTACGGAATTATATTACGGAATTATAGTATTCAAATTCAATTGTTTTGACGTGGGACTACGAGTGTGTAGTGAATGTAGATGAAATTGCATTGCCGTTTCACAATATCTTCCATTCTTGCATCGAGCTGTGTGTGTCTATGTGTGTGAAATCAACATTAGGTATGGGTGATGTCCGCTCGTTGTGTTACACTTAGGGGCTGTTCACATACCACGTGGACAGAAAAAGCATGATTTTAGACACCCCCTCCCCCTCCGTGGACAAGCGTGGACATTCCTTATACCCCTCCCCCTGTTGTCCACTTGGACATTCCTCCGGTTTTGAGGAAAAAAAATCAAGAAATTCTATTTTTTTCGCTTAAATTTAATTTTAAGTTTGTTTCTATTTTCTATTCCATATTTTTATTGATAAAAATTATAGCCTTACCAATGGTAACGATTTGTCTTGGAATCTTCGATTTTTTTCCAACATTGTCCGGGAGCTCTTTATTTTTTTCCGAATTCCATTTACGTCATCTCCATAGCCATTATAGAATATCGATTGTGAACTTATTCTCGAGTATTTTTATTGGAGCTGGCTGGCTAGCGAAACTCTGCTTCGGAGTTCCATTCACTAGCTAAGATTTTTTTTAACTCAACATTCTTGCGCATAATTTGCCCTTTACAATCCGCTACAAATATGTATTTTCGTCGCGTTTATGAAACTAATCGCAGTATGAGATAAGTCCCTTCAAGTTTTTTTCGGTAAAATAAACCCTTATTTCGGAATCTGGTCGGATTTGAAATTATCACAATGTTGCGTTCTTTAAAAGGGTATTCTAGTCTAAAAATTGGAAAAAAAATCAATTTTTTTTTCATATTTCTCTAATTCAGACATTTAAGAATTTACCATAGAAGAGACTTTTCGAAAATCTCATTATTTACCAAGTTATAGCCATTTTAGTGATGCGATGCGATAACTTATCTAGTACGGCTATAACAATTAACTTCAAACGCGTTTTTCTCGAAACATGATTTTTCAAACGGGCTTACACGATATTTCAAGTTCTACTCATCCGATTTAAGTTTATATGAATACAATCTGTATGCACCTCTCTATCGCATGAACCTATAAAAAATCATTATGTCGTAATTTTACTATTAAAAAAAAAATAAAAAACTTTTGTTGTTTAATGTTTTGTTTAATTTTATGTTTAAACAGCATTTTTTTCAATCCGATAGTGGCATCTTTACTGATTCAGAATCTGTTCGATTTGTTTGTTTCAGATAACCAGAAGAGCTGGAATCGTGTACGCCATGGCACAACTTTTTTTAAACCCCCTCACTTGATCAGCCTCTAATTATGGATGATTTTTTTCCGTTCAATTTTTGTTTTATTGTTTAAAGATAGATAAACAAATAGTGATATAATGGATCGTAGAAATATTCTTTGTTTTACTTTTTCGGAGCTCGAAGAAACGTCAGAAATTCGTGTCTCTATCCCCCTTAATCTGATCGAGTCAAATCTTACCGAATTGTGCAAATGTTACAACCTTGAAATGCAGAATGCAAAGGTTTATTTCGTTCGGATTACGATATGTCAAATCCGATCGGGTTCCGTAATATAAGTTAATATGTAGTCCATGCATTGTTGCATGTTTGCATATTACATGCATATTTTTCGTGATGTTTCGTTTCTCATGAACGGTGATTTTCGACATCTGTAGCGAATCTACTAAGATTAATCTTTTCTTTTAATTAATCAGTAGCAGCATGAACTTTCCAGACAACTCAAAAGAAGTGTATTACAAAAATTACCAGACACCAATGAACAACAACATCATTGCAAGAAATAGATCTCCAGTGATACGGCACATACACTCATGGAAGAATTTTTTGTTCGTTTCAATGTTCAGAAATCCTTGAGAGTTCTCGAAAAAAAAACCAAACCGTTTTGTCATCAAGAGCAAAAGCTGAATTCAACCCGCACTTAAGTCGTGATTTTTAATACTACAAAAAAACCAACATTCTTTGTGCTATTGGGGGTCTTTATCCTGACGGATTTAATTGATTGGAATCAGTGCCACAAATTATCAAAATTTATTCACGAATGAAGGAATTAGATTTTTCCCAGTATCGGATGAATTCTCTTTTGTTGAAACTCAACACCATATCTGTCATAATGAGTATAACACAAGAGTCGAGACGCATGAGCTTTGTCTGGTATATTGATCGAAAACAGCATGAACGAATTTCGAAAAGCCTGCATTCAGGCACTTCCATTACTGTCAATAATTTCAGGTGATTATCACGAACGTTAAGTTGATCTTCATCGCTTGCAGTGAATTTTTATTGAAAACGTGTCACCCACTGCACATATAAATGGTGGTGTATGTCATTTCCGGGCAATCGTGAGTAGATTCATAAAACGTAGCAAGAGTTATTCTATACATTCTATTGCCGAACTCGCCAAAAACAAGAATTTTGTGTGATGGATTGCCATCCTTTACCATTAATCGATTTTACTCTCAATTGGTGACATTGAATTTTATGCTTTGAATTTCACTAACACGCAATGATCTTCTTTTTCGACCTTACGAATACCATGACGAAAAGGAAGGTGCAAATGAAAAATGAACTTCATGGCAAGCTGATGTTGATGTTCATTCCTCTGGGGTTCATTGACAGTGTTGTTCCATATTTATCGACTCTCGCTTGAGCAGTAGGTTATCAATACAAGGAAGGCAGCAATTCGCTGAATTTGAATGTCGTGAACGTGAATATTTTCAGCACTGATTGGAATAAATTGATGGATCCTAGATCGCGTGTGCGTTACCTTCAGAATATACATTTCAGGAAAGAGGTTCAGTCATATGAAAAATTATGGATGTTTGATCGAGCAGCACTCTCAGGCAGTTCAGTCTTTTTTATTGATGAATACTGAGTACTCAGGGCGGGCGTGAAGTTAAGAAAATCGTGTAAATACAAAACAGATCTCATTCAATTTAGACTATTAACATGAATGTTTTACTTTAAAAAATACTTAACGTGTCCACGTGGACGTTATCAAAACCCCCTCCCCCCTCACCATGGACAAGCGTGGACATTTTCGTAAAATTTACACTCTCTAGCAAGCAAACCATTTGTCATGACAATGTCATGCGAAAATGCGAAAACAGAATAGAAACTGAGAGAGGTTGAGCTTCGTGTTCTATTTCTGTATAAATTGAAACGGATTTACGGAATGAACACGCTTCTAAAACGAAAAATATTGATGGAAATTAGCTGTACCCCTTCGAATATGTTTTGTTTGTAACACAGTAACACATTTTCTGCAAGTTGGTAAAAATCGTGTACGAAAATTCTGTCTGATGATGTTTTTTTATTATTTTAGTTATTAGTCATTGTTTATTCAATCAGTGAAATATTCACTAGAAATAGTTTATTTGGCAGAACAAAGTTTGCCGGGTCAGTTGGAAAATAAATAAATAAATTAATAAATAAATAAATAAGTGAATAAATTAAAAAAAAGTCCTTTACTGAATTATACACGATGACCTTGCCGGAATTTCCGCGGATGATCGGGGTTCTACTGTACATTAAATACATATTTTGTATAGAAAAAAGATTTTTCATTCATAATTTATATTTTTGAAGTGTTTTCATTCTACCTGAAGTCAATTATTGTCGCCAGGCTCCAACATTTTCGAAAACGAAGCATGAAAATCAACTCTCCTCTCAGTCGTTTCGCTTCGAGCAGAACTACTTCCATAAACGTCCTCGTCTCTCTTGCTACTGAGTCACAACGAACGCATTCGTCGCCAAACATGACCGTTCATCAGTTATTCTCGAAAAAAATGGTTGTTCTAATTGGCGTGCTGAATGAATACAATCCTGCATCTCCATTCAACCAGGCTTCACTCCAACACTACTATTTCATCCCGACATGTGCCTCGTTGCCCGCGTCCACAATCTAATTTTTACTTCAATATAAATTGAAACGGAAACTTGATTTCTGATGCAAAAAATGGGTGGGTTATATCTATGATATAGGTTCCTAAGTTTGGAAGATCATGTTAAGGAAACATATTCTAGTCTGCACAAAGGGGAAAGCGAGTTCGAAAGTACTCGCAGTTCGAATTTATTTGCAATGCCGATTTTCCCAGACACCTTGGTTTAGGAGTCTGTATTACGTAAACACATTTCAGTCGGAACAAAAATACCCCCGACTTGCATGAATTTGCAACGCCAATTTCCCCACGCTCCATGGATTTGAAGTCTGGGTTAGGGAAACACATTTCAGTCGGAACAAAAATACTCCCAACTTTCATGTATTTGCAATACTGATTTCTCCAACACTGCTTGGTTTGGAAGTCTGTGTTAGGGAACACATTTCGGTGAGAACAAAAATCCCCATACTTTCATGTTTTTGCATTACCGATTTCCCCAAGGCGCTTGGTTATGATGACTGTGTTGGGGAAACCGTGAATCGGGCCAATCAAAACGTGGTAGTTAGAGCGTTTAGATAACTGCATGTTCTGTGTTTAGGTTTTCATTTTGTCCCCCATATACTCCGGTTAGACGTAGTCCCACGTCAAAAAGTAGTTACACCATTAATGGATGGCTCCATTATTTACCCACCGTGAACCCATCCTTAATTTGCAAATGAGAGAGAGAAAGAAACGGATTCAGTCTCATTTGACGGTGAAAAATTAAATGAGCACGGACTATCGTAGAGCAGATAGCAACGAAGGCGCCCGAATGATTCTTGATTTATTTTGACATAAAATCTGAAAAAAAAAATCAACAACACATTTCCAAAATAATGCGGAGGCCGATGGCTCCACAGTCCCCTGGCGATCCTCAGTTGAATACGACTTTGCCGAGCCCTGACTGCCACATTGCCGCTCCCCAAACTCGTGATACGAACCCCAATGTCCTCAACGCTAATTTATCTTCCCTTTCCAAAAACAAATATCTCCGCTCCGACTGTGCTACTGTGCTGCATGTATTTGTCGGTCCGTGCCGATACGTGTCTGTTAAGTTTCGTGCTGGATAGTATGAAACCACCTTCATACTAACCTTTCGCACAACCTTCCACCTCGACGTTTTCATTATTTCCAGTGAATATGTATCGAATGTAACAACGAAACTATCCGGATCGGAATTAATGTTGTAGGCCACAATCCGTTGGAGTACGATAGTTCCACCGAGGACGGTAGATTACAGCTGCGGAAGTAGCACCTAACTTCAGCACCAGCGGGTAGCAATCAGATGGCAGCACGTCGTTAACGAATGGATTCTCTGGTACGGCCAATCTTTCTGACGTCAGAAAGATGTGTGGTTCGAGTGGACCCGTGAACCGGAGATCCTAGTTGAACTTCGCTGCTAAAATGTTGTAGCTGATCACCCCGAGCTAGGGGCCGAGCGTTTGAATCACCTGCGATGACGAACTTCTTCCGCCGTTCCATCAGCTTGGCTGACTCAATCAAAGAAAAAACGATTGTTCCATCTTGTATGAAGTCAGCCAACAACCTGCAAGTGCAATTACAACAGCCACTCCACCACATCCTTTAACAGAACTGCTGTGCCTAAATGTTCAGCTCAGCAGAGAATGTGTTCAGAAAAGCTAGAAAAGCTCTTGAGTTATAGGATAAAAACGGCGATCGCCCTACCATTTGGCACACTTGAACGCGACATTACTCCCAAGGGGTTCTAAATCGAGATCGCGCAGACCTAGCGGGTGAACCAAATTAGTTGATCAAGAATCTGCCTGTTGTCTTCGTTCTTTCGTGTGGTTGGTTGGTAATGGTAATGGAATGGATCTTGCAGTAAGTCCCTCTCTATGATCTTCATGACCATGTCCGGCAGTTTTCTCGATACGGACTCATGCGAGTAGTATTCTGAATGTTGACGAGGGTTGAAATTAGTTGAAGCGATCGTCGTTGACGGAGTATATTCCCGATGCGTCCGACGTTCGATCACTATGAGGACAAACGGAGTTGGTAGGATTTTTTAGTGGCCGCACAGGTTAGGACACTTCTTTCTCAGCTTACGATTACGGTTTCTTCTCTTGTCTACGATCGATGATTAACGTAGGGAGCGCTAACTAAAACAGTTTTAACGAAAACACGGTTTGTTACACTTAATATACAGTTAAAACAAAAGAAGAGTCCGAACATGTGTGAACAGTAGGGTGGCAATGGATGTATGGAAAAAAATTCATCCTCGAATTTCAAAAACCAACCAAAACCAATTTGGAAAATCGATTTTATTTTTCGATGCCAAATTACTTAAAAATGCCTGAGGTACCTGAGGTAATGAAGGCATTGAAAAAAATAATTATCGAATTTAAAGAACCGACCATGTACATTGGCCCAAAAAAATGACCTGTGCAAAATTTCAGCTCAATCGGACATGATTTAGGGGTTAGGGATGCCTCAAAGCACTCAAAGTCCCGATTTTTGGCCAACATTTTTTTTTCGAGATAACACCAGACCTTGACGTTTTATGCATTTCTAAGTCATTTGGCATCGAAAAAAAATCGATTTCCTAAATTTCCCCCTAAACTCCCCCTTGGAAAATTTTCGTGGATCATAAAATCAAAATTTTGAGAGCTTTGAGGCACCCCTAAATCATGCCCGATTGAGCTGAAATTTTGCACAGGTAATTCGTCGGTTTTTGAAATTTGACTTGACCATTCTCGCTGCCACCCTAATGAACAGGTTTCTACTAAATTCACAGCCTCGCAAACACGTATATTTGCAAAGGTGGAAAAACACTAAATGAGTCTAAGCTTTATGATCTATGATGAGCTTGTTGGCTTAAATTCTTAATTTTTCCAACACATTGTGTGGGGTGAAAAATGTAGAAATCACCAAACAACGGGAGACACTATTAATTATGTATATCCTGCAATATTTCCACAACAAAAAACAAATGAAGGAACATTGTTCCCACCACCGGCTATAGTGCTACAATAATACATTAAGAAAAAACTCCTGACACACATTCTCCGCAACCATATTAAGTCCTGAAAATACGCTCATATGTACAAGGAATATTTGCTACAACACAGGTAACAACAGCGGCCACTATTTCCAGCAACTTATGATAGCATTGTAGCAACAGACTTTTCACCAGTCGACACCATAGACTGCATTGTAAAAGTTTTCTGCACAATTTCAACAATGCACATAGTATGTGTTCTGCTATCGCGCCGCAGTTTCAATTGTTGTTTCCGCCAGTCTTTTTGTTTCGTTACGTTTTACTAGTTCGACTTTAATAAGCAATGAAGGATGTTTCCAACCCAACGCCGGAATGTGTTGGTTTGGGGAGAGAAAAATTTTAACAAGCTTTGTGTAACTTTTGCCCATTTATCCGATTGTTATAAAACGAGAGCTGATGATACCAACATTTACCCTAATGAGCTTAGCCAACAACTTTATTTAGCACACAAATTCAATATACTGAGCTTTAGAACTATGGGAAGTCACAAGTTCGACCGTTTCGTTAGGGACGAAAAACGCGAACCAATGCTCAAACGCTGTCGCTCGCCATTCATCTCGACGTGTTTCTCCCTGAACCCCTTTTGAAAACAGAAAATGGATTAGGTGCAACTAGCAACATGTCCGAGGGTAATTCAGCTTCTTATAGCAAACACAGCGCCAAATGAGCTCATCGACAAACAAGATTGCTTTTAGCTTAATTGTATTTTTTTTTCTCTTGTTCATGTGACAACTTTCCCGTACCAATTGCAATCACTATGAAGGTTATGCCAGAACGATTTTTCTTCGATTGTCCTTCGGAGGAAAATAATGCTTCTCAAGGAAAACGACTGAAATATATGAGTTATCGGTTGTCGTTTTTTAAATCGCTGAGCTGCGCACCATAATCTTCATAAACATTCGTCTTAATTTTATTACTAAGAAGCCCAATAAATCATTTCTATTCTTTAAACTATAAGCGTCATTGCAAGTTCTAAACACTCAACGCAACCCCAATTCAAATCCATACTGTTCTCTACCCATTCAGTTGTAATTTACGCCCGAAATAACTGCACTACATATCATGTTGAACACATCGGATAAACCAAGCTCACAGCCGAATCAATATGCGTCGCTTCACGTGACCTAACGAGGCGAACGGTTCGAGCGGCTGTAACAGCGTTTCATCAAACAATCGGCAATAATGTCCTAACCTAACGTCGCCACTATTTCCAAATTCAATCGACCGGCTCCAAAATTGTCATAAATAATCTCGCATAATAATGCAAAGCTCCACTAGGTCGCAAGAATGCACGCTCTGCTATGATGCTGGACGCAATGGCGCAATTTTATGCGATTGTGCGACATCCCCCTTCTCCTCCCAAGATTGTTATGTAATTTGTTATGTGTGGGTGTATGGCATTGGTACGTCCTCGAAACGAAGCCATTTGCTTGATCTGTGCGTATGTACGCCAATATTCAGAAATTTTGCGTCCGGGAAATGTGAATTTTCACCCAATTCTGTTGCGAAGTTATAAAGCGTGGTTGCAGGGTGGTGCTCATCGTTGGAAGAGTTAATGTCTGCCCAGTTTTGTAACTTTGACTCACCAACCGTCTACTTAGTCCAAAACTCTGGAATATGTGATAATTAAAAATAGCATAACATAAACATGAGATTCCCGGCATTCTCCGGTTTTCCCACATCGATGTAAAAAATGTACACAAAATAAACTCACAGGCGTAAGCACGATCCGTTTTAAATTTTGACGCAATGATTTACTCATGGATGCGACGAATATTGGCCGAGCGCGAACTCGCGAGTGCAATTAAGCGTTGCGCGAACCCGAAATCGACTGTTAACTTGTTTATCTTCAGCCAATTGATTCACTCTTGCTCCAGCTCTGCACTGAGCTTGCATGGTGCATGTTCTGAGCATTTATTCGGGTGCGATCCGCACAACAGCAGGGCAACAATTAACGGTTCGCTGTTCCGTTTTTACCGAACTTACGGTTTCTCGCAGCCAACGCACTATTTGTTTCACTAGTTCCCTACTTCATTTTTCGCATGGGTAGGATGGGTTTTGCAATGGTATTAATATGTGCAAATTGGAAATAAAACCTCTCTGATGCAAAACATCATCATATCTTCTAAAGCTAACTCATAGTTTAGAGAAAGACAATTGACTGTTCCCTGGCTGGAGCGAGACTACAATAGGAAGGAAGGAAGGTATTGAATTAGAGAGACTTTAAACTCTGAGAGTTCATTCGTCTCTAGACTACAATAGAAATCGCAAATGACATTTATATTATAGTCTCGCCCTCGGCCAACGTAGGAGCCCAATTCTCTCCTGCTTTTCATCTGCGCGCTAATACTGAGCACTATACTGAGCATGCATTGTGCATATTCTAAGAATGCAATCAGAAGTAAACGATTTTAAGCATTTTGCGAACTTAACCTAGTAACACTATCCGTTTGAAGATAGAAAATTGTTCTCCACCGGTGGAATAGTGTGTTCAAAATAAAAGAAACAACGTTTGGAGAAATACACTACTTCCAATTTCCAAGTTTCAACGGACTGAGATGACTTTCTTGAAACATGTTTCAAGAACTTGAAACGTTCTTGAAACATCAAAATTCGTTCACAGCAAAACTTAGTGATAATTAAAACACTAATCAGAAGTAGTCCATATAAACTTAACGTGTTTTCTTATTTGGAACCTTTCAACATTAAACGTATTTTCACAACAGAAGAAAACTCTAGTGAATGATTAATCGGGAAGTGCTGAATGGTCCACTAAACTCGTTTTTTAAGAAGCAGAACCGATTTTTCATGTAACGCCCAGAGAGTATATGTTCCCTAAACTTACCCTCATTCCCTGATGCATTATCTAACGCAACAATATACAATATGAATATGGACAATATGGATGAATCGGTTTTTCTCGTTAAAATTTTCTGACATTGGATTCTTACTTTTTAGCTGATGCTAATTCAAGAACAAGATCATTAAGCTTTTGTGTTGACTCGACGGAGTAGGCCCCATTAAAGGGTGTGTCACATCAAATTGCATCACGGAAAAAACGCTGTAGAAATTCGCCCAGTAGACCGATCCTTTTGAAAATTTTAGATAGTAAAATAAAAACTATTAAACAACTTTTGGCATTTTCTTTTTATTCATACTTCGAGCCCAAGCCCGTATGCTCGCACCTTCCTCTTTACCCCGTCCATAAGGTTCTGTACAACGTCAGGTTGTAGTTTTTTTTGAACAGAAATCCATTTTCTCTTGAAGTCCGCCTCCGATTTGACAACTTTTGAGTTCTTCCGGAGGGCCTGCTTCATAATCGCCCAATATTTCTCTATTGGGCGAAGCTCCGGCGCGATGGGCGGGTTCATTTCCTTTGGCACGAAGGTGACCCCGTTGGCTTCGTACCACTCCAACACGTCCTTTGAATAGTGGCACGAAGCGAGATCCGGCCAGAAGATGGTCGGGCCCTCGTGCTGCTTCAATAGTGGTAGTAAGCGCTTCTGTAGGCACTCCTTAGGTAAACCTGCCCGTTTACCGTGCCGGTCATCACGAAGGGGGCCCTCCGCTTTCCGCAAGAGCAGATCGCTTGCCACACCATGTACTTTTTGGCAAACTTGCGGAACGCTGAATTTGTCCTTTGCGGAGAAGAACAACAGGCCCGGCAGCTGACGAAAGTCCGCTTTGACGTAGGTTTCGTCGTCCATTACCAGGCAATGCGGCTTCGTCAGCATTTCGGTGTACAGCTTCCGGGCTCGCGTCTTCCCCACCATGTTTTGCCTTTCGTCGCGGTTAGGAGCCTTCTGAACCTTGTATGTACGCAGGCCCTCCCGCACTTGACAAATTCAGCTTATTGGCGACATCCCGGACCGAACTTCTCGGATCACGTCTAAACTGCTTAACTACGCGCTTGTGATCTTTTTCACTGACGGAGCATCCATTTTTGCCGTTCTTCACCTTCCGGTCGATGGTTAGGTTCTCGAAGTATCGTTTTAGTACTCTGCTGACCGTGGATTGGACGATTCCCAGCATCTTACCGATGTCTCGATGTGACAACTCCAGATTCTCGAAATGAGTGCGCAGGATTAATTCACGACGCTCTTTTTCGTTCGACGACATTTTTCCAAATTTACGAAAAATTGACAGTGAAGCATGGCCAACGTGATCTATACACTCTTATCTGATTATAAGCGAAAGCTGAAGATATAATTCCTAAAAATTAAATTTCTACAGTTTTTTTTTCGTGATGCAATTTGATGTGACACACCCTTTAGTTAAGAGTTAACAAATAACTACTTCTTCTTCGTCTTCGTCTTCTTCGTCTTCTTCGTCTTCTTCGTCTTCTTCGTCTTCTTCGTCTTCTTTGTCTTCTTCGTCTTCTTCGTCTTCTTCGTATTCTACTTCTTCAGTAATCTGAACCTCAATAAGTAAACACTTGATTTTGGTTGGGGTGGCATATTTTTCCTGGGTCAAAACCACAAAAGGGACCCCTTTATGAGCAGAAGGTGATAAGGTATATCAGCTTTTGAAAACAGAACATTGTCAGTAGCAATCCTCCACTGACCACTTTGCCAAGGTAATTTCTATGCGGAATAATCCCTAAAATTGAACAAAATATCTGTTCACCTCTCCTAGAATAAGTGAACAGTCGTCCAAACAGTTTATTTGTCGAAAATATCAGGTCAAATAAACTAAATTTCATTAGAAATTCCTTAAATTCGAAACGCACAAAACTACGGCCGAATGTCTACCGAAAGAGCGATTTTATATTTTGACATGCAACAGCTCCACTGAAGTACAGGGTGACTCAAAAGTCATGAAATTCTTCAAACATAAGATGACTATCAATACGGTGTTAATAGTCAATAGTTATACTACCAAATAAGCAGGTGACCACTTTACCCCACGTGACCACTTTGCCCCCACTACCCCCAATTGCATCAAATGTGCTTTCACATGAATAAAGAAATTCATTGGTATCCAAAGCCGTTTTAGTTTTATTTTAAAAAAAACTTTTGTAGCGCTCTTATTGAAAAACCCGATAGTTCTAGGGAAGTACGGAGTGGCTTGTTTGCAACCCGACCACCAAATCTTGTTCGCTGGGTTAGGTTATCATTTTTTTTTAATCAGATATCTTTTACTATCTCTCTAAAGGTGTTTCACAGAATATATATTTCATAGTAGTGGAGAACATTTTGAGAACACACAATGTGGAACACACAAAAAGTATACATGACAAAGTTCGAGTATATGGTTTGAGTATATCCAGTATATCCAAAATAAATCCCAATATCCAAAATTTTTTAACAATTTTATCTTTATCTTATTCATACAAAATACTTACCAATTCAAGAACATTGCGGATGATTAAGTGAGAAAACTTGACATCATTTTCTCATCAATAAATAGACATAAAAGTCAGTAAATATCAAGTGTAATTCTTATAACAAGTTGGTTCATGTCACACAATGTCTACAGTATCTTGAAAGTTTCAAAAACTTGAGTTAATTCATGGGGGTTGTCAAAATCAGTTTCCGTTTATGTCGACCCCTGGGAAGCCAACGTCGACCCCACGGTGTCGATATCGACCACTTTGAGAGCCTCTGATTTAGAATATTAAATTATATAAATTTTGCGAATTTCTGAACAATTTAATGAACTACATTAAAACCCATTTTTCCAAGAAGCTTTCACCCCACTTAAGACAGGAAGAAACATTAATCTCGGAAACTGTCGCATTTTGTGTTTCGATCTTTTAGAAATATATCAGCATCAGAATATTCGAGTAGTGCAGTGAAAATAAACTTACTCTGATACCCTTGTAAACTTCCACTACTCTTCTATCAATGAAGCAGAGTAGTTTTAGCCCTTTGCGGTCATATTAAATTTTTATATGGGTGTCGTACTAATCGGAATTAATTTCCCTTGAAAGAGTCTGTATCACTACATTCATCTTGTAAAATCATGAAAGCTAAATAAGATCTGTTTATTTCTTTTGAACTTTAGACATATATTTACTGAATAATACGCTTTTGTGTATTTGGAAAATATGTTGTAATGTATTTGGAAAATATATTGTATAATTTACCTTCGTGTATATTACATGAGAAGCCGTTCCATCAATTTTCGTACTGTCGTACTCCCCTAATATTCATTTTGTAATTTATAATTAAATCTGGTTTCCTAAGGTAGACGGTACCGCCTCATTTCATTCATTTTCCTGTAGTTCTTCGGCAGAGTGACTATCCTCTCATATTTCCACGCTAATAACTTTTTGTTTCTACTGAGTACCGTTATCTGTCATTCATAGATGCTCCAACTCAGGAACAGGTTCATTAGACAATAAGATTTATTAAGAAAAAGTGTAAACAGATGCATGGTTGAATAAAATAATTATGATTCTTTGCTGTTGTGGGTGAGAGCAGACAAACGACCGCGAAGGGTTGAAGTGTATATGCTACGTGATTGCCATCAACATCTTCGAATCATTATGCTACGACTATGCTAAAAAAAGTCACAGGAGGGTTGGGTCTGAGACACGAACGCATAGTCCACGTAGGATTCCGTTAGGCTATCTATTGATTTTGGATATGTTTAAAGAATTAAACTCATTGACGACGATTTGGTGGCCCAGAAAAGAGCCGTTTTGATGGGTATTGTTAGTTCACTCCACCAGTGTTTACAACCTAGTGATGATGACAGAAGGATGGTAATTAGTCGTTAGATTGTGCGTATCAGATAGAAGATGCCGAAGTGGAATGAGATATGATGAAAACCGCTCTCTGTGACCCTAGACGAGATGCCTCCTGTGTTATGTATAAATTAAATAAAGAAAAAAAAGACGGGAGGGTAATGTCGGGGACATAACCGGAGTGACGTAGGACTATACAAAGGGGACAGCTTTATATATTAAATATATATTTTAAATATATTCTTTATTTTCTTCTCCTACGTGAATACCTACCTATCTACCTGAAAAATGGATTGGTTTACTGTTTACTCTTTATGAATATGTTGATGGTTCTGAAAAGAACCTTTGGTGTTGTGTTTTTGTTATCACTCAATATTCCCATCTTGTTCGGTTAAACCTTCCTGTTTAGCTATTGCGTTTGCCACTCGCCACAGCTTTCACAGTTGGAAAATTTCTTCCCATCCAGCTTGTGACATGTTGTTCAGTAAATTACATTTAATGGGACGTGCCGGAGAAACACTTTGCCACTCACTGAAACTAATTGTTGCCTTGATGAGCGCCGAACCGAAGCTGCTCTGTTCTTGATGCGGGTTTTCTGATTGTCGTGAGCAGCTTTGCAAGCCAACTCGAGCACTCCGACGGCCGAAACTCTATAATCGCTGTTATGTATACTGGTGCTCCGGCACCAATCCGTTCGGCCTAGTTACCCTTGCGGAGCAATCAGTGAATGCGACCAACAGGGAACTGGAGACCTGCACGGTTCGAGTGAGACTTTGCCTTTCCCTTAACTTGTTCTCCTTTGTTACGTCCACGATTCCGATGCCGTACAACCACACGGGTTTACGGTTTGAAAGAAAATGAGATATTTTTTTGGGGTCCGCGTATTTTATACTCTAGCGGTACACACTCACAGGATAGAGACAAATCGGCAGACTCAGCCAGAGGGGCGAGTCCAACGAGACGAACGAATGAGCGTTAAAAGGGAGCGATGGCAAAAAAAATACATTCATTACGATTTGTTCGCTCGTTGGATTCACATGCAGGCTAAAAAGGGTCCTTTTCAGGATCACAAAATTATCTTCAATCTAAATAGTTTATTGTTTTGTTATCACTCGATATCCCCATCTTGTTCGGCTAAACCTTTCTGTTTAGCGATTGCATTTGCCACTCGCCACGGCTTTCACAGTTGGAAAATTTCTTCCCATGCAGCTTGTGACATATTTTACAGTAAATTACATTCAATGGCACGTCGCATTACCACCACTCAGTATCGGATTGGTGGTAATTTTAACCTGTAATTGAACATTTGCGATGACAGTGGTACAGTGTCGACCTTCAATGTGGGGTCATAATTTGGATCTCTATGTTTACAAAAATTTCCAACTGAATAAGTCGCATTACATGTCCGTCCAATTTGCTAAATGTCGAACTTATTGTAAATTACTGTACTTTCAATCTGGAAACAATTTAAGAATTGGTGAAAATTGAATAATCAGGAAAGTCCCCAACTATCAATAAGCTCAGAACAACTGCCAAATTCACATACTCATCAGATCCTGGCAAACAAATTATGAAAAAATCAATTTGTGTTTTATTATTATTTTGGATAATGTTTTAGAAAGCATTGAACTATATTTCCTAAACTCTTTTTTTGAAGGTTTAATGGCCCTGAAAAGCGCCTTGTTTTATGGAATGGTTCCAATTTAGAAAACTTAGTACTCGTGGTTTTGAAAAAAAACATTTCAAACGCCCTCGATGCCGCCTTGTTCTGGATTTGCCACCAAAGCAGTTTGTATAAAGAACAAACTCTTTTCTTCTGCTACCTGATGCCGTTTTGCGATTGCGTTTGCCACTCGCCACTCGCTGCAACTGCCTGTTGTATTGATGCCCACCGAACCGAATGTGTTCTGTTCCGAATGCGGGTTTTCTTATCGTCGCGAGCAGCTTTGCCAGCTAACTCGATCACTTCGGCGGCCGAAACTATATAACGCCGGCTAGGTGGACTGGTGCACTGGTACTAACGCGCTCGGCCTAGCTACCCTTGCGGGGAACTCCAGATCAACACGGTTCGAGCGGGATTTTGCCTTTCCCTTCACTTTTCCTCCTTTACCATGTCCAGACATGGCTGCTTGTGTTGGTTTGTTGATGTGTTGTGATGCGAACCGATGTGGTGTACGGTTTGAATGAGAATGATCGTTACGGCAGCGGAGCGGGGATTTTTAAGCTGACTGGCTGGCTCGAGAATTACGCATGTGTGAGACTTCGTTTTTTTTTTCTTTTTCCTTTCCAATCGTGCTTCATTCTATTTCGCTGCTGCTCTGGTTGCCCGTTTTGGTCGGTACGATTTGAGGAGCACAAAATGGACCAATCAAAAATGGGCACATATCGCATTTTGATAATGCTTGATATTTCACAATTATTCAATTATTTATCTCGAGAAAAATGAAATGTTATTCGTTATGATAGATGCGTAGATATATTTCCTATCAATTGATGCAAAAACCTTTGCGATCTATTGAGAAATGCTCGAGTTATAAGCGTTCCAAATCTTGCATTTTTTCCTACTTGTTCAGTGCCTAGATTTCCATTTCACCCCCTATATCTTCCGGTTAGACGTAGTCCTACGTCAAAACTTATCAATGTTATATAAGATAATTATCAATACCGAACACAATTATCAATTTTTCTCATCAGTAAAAACATGTTACTTCAATATATAGAAAACATATTTGAAATGGAAAAGCTGATTTTCTTTTATAATTTTTACTTCCTGAGTGTTTATTCAACCCAATGCGAATTTTAATTGGACTAACAACACCTAATACTATATGTAGAGCATATGGGAAATCACTTTTTCGAATATTTCTTCACTTTTCCAACTTTTCTCGCCGTATGAACTTTCCTTGGGTGAAAGTTCATACGACGCAAAAAACAGACAGCTTAAACCAAATGACCCGTTCTCGAGCGGGAACATAGCTTGGTTTTTATTTATGAAAATTGAAATAAACCGTTTCATATATCAAGTCATTTTAACACAACTGCTACCATATACAATTTTACACTTACACTCGTGCTAAATTTTTCACAATACACGACCGGGCATTGATATGAAATTTCACGAAGCAACCAACACTAAAGTTCCAAATTTAAATTTAATTTGCTAGAATTAATTGTATCACTCACCTTACTTGCAATATAAAAATGCCCCCGACTTGCATATATTCGCAATGCCGATTCCTCCCGAGCACCTTGGTTTCGATGTCTCTGTTGGGGAACTTATTTCGGTGGGAACAAAAACTCCCCCTACTTTCATGTATTTGCAATGTCGATTTTCCCCAGGCAGCTTGGTTTTAATGTCTTTGTTAGGGAACCGCCGCATGTGTCGTCAATTTCGACCAATCAGAATTGGGTATTTCCATTAGGATAGTGGTTGAGATTTTTCAATTGTTCGATGGTTAGTTTCTGACATGTACACTCGACAAAAAAATTAGAGGAACAGAGTACGAAGTCGGAAATTTTAAGTGATTTTTGACATGCTGTAACTTCGTGAAAAATCAACGCATATCGATGAGATGCTCATCATTTTGAACATCTTTTTTTTTTTGAATGCTAAAAACAGGATTTTTATAGTGCTTTACAAAATTTACTGTAATTCTGCAAATAAAGCAGTAAGTTCTAATGTTTCCAGGCAAATTTTTAGCCTAGTGTATTCCCTAAACATATGTGAAAGTAAACACAAATTCATAAAGACGAAAGTTACGCATCGTTCATTCTGAGAGTCGCGTATGATTTTATACTTCTGGTAAGATTTGCGATTCAATGTTCCTCTAATTTACTCCAAACTTCCAAAAATCTTCCAGAAAAAACGACTTAACGTATCAATATGAAACATTCTCAGATATTTAGGGAATACACTAGGCTAAAAATTTGCCTGGAAACATTAGAACTTACGGCTAAATTTGCAGAATGACAGTAAATTTTGTAAAACTGTTTTTGGCATTTTTTTGAAATCGATGCAAAAAATTTAAATTTTTTTTTTCTTTAAAGTAACAAATTATCCTTGTGCAGAAGTTATTGGAGTTTTCAAAAATACGTTTTGATTGCGGTGCGATGGATATTTATTGAATTATTCATTATCAAAGACGAAGGGGTAATTTTTCATTCAAACTGAAATATATCTGTGTGGGAGGGTCCTACAGGAACGTTCTTGGAACCATATTAAAGCTGGTTGATAATGTTAATTGGATTTGCTGTTGAGTTGGTTAGCAAAAACTTGTGTTAGTCCAGAATATTCTTGAAAAAACGAAGAAAATCGATTTTTCATTTCTTCCCGATATTGTTGCCCACTACACTTAAACACACCAAGATAAAAATATGTACGTAAAATATGCTAATACCTTCATCGGCTTCATCGTTTTGAGGCTTCAAAACGATGCGCATCTCATCGATATGCGTTGATTTTTCACGAAGTTACAGCATGTCAAAAATCATTTAAAATTTCCGACTTCCCACTCTGTTCCGCTAATTTTTTTGTCGAGTGTATTATTTTATTTAATACAAAAAATTGTTATGAAGTGCCCAAATCGATTGACGCAAAAATTTCATCAATCCATCATGAAATGACTGAGCAATAAGCGTTTGAAACTGGACAATTTTCACGATGTGCTCGACTCTCAATTTTCAATTTGTACCCCAAAATGTTCCCGAAAAACGTAATCCTACGTCAAAAAATTGAGCTCATAATTTGTATACAGATCCACAGATTTCCGAAAACATACTTATTCTGCTTATTGTAGCTGCTGTGTTGTTGTTGTTGGTGTGTTTTCATTATGTGACTTTTCACAACCAATTAAGAGTGTATCCGTCATGGATACATGACAGAATTTACTCCAATCGATCTCAGATGACCACCCTAGCAACACGCAATCCACTCCTTTCACCAAACCAAAGTGCCAATTTCTATCACTCCGGCACCAATGCAATGCAACGCACAGTCATAAACGATGAGCACAATGTGATAATTAGTCCAATGATATTCACATGTATTCCCCCAGGCCCACTCCTGGCAAACGCTCGCAGTGGTCCGGCTGGAAAGAACATGCGGAATGATTTGGGTTGATTTATGAATCTGCATTGTTATTCGGCGGAATGCATCCGAAGCCGGTGCATTTAGGGGCTCGATGACGGAAAACAAGCGCCTTTTGAAACATTCTGTAACGCCCGAGGAATGTGACTTTCCACTGAACGACCGAATGAATTATTACCATATTGAAAGCTACGAGTATTGGCATCTATCGGAAATATGATAGATAACTGTGGGTCATAATTTGGAGCGCGTGTTCGTTGTTTGGAATTCCACAAATTACAGTCATGTTTTTAATTACTGTGCTCCACTAAACAGTATTTTCCCGATGAAAAGCTCAATATCAACCCACGAAGTCCACTCAATGAATAATGCAAATCATACTCGTTCCATATGATGCTGTTCGTCCGCCCACACATCTGATAATGCAACCGGCAACAACAGCGCGAGACCAGTAAGCATGTAAACAGCCAAATTCGAACCAGTTCGATGTTATCGTTACACCGCGCGACATAATATTTAATGAACGAGAAAATGTTGACTCTTCCTATAATCACACAAGAACAATTCGTTTCGATCCTGACAACATACCTCCTGTGCCGCGTCCAAAGCGGGAATACATTTTGTGTTCGATTCAATAATCACGTACCGATTTGCGATATTCATTAACATATTAATTTCAATGCAATGCAACATAATGATGAAGTTATTTTCAATGGGAGGCTTTGTTCTGATGCTGCGATTCGATTGGGGAGTATTTCCTATTACCGTAATTGAAATCGAACAAAGCGCGATCGTATGAATTTCCAGTTTGCCAAATTTACAAATTGACTTCAATCACTTCAATTATCAGCATTTCCCTCATCTGGCGGGTACATGAGTGGTCTGTCTGTCTTCTCTCTCACCACCAAACCAGGGATGATCTATCCTTGTCTCACGTCACATTAAAAGTTAATTAGGACTATCCGCAGCTTGAGCGGCAGAGCAAGCGAAACGACATCCGGTGGTTTATTCCCATCAACCAATACGAATGTAGAAATGTCAATTAAAGAAAGGTTTCCCACGTGATGTGAGACGAGTATCAATACTGGGTCCCTGATAAGATACATTTTGCGACACAGCAACGGAAGCGTCACTACAGGAACCAACCGCAAAGCATGTAGGCTGGTTAAAAAATTTGAAACTTTCCCCTTTGATATTGTGCTATTGATCAGGTTCTAGATAGGCCGGGTAAAGTTGCTTCTTCTCTATTGTTATCTTATAGTGATGGGCAAATCAAAGTGTTCCAATTTTAAAAGTTTTTTAAAACTTTTCGGTATTCCAGTCAATTATACGTAAAAGTAAATGATTAGTAACCATTTTGCCATTTCAGTATCGTTGATTTATTTTTTAGAAAAAAATTACTTTTGTACCTAAATTTGTAAACTTTTAGGGTATGGCATAAAAAAAATCACTTGCGTAAATTTGTTTTACCGTGTTTTGTTCATCGATGCATCCCTCGGTTTTGACAGCTGGTTGTTCACATCTAACACAAACACATAATTTTCGCAGTTGAATAAACAAACTTTTGGTACGTAAAGGGTGTGTCACATCAAATTGCATCACGGAAAAAACGCTGTAGAAATTCGCCCAGTAGACCGATCCTTTTGAAAATTTTAGACAGTAAAATAAAAACTATTAAACAACTTTTGGCATTTTCTTTTTATTCATACTTCGAGCCCAAGCCCGTATGCTCGCACCTTTCTCTTTACCCCGCCCATAAGGTTCTGTACAACGTCAGGTTGTAGTTTTTTTTGAACAGAAATCCATTTTCTCTTGAAGTCCGCCTCCGATTTGACAACTTTTGGGTTCTTCCGGAGGGCCTGCATCATAATCGCCCAATATTTCTCTATTGGGCGAAGCTCCGGCGCGTTGGGCGGGTTCATTTCCTTTGGCACGAAGGTGACCCCGTTGACTTCGTACCACTCCAACACGTTCTTTGAATAGTGGCACGAAGCGAGATCCGGTCAGAAGATGGTCGGGCCCTCGTGCTGCTTCAATAGTGGTAGTAAGCGGTTCTGTAGGCACTCCTTAAGGTAAACCTGCCCGTTTACCGTGCCGGTCATCACGAAGGGGGCGCTCCGCTTTCCGCAAGAGCAGATCGCTTGCCACACCATGTACTTTTTGGCAAACTTGGATAGTTTCTGCTTGCGAATCTCCTCCGGAACGCTGAATTTGCCCTCTGCGGAGAAGAACAACAAGCTCGGCAGCTGACGAAAGTCCGCTTTGACGTAGGTTTCGTCGTCCATTACCAGGCAATGCGGCTTCGTCAGCATTTCGGTGTACAGCTTCCGGGCTCGCGTCTTCCCCACCATGTTTTGCCTTTCGTCGCGGTTAGGAGCCTTCTGAACCTTGTATGTACGCAGGCCCTCCCGCTGCTTGGTCCGCTGGACGAATGAACTTGAAAAATTCAGCTTATTGGCGACATCCCGGACCGAACTTCTCGGATCACGTCTAAACTGCTTAACTACGCGCTTGTGATCTTTTTCACTGACGGAGCATCCATTTTTGCCGTTCTTCACCTTCCGGTCGATGGTTAGGTTCTCGAAGTATCGTTTTAGTACTCTGCTGACCGTGGATTGGACGATTCCCAGCATCTTACCGATGTCCCGATGTGACAACTCCGGATTCTCGAAATGAGTGCACAGGATTAATTCACGACGCTCTTTTTCGTTCGACGACATTTTTCCAAATTTACGAAAAATTGACAGTGAAGCATGGCCAACGTGATCTATACACTCTTATCTGATTATAAGCGAAAGCTGAAGATATAATTCCTAAAAATTAAATTTCTACAGCGTTTTTTCCGTGATGCAATTTGATGTGACACACCCTTTAGTAACGTGTTTTTGACGCTGAGGAAGCTTCCGGAAAATGGGTAGAAAGCAAATATCAACACAGGTCCAAAACTTGATTGTGCGTGACTTCCAGCGTAAAGAGTCTCAACGAAAAATTGCTGGGAAGTAAAGTAGAGATGTCTAAATTTTTCGTTTATTCGATTATCGATTAATCGTGGGGCCATTTTCAAATATTCGATTCATTCGAATAATTGTCTTTCAGTATTCGATTAATCGAGCGAATATTTAATTCTTGTAACCAAAATGAACAGGAATTTATAATAAAAAAAGATTATGATGTCATAGTTTTCAAAGTTACTTTAAATATAATTTTCAAATAAACATGGTGCAATATAATGCTTTTTGAATGAAATGGCATTTTAGTAAGTATTGATAAATTTACCATTTCATCATTTTTTTGCGGACGATTGAAAAAAGAGCACACATTGTTGATTATTAAAGAGTGGCAAACAAAATTATGTTTGTACATATTTCAAACCAAACGTTATTTGTCAAAAAAATGTCAAATATTTGGCCTTCGGACAAACAGTGTATTTCAACCAGATTTTATCTATAAATTTCCTAGATCGTCTTAATTCCGGATATGCGGTTATCAAAAAACATGTAACGTTTTATAGATATGTTTTAACTTTAATAATTATTTTCGCTACGAACAGATTTTAATGATTTACAAATCAGTCAAATCGCTAATTCTGTAATATTTATTCTATATGCTGTATATTACGACTCCCAAATCCGTCTGTTTTCAACTTATGCAATGAGTTAAATATGCCGCGACCTCAAATACACAGCTCTAGCTCTAGCTAGCGAGCGGTCAAATTTTTTCCTAATAGTGGCAGGGCAAAATCACTTCAGATAGTCGATGGTGTTGTGAACAGAATATATCGCAAACAGATGTAATTTTCCGCAATTTCAAATCCAAAGTGGAAGGCATCGCGTCGATTTTCATGTCGTCTGGTGGAGAATGCTTCTGTACATTTGCGTTACACGCACACATTTTTTTTCGTATTACTATGACCAACCACAGTTCATCAAAGCAGCGGTGATTCAAAACAGAACACAAAACTAGTCTGGGTAGTAATCCAAACAATAAGCATGCGTGATTGATATTTGATATTGTACACCCCTTAGTACATTTGGTCAATTTCACACCGGTGAGCAATTTGCCCCAGATGATGGTAACGTTCGGTTTCATGCGTTTGTGGGTGTTAGCGCAAACCCTAGCATAGCTTTACGATCAAGTATATATCTCTCAGCTCTCTAGAGCACTGAGAGCACAAGGCAGACAATCGGAGATCCCCGTCCGGGATATCTTAGGTAGCCGTGATCCTGATCTTCTGCTTCATCTATACCTGTTCCTCAGGAACGCCGATGTCAACGTTTAATGATGTTTCCTTTGTTGTGTCCCCGTTTTATATCCCTCCTATCCGATCGATAAACTTTTACTTAGTCGCGGCAATACATACACACACTCTTTACAGATACACGGACCAAAGATTGTGCAGTCCACTGATCATTCAACAAGAGCCAAAGGTTGTACCGCTCATGACAACTCTACATGAACTGATGATTGCGCCGGTTAGTGACCATTCTATCCTGGATTCCTCGAGTCGAGAAAGACGCACCACGCTAGATATGAGGTACAGACTAGGGGGGCGTTGCTGATTAAGGGTCAGCTGCATCCCAATAGGAAGTATCCCGTGTCGGGCACACGTACAGAGCATTGGAGACAGCAACATCCGAATTACGAAAACACTTGTAATACTAACCTCGAGCCAACCGCGAGTAATCGGTTACATATTACTAACATAGATAATAAGAAAAATTGTCAAAGTATTGAACTCCCGGCCCCGTGAGGCTAACGCCATATGAGCCTTGATAAAAATATATATTTTGGAAAAAAAAAATAAAGTATATAAGGCTGTATTGATCTCACTCGATCACTCTCAATTTTTACCCTTCCTTATCATCTTTCTTATCGGCTAACAAGAGAAAAGAATCATATAGTAATAGTTCGTTTTTCGTATTCCTTATCACCACTGAATTTGTATATTGCTATGCACAAACCAGAATAGTGTAGAACACGATAAAACTTCAGAGCGTACACGTCAATCTTCTATCTTATCATAAGTAATCGAGTCAACCAAGAATTGTTTTATTGGAATAAAGTGTTGAGTTAAATTCGGTCGTTTTTTTCCAAGTGTTAGAACCAATTCGAGTCTTTGCCAAAGTGCATACGCATTCCACATATACACACATTCCACACCCAACAACTCATGAAAATTAATGTTACGAATCATTCGTTTCGAGGATACAAAGCATTTTGTTTTTTTGGTGCAGTTTGCGATGAAGTGTTCCTCTAATTTACTCCAAACTTTGATCGATCGACTAGAAAAAAACTTAATCGACGATCGACTGAACGTATCAATACAAAACGTTTAGAATTACAGAAAATTTTCTAAAACACTATAAACAACGAGTTTTTGGCACTTTTTTTGAAATCGATGCAAAAATTTTATTTTTTTTCATCAAAGCAACAAATTAGGTTTCCATTTATTGGAATTTTCAAAACAACCTTTCGGTTTGTGGTGCGATCATTATTTGAAGAATTCATCATCAAAAACGAAGGGATAATTTTTTATTTAAACAAAAATATCTCTGTATGGAAAGTTTTTACAGGAACGCTTTAGCAATCAGATGAAATCTCTTTAATTGGGTTCAATGTTTTGACGTAGGACTACGTCTTTGATTTCTATATATGGGGGGTCACTTTACGAAGAAACTAACGGAAAATTCAAATTTCAAAAAAAATGAAATGAAAAAAATTTTTTTTTCAAATGCATATTACGAAGAATCGTTCTTTCGATATATGTTATAATATATACCACTAGTTGACCCGGCAAACTTCATCCCGCCTTAAATTTGTTTTTTGTCCTCACGTTTTCTTACTAAGCGCAAGTTCACGGATCCAATCGCAGAACTGTTCGTTGATTGATCTTCTAATCGACCCCTTTGAATTTACCTTTTACTTTAAAATTGCTAATACTTAGTTTTCGAGTTATGCAGAAATTTGTCTTTCAAATTTCAAATTCCAAATTAGGCATACTTCCATATGCCTAAATTGGTTTCATTTGCTTGATTTATTCTTGAGTAATGCAGAAACTTATGTTTCATTTGTATGGCAGCCCCCCCCTTAGAGAGTGGGGAGGGGACTCAAAGTATCACGAAAACTTTCCCCGGCCCCAAAAACCCCTACATGCCAATTTTCGTGTCGATCGGTTCAGTAGTTTCCGAGTACATAAAAATCAGACAGACAGACAGACAGACAGAAATCCATTTATATATTTATATATATATACATATATATATATATATATATATATATATATATATATATATATATATATATATATATATATATATATATATATATATATATATATATATGACGATTTGGTGACGATTTGCCGTTGATGTCAACTACAAAGACTTTTTTCCGACGGCGCAGTACACGATACGGGCCATCGAACGGGTGTGAGAGTGGTGGTCTAACTGCGTCGATTCGTACAAAGACGTGGCTGCAGGTAGCTAGCTCTTTCAGCACGAACGTAGATGGTTTGGAACGGTCGCTCGTTGGTACGGGACGGATGTGTGCCATCACCTTTCGCAGATCGGTGATGAATTCGTGTGAAGGCTTCGTATTTTTGGCCTCCACGAAGAATTCTCCTGGCAGCCGAAGGGTCGTTCCATACACTAACTCTGCTGTTGATGATTGTATGTCTTCCTTGATTGAAGAACGCATACCAAGGAAAACGAGTGGAAGGGAATCTGACCACTTAATATTGTCATGACATTTTATCGCTGCTTTGAGCTGACGATGTGTGCGCTCTATCTGCCCGTTGGCTTGTGGGTGATAGGGCGTCGTTCGCAAGTGGTGGATGCCGAAGGTTTTTGCCAGTGTTCGAAATAGGTCCGACTCGAATTGTCTACCTAAATCAGTGGTAACCTTCTCAGGAACGCCAAATCGGGATATCCACCGCTCACGAATGCTTTCGCTACCGTAAGCGCCGTGATATTCGGAATCGGGATTGCTTCGGGCCATCGGGTGAATTTGTCTACCATGGTTAGACAATATGCGTTTCCATCTGATGGCGGTAGCGGTCCGATAATGTCTATGTGCACATGTGCAAATCTGCTACTTGGAACAGTAATCGGAGTGATCAGTAATTTGTTGTGTCTGTGTGTCTTGGATTTCTGGCAAGGTATACAGCATTTCACGAAATCTCTGCAATCTCGTCGAACATAAGGCCACACATATCGGTCGATTACCAGGCGAGTCGTAGCACGCGCACCGGGATGGGATGCGCTGTGTAGGTTTTTGATGATCTGCTTTCGGAATCTTTCGGGAACAAATGGACGAATGGGCTTGTAATTCGGGATCGCTTTTTTGCTGATCGGCTAAGGCGGTAAAATCGATGGTTTCGTTCGTGGACGTGATCGATTTAACCCGACTGAGCATGTCTGCGACCTTGTTTTGTTTTGTTCGAGCGAAAAAGAGCGTCGTGAATTAATCCTGCGCACTCATTTCGAGAATCCGGAGTTGTCACATCGGGACATCGGTAAGATGCTGGGAATCGTCCAATCCACGGTCAGCAGAGTACTAAAACGATACTTCGAGAATCTACCTATCGACCGGAAGGTGAAGAACGGCAAAAATGGATGCTCCGTCAGTGAAAAAGATCACAAGCGCGTAGTTAAGCAGTTTAGACGTGAACCGAGAAGATCGGTCCGGGATGTCGTCAATAAGCTGAATTTGTCAAGTTCATTCGTCCAGCGGACCAAGCAGCGGGAGGGCCTGCGTACATACAAGGTTCAGAAGGCTCCTAACCGCGACGAAAGGCAAAACATGGTGAGGAAGACGCGAGCCCGGAAGCTGTACACCGAAATGCTGACGAAGCCGCATTGCCTGGTAATGGACGACGAAACCTACGTCAAAGCGGACTTTCGTCATCTGCCGGGCCTGTTGTTCTTCTCCGTAGAGGACAAATTCAGCGTTCCGGAGGAGATTCGCAAGCAGAAACTATCCAAGTTTGCCAAAAAGTACATGGTGTGGCAAGCGATCTGCTCTTGCGGAAAGCGGAGTGCCCCCTTCGTGATGACCGGCACGGTAAACGGGCAGGTTTACCTTAAGGAGTGCCTACAGAAGCGCTTATTACCACTATTGAAGCAGCACGAGGGCCCGACCATCTTCTGGCCGGATCTCGCTTCGTGCCACTATTCAAAGGACGTGTTGGAGTGGTACGAAGCCAACGAGGTCACCTTCGTGCCAAAAGAAATGAACCCGCCCAACGCGCCGGAGCTTCGCCCAATAGAGAAATATTGGGCGATTATGAAGCAGGCCCTCCGGAAGAACCCAAAAGTTGTCAAATCGGAGGCGGACTTCAAGAGAAAATGGATTTCTGTTCAAAAAAAACTACAACCTGACGTTGTATAGAACCTTATGGACGGGGTAAAGAGGAAGGTGTGAGCATACGGGCTTGGGCTCGAAGTATGAATAAAAAGAAAATGCCAAAAGTTGTTTAATAGTTTTTATTTTTTATTTTCAAAAGGATCGGTCTACTGGGCGAATTTCTACAGCGTTTTTTCCGTGATGCAATTTGATGTGACACACCCTTTAGTAGTGCGGCATCTGAAAGGTTTTGCTTACACTTCTCAAATGCACTGGTTGTAGTTGAATCCCAGACAAGTGTGGTTCGGTCGTTTTTAACGTTGCCATGTATCATCGCTTGTAAAGTTTGTTGAACTTCGGCGGCACGAGGTATAAAGCGACGATAAAAGTTGATTGCGCCCAAGAACCTTTTTAATTCTTTCGCGGTTGTCGGCTTCGGGAATTCCAATATTGCTGCTACTTTGCTCGGCTTCGGTTTGATCCCTTGGGGTGTGATCTGGTGACCGAGAAACTCGATCTCGGGAAGGCCGATCTGACATTTCCCTGGGTTGATGATGAGTCCGTTTTCACGAAGTCGCTCGAACACCATCCTGAAATGCTGTTTGTGCTCGGCAATATCTTTTGACGCGATACAAAGATCGTCTACGTACGGGTAAACGAAATCCAAGTCACCCAGAATCTCGTGTAGATGTCTTTGTAGAGTCTGGCCGGCGTTGCGAAGTCCAAACGTCATGTACTTAAATTCGTACAGACCGAACGGGGTTGTAATCGCCGTTTTGGGAATGTCTTCTGGCGCGATTGGTATTTGATGGTATGCGCGCTGGAGGTCGATACACGAAAAGATGTTCTTGCCATACAAGATATTAGAAAAATCTTGTATGTGTGGGACTGGGTAGCGATCGGGAACGGTAATTGCGTTCAAATTGCGATAGTCACCACACGGTCTCCATTTGCCGTTCGATTTTTTCACCATGTGGAGGGGACTGGCCCAACAACTTTTCGACGGCTGTTCTTCCTTGTTCTACGAGAAATCTGAACTCGCCTTTTGCTTCGTTGAGCTTGTCGATGTGGAGTCGCCAGGGTTTGCAGAAAGACAATTGTGCGGGTGGTCCAGTGGTGATGATTTGATGCACTGTTCTACATTGGCTTGGGCGATGGTTCATATTAAGTACGGTGATATCGAGGAACTCTTTGATTAGATCGGCGAATGGCATATTAATGTCGTATGTTGAAATCATTGGTTCAATAACGGCATTGACATTATCGACTTCCAAGCGAGTGGTGTTATCGATTAATTTGTTTCGCCGAAGGTCCACGAGTAGGTCGTAGTGCTTCAGAAAGTCAGCACCAATGATCGGGGATTTTACTTCGGCAATTGTGAACACCCAAACGAATGATCGGCGAAGGCCGATGTCGATGGTTAAACGCTTCGTACCGTAGGTTTTTATGGGGCTGCCGTTGGCGGCAAATAACTGATTGGTGTTAGTTGGCTGGAGCTGTTCTCGTGACGAGGGAGGTAGCACTGAAATGTCAGCACCGGTGTCTATCAGAAATTGCCTTGAGGTTTTCTGATCATGAACGTGGATTCGCTATATGTTCGCGGATTGTTTGATATTGGAACTGGGGAATGATTTGGGTTGTGGAATACACTTCACTAATTGTTCCGTGGATGGGTGTACACGGGTATTTTTCCGTCGAAAAAAATGCACGGAATATTCTCATTATCGCCCTTTTGCTATTCGCACTTTTGTGCTTTGATGCCATGCCGGTAGTGGAACCAGCAGATCCACCTATTGCTAGCTCTCGGTTGCGACGGGGTTCTTTGTCGTGGATGAGGAAAACGAGTACGGGAACGATCGCGTTTTGGATCACGACCTCTAAAATTCCCGGATAGCGCTTCGTCCAGACGACGAGTCAGGGCATCGATCCTGAGCATTTCGCCGCGATTGGGAGGTGCTTTAACATAAGGTAGCCTATATCGTCTACACCGCATGCCTGCCCTTTCACCCTACTGAGTGCCCAATCAAGTTCGGATAGGCTATAAACTTCGTTATACTTGTCCGAGTTGTGTGTTGGGAAAACGAGAGGAAGCCTCTCACATTCCTCCTTAAGCTCTTTGAATTGCGTAGAATAACAGCTGAGCTGTAAGGAAGGAAGTCAAAGCTTCCCTCTTTCTGGGATCGTCGTCACTCAACCTCCTAAGTGCTCTAAGAGTTTTCCGTCTAAGACGTATTGCCTCTTTAACTTCCCCGTTCCAACAAGGGACCCTGTGGATGTGGTGGTATTCTTCGTTGATGTGTTGTTTTAATTCGAGCGTTTTTATCGATTTTGTTCATTCGACAACTTGAACCCGATATATATATATAGTACACGTATGTCTGCTTACGTTGTAGAGACGAATGAACTCCCAGAGTTTAAAGTCTCTTTAATCCATCATTATCATCATCATTGCTTACGTTTCAAAACCTCCGCTGCATTGGCCGGGCATGCGGATGAAATAGCTGCGTACTTTGCTCTTAATGCTGACAAAACTGTGGCCCAGAGCTATGATGGCGCTACTGTAATGTCCGGAGATAAATCTGGTGTGCAAACATTGATTATTCACAGGATATATTCACTGTACTGCACACAGCGAGACATTAAAGCAATTTATGGAGACCAAAATTCCAAATGTTTGCAAAAATAGATGATTTGAATTATGCACCTATCAATGAATGTTTGTGAGATTTACCTTGACGACAGTGTCTTTGATGCTGTAACTTTTTCTACATCCAGAGGTCCTCACGCATTCATTCTTGAGTTCAACACTGTATTCTTGCTCAAACTTTTTGCGAATTTTTTTGCACATATGGATGTTCTGTATCAAATTTTGCAAAAAAAAATAATTAGACGTAGTAAAATTTGTACGTATCGTCGAGGCTTGCCTTGCTTCTAAAGAGGAGCTCAAAGCAGATCATCATTCCGATAGTACGCTCAAAGATGCAATTGATGTATCTGGCGAAACTATGATTGACAGTAACGTCATCAATTGTCGTCGTTTTATATGAATCGATTATAGACAAAATTATTGACGAAATGACGAAACGATTTAAGGAACTAGATGGATAAAAATTTGTCGCCGCACTAGATGAATACAAATTCGTTGGAACTAGATGAATACAAATTCGTCGGCCACACAAAAAAAAACGTGTTCGCTGAACAATCTGAAAAAAAAAATTTGTTATGTGGTGGATAGGGACCGCATGAAAAAAAATTCCTTAAGAAAATAACCCAAATCCTAATGATTCCATTCGTGATCAACATTCGATTTCCTTATGTCACTTTCATAAGCGCCTACTCACATGCGCAGATCATAAAATCAACTCTTTACTCCTGTCAATAAGCTCCTACTGACACCTTAAAACAAACAAAACAAAACATGAGAATGGGAATTAACTGACAATTGTAGAGCGATAAAACACATATCAAAGATAGAAAAAAAGAGCGATTACTTAATTTTCTTTCAAATACCGCACAAAAAAAGTCGCACCAAAAAAATCGCATAAAAAACCGCACAAAAGCTGGTTTTATTGTATATATAAATGTTGAGAAATAAAAATGTTAAAATCTGTCATCGCAATACTGCTAATTGATGCGACTTTCCACGAAATAAGTTTGTATTGTATCACTGATTAGTAACTGAGAAATAAAAGGGAATACAGATAAAAAAAATCAGTTAATCAATTGTTAAAATGTTGCATTTTTAATTAATATTTCACTGTTTGTTCAATTTTTATACGGATTTTCAAATTCGCCCGGTTTATTTTTACGCGAATTTTAGAATTTACGCGGATTTTGGAATTTACGCGGTTCTCTTTTACGCGGTTTTTGTTTACGCGGCACTCAGCCCCCCCGTAAAAAGCGACTCCAGTGTATTTCAAAAGTTTAAAGTTCAAAATGATGTATATTCCATCTTTATACGTTGATTTTTCGTGAAGTTACAGAATTTCAAATATCACTGGCAGAAGAGAAACCAAAATCACTATTACTTCCACGGGCTTTACAGTTTTAACAATATAAATCAAATCAAAATTTTATAACCCAATTATTTCCTTCTAGCTACTTATTAGGACGACTATCGGGATGCCGGAGCGTGGTTTTTACATTCTACGATTTAATATCTTATAATCGTAGCAATAGTAATAGTAATAGTCATTGTAATAAAATAGGAGTAAAAATAGTAATAGTGATAGTATAAGCCATAGTAATAGTAATAGTCGTTGTAATAATAATAATAATAGGAATAAGAATAGTAATAGTAATAGTAATAGGAATAGTAATATGATTACCATTAAATTATTAGTAACAACTAATTGCGCCAGTAACACCGGCTGAGTGTATCCTATGGCTTACCATCTCCACTAACACATATCCTAAATTCCCGAGATATTTATGAGAGGTCGTAGAGTTCTCTGCATCTCTCTTGAGTAAATATCGAACTAACATTCCTTCCCTTTCCTTAGCAGTTGCAAGGACGTGGCCAGGACAATTCTTAACTGTTGGAGAAAGCACACCTTCATCTAAGAGATATTACTAATCATCAGCAACGGATGGAGGCTAGCTTTTAACTGAACAATTCTGAATTCGTACCACCTACGATATTGTGCAACTTGCTCAATGCTAATTCTAATGCTAAGTTACAGAATTTCAAATATCACCAAAAAAAATTTTGGACTTCGCACTCTGTTCTTCTATTTTTTTTTGTCGAGTGTATGTATGATCCACTTGATAAAGCTAGTCTTCTGAACAACGTTATTATGTCTTAGTTCTATATACATCACTTGAACAGAGTTTCTGAATATCTAAAAATAAACAGAACAGTATACAAATTGAATGTCGTCGTATGAGCTTATCATAAATATTGCGCTAAAAACGCTAGACACAAATAAAAATTGAAATCGACAATCTTAACAGTCCAAAAATACGTCCAATGAAAATCTATCGAATTTAATCGAAGTGGTGCTTCCCATTGACCGAACATTCCTAAAACATGTGGGATCAAAGCTATCGACTAATTACTAAATTCTAATCATTAGAGTAAATCGTGTCTATCATTGATCCATTCCCTCCATTCCGACCAATTGTAAACTTCCCATCTCCATGGAAGGAAGCGCACACTCAATCAGTTGGCTTGATATTAGCTCAAGACTAACAATCTTTGAAAAGTTATTTGCAAATTGCGGAAAGTGTTTTTATTGCCCCAGCCAGCATCATCCACCGTCTCCGTTGACATGATTGAAAAAGCAGCATCGTAGTGTAGAACTTGGACAGAAGCCGCACAGATGCCGCTTTCCAGCGGGGAGGGTGAATGTATGACGCACGTAATTGGAATTGATGACCGATAATAGTTGTTTGTATTTTCTCATTAGGGGTTTCTCTTCGGCGCTCTGTAGCTGTAGTGAATTCGAAGAATTTGCGACATTTGAATTCAAATCAAACGGGATGTCACTTCCTAATCAACGTCCCCGTATATGTGTATCCACTCAATAGTTTCCTTCCGCTGATAATCAATTCTCATGGACTGCATCCTGCTTTCGCAGGATCGGGATTATTTACGACGAGATAAATAACTATGATTACCAACGGCGGTTTTTTGCTCGTCCTTATGTGCCCAAGTGAAGGAATTCCGTTCTGTGAATCAGTTTGGTTTGTTCAAAAAATGTTCATGGTTTGTCCAATTTTAGAAATCACCATTTTTGAATGAAAAAATTCGAATTTTCAAGTAGATGTTGCATTTGTCATTGTTTGAGTTTACTGTCATCATATTGATCCATTCATAATTTAAGGGAAATGATCTTGGTTTGTCCAATTTGGGGTGTTTTTACGCTACTAGTATCGATTTTCTTCATGAAAATCACACATAATCGATACGAGTTTGGGTTTGTTTGAAAAATCACAAGTCTCTAGTTGCTAATACTACCATAAGGTGTTGAAATTATTCAAATTTTTATGTTTTTTAACGATTTTCCTTAAAGAGGAATTATGATCATGGTTTGACCACCTCTGATCATGGTTTGCCCAAAAAAATTATCATAGTTTGTCCGGTTTTAGAAATCACCACATTCGAATTCACAAGAAGATGTTGCATTTATCATTGCTTGAGTTTACTGTCATCATATTGATCCATTCATAATTTAGGCTTTCTTCAGAATATTATCTTTTCTTGGGCAGTTTAAAAGTGTTACCCTCAACACACTCAACACAGAGAAACTTCATTTCTGCTATCCGCGAAGGACACAATAAACAAGATTGAGCGCGCTAAGCGGTTGCCATGGAAGTCATGTGGACAAAACAACATTGGTGAATCGGACAACTCATGATCAGAGTGGAGATCATCTAAATGCGTTAATTACATGTTTCAGCTATGTAGATGATGATGTTTACAATATTTGTAAGTGTTATAATCCAGAAAAGGTCTGAATACGTGCCAAATAATCATCTCGTGATCGATTAAAAGTTAGTTCAAATGGGGGCACATTGACACCAATAGAAGGTGTATTTTGCGATTTGACAAAAGTGTGCTGAATTAGAGCATTCAAAAGAATGGACAAACCATGATCATATTTTCGGCTGGACAAACCAAAATCATTTACCTTACATGAAAGCGGCAAGTTCAGAAGCGGAATTCGGGACATCGAAGCTGAGTTTGACAGCCAGTTTCTGTGAAGCAAAAATAAACAAAACGCAAAGCAAAAAGTGATGGATTTTAACAAGTAGTTTCACAAATGTAATGAATCAATTTTGATAATGGTAAGCGTGAATGTTCTACATGGAAGTGAATGGAAGAATAATGTTCTACAGAGCTAATTAGGTTGAAATATATCCACTAGAAACATTAGAAACATATTTTTATTGCTGTAGAAAATGACGCTTACTCTGTGGCGGGAAAAATAAGTACAGCTTCAAGTACAAAATTATCAATGAAAATCAAATTATCCGCACCAAATGAATATTCTAAGTAAAAGTGTAACGGATAAATGATAAAAAAAATCGTGAGCGAAAACAGTGACTAATAATGATTTTTTCGAGTTTTTTCAGGAGCCCTTATTGGGAAAAAACGCAACATGCAATGTATTTGTGGCCCTGGGAGATATTTTTAATTTCACTGCCGGAGGAAGTCGTTTGGTCGTCGAGGGTAATTTTACATACCTGGTGGAAAAAATTCAACGCGTTGATATGAAAATTTCAGGAACGGTTGTTTATCAATGGCTCAATCTCCATCCTGAGCCGTTAAAGCTATTCGAGGTATCTGGTTTCATCTGTTTTCGATGAAAGGTTATACTATTCTGGGCCAATATCTTAATTTATAATCTGGATCGACTATACAAATCGAGCGACAGTTAGGTTCAGCGATATGAACATATTTCTCAGTATTACTAACAAAAGCAATTGTAAATTGTAAAGGCAATTCCTCCAACTTTTGATGTCCACTGTTCAAAGTTTCTGGTGAAAAGATTTAGGAGTTTTTCTAGTGATGATTATACACGTATCCTGACTATGTAACCTGACCATACAAACAACATTTAAAAATAATTTTCATTCAATGTATGAAAATTTTCAAGTCCATTTGAGCATGCTCGTCTCGTTGAAGGTACTCTTTTTCGAGTCTGTATTGTGTGTCAATGCAATAAATAAATGGTTCCTGAAGTAAAAACTGCTTTACTAGCTTACTAGCTTCGGACTATCACTACGTATTCGTTTCTTTTATAAACTACAAAAGAATTCGAGGAAAAATAGCACTCAAAATACAGTTGCTAAACACACGGTTTGTTTACTTTTTCCTCATACATTCCTAACATCCGCTAGATGGCGACAGCGTGTCGCAAATATCTCGTTTGGCAGGCCATCTGCTCTTGCGGACTGAGGAGTGAGTCTTTCGTGACAAAGGGCACAGTAAATGGCGAGATCTACAAATCTGAGTGCCTCGAGAAGCGCCTTTTGCCGTCCTTGCAGCAGCACGACGAAGCTCCGCTAATTTGGCCAGATTTGGCATCATGCCACTATTCTAAAAGTGTCCTGGAGTGGTATGAGGCCAATTCTGTCCATTTTGTTCCAAATGACATGAACCCGCCAAACTGTCCGGAGCTGCGCCCGGTGGAGCTGTACTGGGCAATAATGAAGCGGGAACTTTGGAAGAGCAAGAAGACAGTCAAAGACGAGAAGGACATGTTGAGAAAATGGAAAAAAACTGAGAAACTGAGCTAAAGAAGAGCGGCTTTGACATCTTCTTCTAGCTAGTGATGTCTAAATTTTTCATTCATTCGATTATCGATTAATCGTTGGGGCATTTTTCAATATTCGATTCATTCGAATAATTGTCTTTCAATATTCGATTAATCGAACGAATACTTATTTCTTTAAATAATCACATATCACGTTGTCATTCTGGTCGCGTGGTCTATCGGGTTGTCGATGTTAAATGGTTGGATAAAAAATGATGGATAAAAAAATATATAGCCCAATTCTTAACATAAAAATGCATTAACCTTGAGAAAGATTCCTACTTTCATTAATCTCGATTACAGTGACAATTATTCGATGTATTCATATTTTGATTTTAAATTATCCGATACAAAATTAATCGATTATAATTTCAGATATTCGATTATTTGAATTAATCGAACGATTAACCGACGTCTCTACTTCCAGCTGATTGTCAGCCACAGAAGCACCTTCTTGGGAAACTTGGTGTCTGAAATAAACATCACTGCCAGTCGTTGCCACCAGGGTGAGATAGGTCTCGTGGCCCATCACTACCGACACGTCGCGATTCGCCGGGAAAATCGACTTAACCATCTTAATCAGCCGCTGCCGCTGCGTTATTGCCTGCAGCTCAGAGACCAGTGAACGCGACTTCCGCTTCCTGACATGTATGTGCATGTTCGCCAAGTACTTTTTCACTGGCCAAGCGCACGCAGCTGTGTAGCCACTTTTCGCTCTATCTTCCTCTTCAGCATCCTTTGGAGCTTCTTGTCGCCCCGGGTTGTCGGCCGTCCAGAACCGGACTTTCTTTCGATGCTCTGATTGTTGTCCAATAGTGCCAAGATGTTGTAGATGCCGGAACGGTTGTATCTGGCGTCCACAAAGTGCCGCACGATGTCCGTTCTCGGGGCGGCGGGGTACCGTTCTTTGAACGCGCACTCTTCTGAACGGGGTAACTTCATTGTTTTCGCCATCAAGGATAGAGTTCGACTGATAGAGCTGTCAATTTTTTTCTGCTGACTCATGGGTTAATATAGGGCTGGGGGAAAAAGAAATGTACTTCTGATCGAAATTTGAAATGAAAATTTGTCGTATTTCTGATCGAAATTTGACGCTTTATTTAACATACTTGAAATTATCCAATTTAAGTCAAATATGCGCCGTTTTGTTCGCAAACTTGTTGCTATTTAGAAGGCAACTTCATTATCCCCCAACAATTTTGTATATTTTTTTATGCAAACGTTAGATTGAGGCCCAAATCCCACAAGATTGATGAAGGTACGCTATCACATGCAGCCCCGGTAGATGACAGCCGAAAACGACGTTGGAATGAACCTAGGAGAAAATAAAACATCGAGTGAAAACTAAGTTTCAACAAACTACATAACTACATACTACATCGATCTCACTACCGAAAATGGCGAAGTAGCGTTGTACACTTTAAAAAAACTGTATGACAATAAAAAAAAATTCTAAATACTCATCTGGACGTTTTATTAGAAGTAGAATTCACTGGTGATTTGAGTCACCAGATAGTTTATTAAGTACATTCGACAAAAACCTTCAAATGATTAAAAAGCTTGCAATCGTGTAGACGTTGAGAACCTCATTATGACTCTAGAGATTTCGCGAAATATGAACAATTTGTGAAATATCTCCGCGATCATTACACAGTCCTTCATTCGATAAATTCACCTTCAAACTCTAAACGTCAACAGATTTCGGTAGACTATGGCTACTATTTCTTTGGTGGATCAAAACATAGGGTAAGACATTCTATATGACGAAACGTGCAATTCGTTTCATTTCGTCTTGGCTCCAGTCACTGTCGAGTCATACAAAATATCTTCTTCCAGTACACTAGCGTCATTGATATGTTTCATTCGGTGAACTGGGAAGAGTTCTGTCATTTTTGACGGATGTCAATCAATATATACATTTGTTTGTAATTATTTTGCATTTATGCATGTCATAAATATTCTAAAATTGAAATTTAAAAAAATTCATTATGTTTAAATTAATACTTGATATCGTAAATCGTATCTAGGTTCATTTTGAATCCGAAACAATAAACAAATCAAACTAAGTTCAGCTCATCAGAATGTGACAGTTCAGACACTAGCCTTCATTCCGTCGAAGTCAAACGAGTTACTCGTCTGATTTTCGTCGAGTTCGACAACTGGAATATCAAAAAACAAGACGATTCGTTTTCTGGATTTTCGATTGGAGGAGCTAAGCGCAATATAAGATTTTATGTGATTTTTAGAAGACTGTGTTGTGCACCCGTGTCCGAGTGGTTGGCGTCTCACATTATCATGCCGGGTGTTCGGGTTCGATTCCCGTTCTGGCCGGGGGATTTTTCGTCAAAGAAATTTCCTTCGACTTGCACTGTGGTCACGCGTATTCAAGAGCTTGCCCCTCGGAATACATTCAAGGTGTTTTATTTGGCTTAAGAAATCTCAACTTAGTATTAGCAAATGACGCTAGTTAGTAAATACGTTGACACCCCCCTTTCCCCTGTAAACGTTCTGTTGAGGATCTACTGTGTAATATCATGCAGTTCTTCCAATTAAATAAATGGTACATTTAATGAAAAAAATCAGTTTTTGTTTTCTTTGAAACTCTATATAGTTTTTTTTTTTCTATGCAATGGAAATATTGTAATTCGCTGAAATAATCGGTATCGCTACACTAGAAATATTGTTTTGATTTTTGCATAACCCAAGGCGCAATAAAGTTAATTTACAATGCAATGTTTTTGAGGTTAACGGGCCGTGGCAACTATATTGCCACCAGTTTTTCAACTGTCTCAATAGTTAAAGTTTTTTCGAAGGTAAATATGTGTTATTTCTCATGTAAGGATTATGTTCTCTGAAGTTGGAGTCGATTCGCTGCACGGCCTTGTAATGGTAATGGCGCCGATTAGTTTGCACGGCCTTGTAATGGGTTATATAAGTACCTATAAAACACATAATACACAGAAATATCAACAATACAATTAAATATTAAACCAATGTTAAGTCGAATGCCGCTGAAAACGAATCGGTTGGAAGAAAACACTGCTATAATTTGTTGAACCGCACTGATAGTGATTCTAGTCTTCATACGCGTAAAAATTGTTGCAATCACAATTTAGTCGACATAAACTTGACGCAATTTTTTAATCGCTCAAAGAAATTTCCTCCGACTTGCACTGTGATCACGCGTATTCTAGAGCTTGCCACTCAGCATTCAAGGCGTGTTATTTGGCATAGAAATCTCAACTAAGTAAAAATAAAAATGACGCAAGTAAAACTACGTTGAGACGGCGAAGTTCCTCTAGGAACGTTAGTGCCATCGAAGAAGAAGAAGAAGAAGAAGTTACATGGATAGAAAACATTAAAATAAACTCTTTCACATGAATGTAATTTTAAATTCCCAGAGGAACTGGCAGATTATTTTCAGTAACGATTAGATATTACCACATTTTCCTCGATACTGGAAGCCCACCAGTGGTTAATGCTAACTCGATAACCATCTGTTAATAGCACTTGATTGAAAAATATTTGGTCACAATGTTACATGGATAGAAAACATTCAAATAAACTCTGTCACATGAATGTATTTTTGAATTCCCAGAGGATTATTATTATTTTCTGGATCTTTCTCGATGCTGAATGACATCCAAACGGAAAGAATTCCGCGCGTGTATGTGTGTGTGTGTGTGTAGCGGCTGCTTCGAGATCTTCCCGGGGAACCGTTTGTGGCATCACTCTCCTCCTGATGGATTCCCTTCTGGCCTAAGGTGCACAAACAGGCTCTTGGTGACACCGTTCATTCGCGCTTTCATGATAAACGAAGAGCTTCACCACAACAGCGACAACATGCTCCAATCGCTGTTCAATTAGAACTGAGTGGATTTCCGAGCGGCGCTCGCTTATATACCGATTGGTGATTTCAATAGCCTATTTTGAAAGCAAATTTAAGACTATTGAAACAAGTTTTTGGATCAGAAAGTAACAAGTATAGAACGCGTAGACATTTTATCTTTCGAATGAAGTGTTTATCATACCATTTCGTTCAGTTGTTCAGGAGCTATTAACGCTCAAAATCTCGGTCTCCGGCGTAACGCTTTCGTTTTCGCGTTACGGAACCGTTTGGTACATCACGCCACTCGGGTCCGCCAACCTACGGTCGACAACGTGGAGCGTGCAGCGTCAGCAGTATGCGGTCATAAGAGGGCCGCGAGCGCATGGCTCGCCCTCTTTTTCGCTGTGCAGTTCTTGTGGAGCACCGGTGGTGCCGTGTGATTAGTGATAAGTGAATAAATGGTTGAAAGTAGTTAGTTTTTAAAAGTGTTTGCATATCACGATTCCCATAAGTGGTGTCAGAAGTGGGATCGTGAGGTGTTAAAATAGTGGAAGATCCCGCCGCACGAGTAACCAGCCGTCGAAGGATCACCCGGATGCTGCAAACACAACCGTAAGTGAATTACTTCTCAACATCTAAAACTCTATTATCAATCATGCCGGAAACAAGAGCCAGTGAACTTGAAGCACTCAAAACAGAGCTTGAACAGCTCCGAGCATTGGTAGTGGCCAGGGAGGGCAACAAATATGCCATCCCCGACCCTATTAAAAATATGTCGGAATTTTCCGGAAATAAAAAGGAATTGGCAAGTTGGCTCAAGGAAGTCAACGAGCTTTACGAAATGTTTAAAATAAAAGGCGAGAACGGGCAACCCGACTCGCTTAGCTCGATATATTTGCGGGCAATAAAAAATAAAATCAAAGGGGACGCTCGCGTGATATTATGCGCAAATGGTGATCCCGATACCATTCACGGTATCAAATCGGTTCTCATCGAACAATATGGGGACCAGAAGGACTTCGCCACTAATTTGTCGGCGATGTTCCATTTGAAGAAAGGAGATAAGAATCATTTGAGATTCTTTAATGAAATCAAAGAAATTAACACTAGGCTAAAAGCCAATCTATCCTCGAACCCGTTATCGGCTCGAGAGGTAGTTGATGTGATAACAATCACACGATATTTGGACAACATCGGAGAGCCCCTGGCCTCCATTATCAGGCAATCGAAACCAAAATCTTTAGAAGAGGCATACCAGGCTGTATGCACTAATCAAAACGCGGAAAGTAGAACGAAACCCGCAAAACAAATTTTCAAACAGCACAGTAACCCTAGTAGCAGTGGTTCTGGTGGCTATAATAATAACAACAACAGCAACAGCTCTTACAGAGCATATGCCAAAGAAACGAACGCAAAAACTGCATTCAAACGACCGATTCAGCAATTTAAACCGCGCGTGGAACATAACACCAACGAGGTTGACGTGGATAGTGATGATGATGATGACGATGATGACAATAACGCGACCGAGTGCGAAGTGCAAAATACACGCGAAGTAAATTTTCACAGAGGAGAGGAAGACCAGACAATAACTTGAACAATTTCATTCCTTACATTCGCTACCGATCTAACAAGGGAATCTTAAAATTCTTGATAGACACAGGTGCGAACAAATCGTATATGAATCCAGAACATGTGGCAAACGCAAAAGTGACTGATCAGCCAGCCATCGTCACGAACAAAAATGGAAAATTTATTTTGGATAAAGTGGTGCACGCGAATCTTTTTCCGAAAGATGTCAACAGAGCACTACCATTTCATATGTTTAAATTTCATAAATTTTTTGACGGGCTCATAGGGTACGAAAACTTAGCAGCCTTGAAAGCCGTGATCAATACAGATAAACACGAGTTGATTATTGGGAAATCTACGTACCAATTTTACCGGTATTTCCCTTCTTCCATGAATTTTCACGAAAATTTCGAAACTTTCATGAAAATTCCAACTTTACAAGATGGAACGTTTCTAATCGAAGATGAGCTTAACATTACTGCAAATGTTTCAGTCCAACCGGGACTTTACTTGGCAAAGAATAATAGTGCGATGGTTCATGTACATTCAAAAGGCCTACCGAAGCCTATATTGTCGAAACCATTCGAAAATAAAGACTTTCTTATAAAAACCGATAATCCAAAAGAGAATTTGAATTTCCCTGCGGATCATCTAAATAAAGAGGAGGTCAAACTTCTTGCAAAGACCTTACAGCCATTCAAAAGCATCTTCTTCCAGGAAGGTCAAAAACTTGCCTTTACACATCAAGTAAAGCATAGAATAGAGACCACCGATAACAAGCCAATACACCAAAAGACATATAAATATCCGTACCATCTAAGAGAAATAGTGAGTGAACAAATCCAAAAGATGTTGGATACAGGCATTATTAGAGAGTCTTCATCTGCCTGGACTTCTCCTATTTGGGTCGTACCTAAGAAGGTCGACAACTCAGGTGCGAAAAAGTACCGCATAGTGGTAGATTACAGAAAATTAAATAAAATCACACCGTCTGATCGGTATCCAATACCGGAAATCAGCGAAATTTTGGATCGTCTAGGAAATGCGCAGTATTTCTCTGTGCTCGACCTGGCCAGCGGGTTCCACCAAATAGAGGTAGACCCAGCTGACATCCCAAAAACGGCGTTTAACGTCGATCATGGGAAATACGAATTTATGCGGATGCCGTTCGGATTGAAGAATGCGCCCGCAACATTCCAACGCCTGATGGATTCGGCATTACGGAAACATTTAGGTATTAGATGTTTCGTCTATATGGACGACATCATAATTTTTTCCAGCTCTTTGGAAGAGCACATGAAAGACATTCAAAAGGTTTTAAAAACTCTAAAGGAAGCAAACCTTAGAGTTCAGTGTGACAAGTCGGAATTCCTTCGTAAAGAAGTTGAATTCCTCGGTCACGTGGTTACTACGGAAGGGGTTAAACCTAATCTCAAGAAGGTTGAAGCAGTGAAAAACTGGCCTCTTCCGAAAACCCCGAAGGAACTAAAATCCTTCCTTGGAACAATTTCATACTATAGAAGATTCATTCCCGACTTTGCTAAAATCGCAAAGCCGATGACAAGTGTGCTTCGTGGAAAAACCAAATCCATAGAAATTACTCCGGAATATGAAAAAGCCTTTACTGAATTGAAAAATATAATGAGTTCGGATCTCTTATTGCACTACCCCAATTTTGACGAGCCGTTCGTTTTGACTACGGACGCGTCAAACTTTGCGATCGGGGCGGTCCTCACACAGATAGTGAATGGAGGTGAAAAACCCATTGCCTATCTATCAAGAACATTGACAAAGGCGGAAGAGAAATATTCTGCCACCGCCAAGGAACTGTTAGCTATCTATTTTGCAGCTAAAAAGTTCCGGCCATATCTGTATGGTAGGCAGTTTACCATATACACAGATCATGAGCCTCTTACTAAGGAAATCAAGTTAACAGATGCTACAGGACGAGTGACTCGCCAACGGCTATACCTGGAGCAATTCGATTTCCAGTTGGTTTACAAAAAAGGAAAACAAAATGTAGTGGCCGATGGTTTATCCCGGATACCACGAGCTGACGAATCTGAACTAAATATTCAAACCGTTTTGCAAAACGAGCTTTATGAAAATGACCCGATATATGGACCAGAAATAATTAACAAGTTTAGGAATCAGCTGATAATTAATGTGTCAAACGATCCTAGAAAATCGGCTCACATATTTTATTCTATATTTTCAGGTTACAGCAGGCATACTTTCAACCGTGGAGAATATTCCGAAGATGAAATCCGAAACATTCTTAAAAGTTATCTTTCCCCGACCATATCCAATGGTATATTCGCTCCCCTAGAGATTGCACAATTGTGTTCTAAAATAATGAAAGATCAATTCAAAGGCATGAAAGTACAATTTTGCAATCTAAAACTCCCTGATCTTATTTCTAAAACTGATCAAGAGGAATTTATTCGTAAGAGCCATAATTTTAACCACAGAAGTTGGAAGCTCACATACGAGGAGATTCGTCAGTCAGTTTTCTTCCCCGATATGATTACGAAGATCAAATCATTCGCAAAAAATTGTGAGGACTGCAAGTTCGCGAAATACGAACGACGTCCCTTCAAAATTCCAATAACTCGAAGAGCATACGACAAACCATTAGAGAACATTTTCATTGACGTATACGTCAAGGAGGGTGAAAAATTCCTTACCCTTGTTGACGCATTTTCCAAATTTGCCCAAATTTTCAAAATCCAGAATGAAACGGCGGATGAGCTGATCGAAGTAATTACAAAATACTTTAAAATTTTCGGCCTACCAAAAACTATAACATGTGATCAAGCCACATCTTTCAGAAGCTCAAAATTCAAAACCTTTCTCCAAAATCAAAATATTGATATACACTTTGCCAGTACTAGTAACAGCAATGGCATTGTCGAGAGATACCACAACACGCTTTTAGAAATGTACATGTCAAACAGGAGAAAACTTGAAGAACTAACCTTATACGAAGGGCTCTCCATAGTAACTGCCCTATATAACGATACCAAACATTCAACTACGAAATTAAGACCTAGGGATATAATTTTTGGAAATTCTCATTCATTGAACCCGGAGGATATAAATACACAGAAAGCAAAAATAATACTAACTGCCAGGGAAAATATTGCGTTAGAAGCGAGGACACACAATCAGAAAAATGAAAGTCAAAACAATAAAGAATATGAAAACCTCACCATCAGTGAAGCTTTAGTTAAAGGGAAAGGAAAGCCGACCCCTTACACCAATAGATTTAGGCCAATTAAAATCCAAAGTCAAACCAGCAAAACTGTAACAGATGAAAAGGCTATCAAAATTCACAAATTAGATATGAAAAGAGCTAACTAAAACAACACTTTATATTTTCTTGCAGAATACTGTGGCTCCTTACGCTGGTAGGGATGGCCACTTCAGACTTGAGAATTCATACCCTGGATCAGAGTCCGATCATTATAGTTCCGTTAGGACCCGCTAAAATAAGCACTAGTTCTCTGCGAATTGTGCACCCCATAAACTTGACCTCAATTGGAACAATTGTAGAAAACTTTAACGCCGTTTCTATGGAGAGATTGTCGAATCAAACGCCTTTTAAGTCAATAGTTAAAGCAAAATTAGACAAAATAAACTTGAGTTACAACCGAATAAAACCACTACGTAGGAGAAAACGATGGGAATCTCTCGGAAAGGCCTGGAAATACGTATCGGGAAGCCCTGATGCAGACGACCTTAAGATTATAAATTCGTCATTAAATTCATTAATTAGCGAGAATAACAAGCAAATAAGAATCAATAGTGCTTTCGATTCACGAATGAGCAACATTACAAAAGCAATTAACGTCATACTGGAAAATGAGGAAAATGTAATACATTCCTTAGAGGGCTTTGATGTATTAGAATTAATATTCAAAATTGATGAGCTATTATACTACTTAGACATAATCGAAGAGGCGATCACACTAGCGAGACGGAGTATCCCAAGCAGCCGCATCATTCACCTCGACGAATTGGAAACCATTCATCATTCCCTCATTAATGACGGTTTCGGGCTTAACTCGGTCGATAGCATACTTAGTACTGCCAATGCCTACGCAGTATTAAACAACGAAATTTTCATGTACATACTGAAGATACCCAGGATCAAAAATGTACAGTACACCCTCAACTTCATTGAACCAGTCATTGTAGATCACCACAGAGTCCACCTACAAACACAGTTTTATTTGAAAGGACAGAAATCATTCATGTTAAAAAGCGCTTGTTCCAAAGCCAACGCCATGTTTATATGTTCCTCAACGGATCTAGAACCTTTGACGGTTGTATGCAACAATTGGTCTCCGGAAATACAGCAGAGTGTCCCATAGAACGCACCTACGGAAACAAAACTATTCGGAAAATCAATGATGGCAATATAGTCGTCAATGCAATCAATGTAACACTTTCGTCAAACTGTTCAGTCACCCAACGCACTCTACAGGGGTCGTTCCTAATCCAATACTCAAACTGTACACTGAAATTGGATGACGAGGAATATGTCAACACAAACATGGATACAGCCGTTCATACCTACCACGGGATTGAAGCCGAAAACCTCCATTGGAAACTTCATTTCCTGGGATGGATAGCATCCGTAATCTCATCAACTTTACTAATCTGCATACTGGGTTCATCCATAATCATCGTTTTGAAATTCGCCGCCTGGAAGACACTCCTTACCAACAGCAAACCAGAAGTCATCGAACAGGATACCATCGCATCAACCGAGGCCCATCCCGAGTCCAGAGAGGTACCGCTGATACTTCAGCAGTAGACGAAAGCCGAGGACGTCTTTCAGCTAAGGGGGAAGCCGTTACGGAACCGTTTGGTACATCACGCCACTCGGGTCCGCCAACCTACGGTCGACAACGTGGAGCGTGCAGCGTCAGCAGTATGCAGTCATAAGAGGGCCGCGAGCGCATGGCTCGCCCTCTTTTTCGCTGTGCAGTTCTTGTGGAGCACCGGTGGTGCCGTGTGATTAGTGATAAGTGAATAAATTGTTGAAAGTAGTTAGTTTTTAAAAGTGTTTGCATATCACGATTCCCATAAGTTCGAAACTTCGATTTTACACCCCGGTATAGAAATGAAAGACGTAGTCCTACGTCAAAACAATTTCAGTTTCACGAATGCGGCGGTTTGTTGGTGTGCGTTATATAGTCTGATTTGTTTATATTTACGATGACAAATGTACAGTGTCGACGTCTGATGGCGGTATTAGTTCTTGGGAGATAAATTATTCTCTATCAGATCAGAAGGGCCAAGTGCAGTGTAAAAATATAAAAGTTTGAATGAAAATTTTTGCTTCATATTTGATTACTCAAAACATGTAGTCCTGACATTCACTTAACATTCTGTTGTATGCATTTCCTGTTTGTTCCACAAATAATTACTGTTATAATATAAAATCATCATCAGACACAGTTTTCGTTCAATATGTTTTTGCAATTTCGGAAAAAACCTCTTATTTCATCACATAAAACAAAAAAAAAACGATACGTTAAAGTAAATTTTTATTCATAACTAGCTGACCCGGCAAACTTCGTCCCGCCAAAAATTTGTTTTTTGTTATCAATACCTTCAAACATTCACGTTTTCTTACTATGAGCAAGTCCATGGGTCCAATCGCAGAGCTGTTCATTGATTGATCTTCTATTTGACCCCGTTGAATTTAACTTTCACCCTAAAATTCCTAGTACAGTCAACTCTCCCTAACTCGATATCCAAGGTGGAGGCGATCTGGCGTAGTGGTAACATCCATGCCTCTCACGCTAAAGGTCACGAGTTCAATTCTCACTCCCGACATTCTTCCAAAAATGGAAGTAAAAGTGACGAACCAGCCAAATTGAGTTGAAAATCACTATAATACAGATAAAAAAAAAAAAAAAAGATATCCAAGGGAACCATCGAGTTAGGGAGGTATCGAGATACAGAACATTTTTTCATAATTTTTTTTATGTCATAAATTTTCGTATATTAGGATAAGTGTCCCAATTATGTTATGGATTTAATTTTTTGATTCATCCCCTTAAAGTCATTAAACACCTTTCTCACATAATTTTTTTTTCCAGTATCTATCAGGAGGTGATAGACAGTTACATTTCACGAAAAAATACTTCTACGCATATGTTCGAATTTCAACGATGGCAGAGTTATAGATTATTTTTTTTGTTTCGTACTCTGTTGCCTCAAACTGTCTCTACATTGAAAATGACGCTACGTAAGTCGATTCTGTTGCTTTCATTTGAAAGATCAGAAAATTTATTACAGAATATAGTAGTGGAACATCTAAATTAGTGGATTTTAATAACATTTTGGAAGTGGATAATTTAAAAGTTAGTATTTTTTTTAATGTGTAATTATTAATTTTATCCCAAAAATTCATACTAAACTTGATTGTTTCTACCAATCAAGTTAAAGCTCTCTAACCTCTGTACAGTTCTCTACTCTACAATTCAAACTGTATATAATCGAGCCCAAAATTTTATATAATCGAGTCATATATAATCGGATCCGACCTGGATCAGGAACTAGGGTAACAAAGGAAATATTGATTAAGTATGTTATTCAATCTCAATTGTAACGATCACGCGGGAGCTGTTCAATCACAAAAAAAAATGTTGAAATAGTTTCACAGGAACATTTTCAGTTGATTTAAATATTCCGGACATATTCTTCAGGTTTGATTTAATGTTCGAATGTGTAATTTCGACACAATCATCTGAACCTTCCTGAATATTCTCCAGCTCGATAGGACTACTATCTTCAGCTTTTTCCTCAGCTTTTTCAACACTTTCCAATACATCGGTATCTGGCAACAGATCACAGCAAATCACATTTTGGTCCTTTTCGCACTAATCATTAAAGGACGTTGAGCAATCGAACGGTACTGTACTGTCGACATCAGCAAGCTCAAGATGCATTAATTATGCCAGCAAAATATCACCATCATCATTGAAGGAAAATTCGGTTTTTCTGAATCAATTTTGGATAGTCTCAGATTTAACCTTATGGATCCAAGAGCGTGAAAGTATTTCAATTGAATCCAAAACCGATATATCTGAAGGGTCCTTGAGTGCATTTGAATACAGTATGAGTGTTGAATAGCATCAAGGTTAAAAAGGAGGAAAAATACCGTCGTATCCTCAATTTCTTGCATAGTACTATTTCAGGTTCTTGCGGCTGAACTACGGAAGTAGAATTAGATAGAAAATATTGTAAGCTTATCGATTAGAGCTTTGGTTGGAGAGTTTTTGGGTGCGCTGTTCATTTATCAACGAACATGTATACCTTTGAGGAGAAAGAGATATAAGTATGACACACTACCATTACACATAATTCCCGAATAAATACCTTTCTATTTCCTTTGGAATATTTTTTTTTTGTCAAGTTGCATAATTCATTTCTCAAGAATCATTGAGGTCATACAGACCTTGGTGTTTATCACTGGTTAGATTTTTCCATTTTGAAACATCGTGGGGTTTCACTCTTTCCAGTGACCAGCAACGGTAGTTTATCGCCTTCGTCTATGTTGGTTGTGCTTAGAAGTTGAGAATTCTCAGTTCCCAAATTCGCAAACCTGCTCCCGAAGAATAGAACCTGAGAGAGATAAAGTATTCTCTCTGACTTGATAGATTTAAAAATCCAAGCTGGAGCTTTTCGTTCCCGACCAACCTTATACGGTTTTTGTCTATATTTAATTTTCCCTTCCTTTCCATTTTTCTTTTGTTTGAATAGTGTTGATACCGTACTTTGTGCAATACTGAAATATTTCACAACTTCAGACGCCTTCCGCCCATATTTTTCGACCTGCTCGATGATGCTCAACCGTTGCGCAATGGTTAGCAATGGTTCACTTGAAAGGTTTTCCATAACTGAAAACTAATTCCTTGGCGACACGAACACTTCGTCTTCACTTTCAAGAGCAATTGAAATAACAGTTAGAAACGCACAAAAAAAGTACGCGAAAATCAATCTAGTTAGGGAGGTGAACATCCATGGAAAAATGAATCAAAACCCATCGAATAAGGGAGGCATCGAGTTAGGGAGGTATCGAGTTATGGAGAGAAGAATGCTTGTAAGATATAAGGTGCCATTAAATCCATCGAGTTAGGGAAAATATCGAGATATAGAACATCGAGTAAGGGAGAGTTGACTGTATTTCTAACAAAACTCATCATTATAGTATCAGACTGTTTCCAGACACAATTCTCGTTCAAGATTTTTCAACCACTTGTAAATAACATGTTTCTCCGTTACATGGAATAAATGTTTTATACAGAAAATATGATAGAATAAAGACAGCCCTAAATCGGACAATTTCTTCCTCCAGTTCTGCTCTTATCAATACATCCGGCGATCCTTTTTTGGTATAGATAGAAGAAGATATAGGAGTGCGTTTCATCACATTAAAATCCATTCCCAGTTTCGAACAAAGATCAATTTCGCTAGTGCAAACATCAAATGGATTATCAGCACTTGTCAATATGCAATTGTATTTTCCCTTTTTCCTTCAGAGTTTTCCGAAAATTTTCAATTGTCATGTTAGGTTGGAATATTTTTGGTTGAAATATGTGTAATATTTTTATGGGACCCCCTCTTCATTCCAGAGGAGAGAGGGGTATAGAAATTATAGAAACATTTCTTATACTCAAAAACCCTCACATCCCAAATTGTTCTTGAGTTCTCGAGTTATGCAGAAGTTTGTGTTTCGTTTGTATGGCAACCCCCCTTAGAGAAGGGGGGGGAAGGAGTGTATTCACCATAGAAAACTTTCGTACCTTTCACATGCCAAATTTCGTTCCATTTGCTTGATCAATTTCCGAGTTATAATGAAATTTGTGTTTCATTTGTATGGCAGCTCCCCCTTAGAGAGGGGGGTGGAGCGTCTAACCACCATAGAAACATTTATTACACTCTAAAACTTCACATGCCAAATTTTATTCCATTTGCTTGATTAATTCTCGAGTTATGCAAAAAATTGTGTTTCATTTGTATGGCAGCCCCCCTTTAAAGAGGGGGGTGGTGTATCTAACCACCGTAAAAACATTTATTGCACCCTAAAACCACCACATGCTAAATTTGGTTTCGTTTGCTTGTTTAACTCTCGAGTAATGAAGAAATTTGTGTTTCATTTGTATGACAGTCCCCCCTTAGAGAGGGGGGAGGGGTCTGGAAATATCATAAGAACCCCGACCCCAAAAACCCCTACATACCAATTTTCATGTCGATCGGTTCAGTAGTTTCCGAGTCCATAAGAATCAGACAGACAGACAGACAGAAATCCATTTATATATATATATATATATATATATATATATATATATATATATATAGAAAATAGAAGATTTTAATTTTGAAAACATGGTTATTCCACCTGAATATCCATCATTATTTTCGCCCCCCAATGAAAGCACACGAAGCTTAATGCCGTCTACACGAATATACTCTTCAAAATCAGAATTCGAATTGGATTACGATTCCAATAATACAAAAGCAAAAGCAGCAGGTTTCCCATTTTCATAGTCTTTATTGTTAGATTTTCCAAAACAATACTCGGAATTTGACAGTTCAGTATAGTTGTATTGGTAATCCCGAGTGCGAAACCCCGAAACAGCTTTCAGGTTCAACCTAGTGCGAAACTAGGTTGAATTTGAGTGAATAAAAAAACCTTTTGACAGCAGTTAGTTTGGCACTGGGGTTGAAACTGACAAAAACGAATTCGCTAACAGTTTTCTAGGTAGAAATTTGATATGGGGACAGGTGGCAGAAATCTTCGATCATGTGAAACTGGTGAAGTTCGCTAAGAAATATCTTCTTTGGAAGGCTTTGTGTACATGTGGTTTAGAAATCCACACTCTCGTTGCGAACGAGATCGTCAATCAGGAAATTTACGTGAACGAGTATCTGGGAAAACATCTGCAGCTTTCCTGAAGCAACACGATTGTCACGTACTGTTTTGACCGGATTTAGCGCCCTTCCATTACGGACGAGTGGCGAATGAACGTTCAAAATTAAAGTCTCTTAAAAATAAAAAAAAATAAAGTTCCATTATTAAAATTATAATGTTAATTCACTAGAACAGATTTAACGACTAAATCAATTGGGACAATCACTTAAAGTAAGCTTTCTGAAGGATGTATTGATTGATAATTTTTGACATAATGTACATTCAAATGACACAACTAGTGACATTCAACTCAACCTAGCTCGATTCATCCAAATTAAGATCACACGAGCCAAACGAATTCCATGATGCCGTGTGAAATTCCATACCATTCCCTACCCACTCCCTGCGAGAAATTCACTGGTCATGGCTAATTGCAGCTGGTTATGGTTGAACTGTTGCCCCATTTTTCCGGCCGGTTGCAGATCTGGATTCGTAAATCATGTTTATTGCTTGCAATTAGTGTATTTGCAGTCTGTTTGCAGTATTGCTGTAAGCTGACATTTTTCCTCGTCATTTTGCTGCCCACTTCCCAGTAGGTAGGTATGTGGGGGCGGCGGCTGTTGTGTTCCAGTCTGTGTTTGCGTAGTTCTGGTTAACAAACTGGTTTATCACCGGAGCGTTAGATGGGGAAGGGACGAAACCATTCTGTGACGAAAGGTCAACTGTCGGAGGCAGCACAGGAGTAAACAATGAATTATCCAAAAGCGAGAAGCATTCACACACACTAACTCACACATCAAATATTTATTCTAGCTTATTCCACAAAAGTTGCGACACACAGCTGGGATGAGTAATGGGCTATTCAATCCCGAGTGCCATTATCTGCAATAGCTATCACTGATGGGATATCATTGATGAATAATTTCATTAAAGTTTCGGATGTGGGTGATCCACATCATGCGGGTTGTTTTGATTGGATTGTTTAGTATTTCAATATAATGTATCGATTTTTGTTCTATTGATTCTATGTTCTCAATAATGATATGAATTATCCATCTTATGAATACAAGTGCCTATTGTGTGTTATTTCTCAACTCTCTTAATCGGATTGGGATTCGAGTCATTCCTCCTCAATAGCATACATCAAAAGAAGCAACAACTTTGCCAACACATCTCATTGCCTGGATATCCAGTTTGCTGCACTAAGAGCATTATTACATTAGGCCGGAGAGGAAACACGCATCACTGCAATTGAATTCGAGACGAGGATGCGTGTCTTGGCTTGATAGTTGAAGCCATTGAAATGCCACACTGTATATGGTCAGGAAACATTGCATCATCATCATCATCATCATCAAGGATTTTTTTGCCAAACATCATTCATTACTTCATATCAATCCACCCAAGCAGATTTCCTCTGGGCCTAAATGGACAATGGATGATGCTGTTGTCGAGCTTCTGCACCCTCCCACACACATACACACATAGAAAGTTGATTCCTTCACGTCTCAATCTGAACATTCTCGTAATAGACGTTGTTGGTTGGCGCAACAGCGCGATCTCATGTTTCCAATTGCGACAAAAGACTGGATTTATGAACTGTGACAATTGTCGGTGAAAATAGATGTAAGACGAGCTCGAGGAAGGAGGCAAAAAATTCAAATACCGAGGCAGGAAACGAATAATTCATCAAGCTGCAGCCTCCGGCGAATGGTCGTTGCGATCGTCCCAGCGTGATGCCCCACGAGTGTCGTTCTTCTAGACGGCCAGCGGACGAGCATTGATTCTCTAACCGTGAGGCATGTGACACATCTAGAAATGGAAACTGTCTAGGATGTGAGTGATATACATCACGGACGCGGACAATCCTGGCTAACAGGAGAACTGTTGTCCATTCATAGGAAGTTTTGTTACAAATTGTACTGTGGAAGTGATGATATGTGATTTCTGAAAACGTTCTAATAACTTTTCTAAGTGCAGCAATTTATATTCAGTATTCAAGTTTTTATGATTTCAACTTAGATGAACGTATCTTTCAATACATCAATTATGTCACGCGCTGTGTGGCATTTTGCACCGTCTTCCTGAAACCACAACTTCTCCACATTAGTATTGAAAAAATCGTTTATCGTAGCCCCGTTGCGGTCACAATTCACTGTTAAGTTCTGACACGCTGATAGTTTTCTTAGGATTATTTTTCCACGTTTAAAAAGAGACAAGTTCTATATGCCTCCCAAAATGCAATTATTACTCAAAAGGACTAAATTGAACACAATTTTGGTGTCACAACAATGGTGCAATTTAATTTGCTTAATTTCAACATTCGATTTTCTACTAGATTTAGCAGCATCCGTTACGCGACTCAATAAAATCTCACGTTTATTGGATCGTTCAACCATCACCAAACATCCACTTCAGCTGCTTCATCATAGTTGGGATAATAAAAACAGAAACAGCAATGTGCAAACCATCATCACGTGTTTCATATTTTGTCCACCACCATTGGATTGAGGATAGTAAATAATAACCGGTCACCCTATTGAAAGATTTTTCCTCAAACTTATTACTGCTTCACAAAGTGTTGCATTGTTTTGTTGAACGGGCAGCTGATAAATCAAAGATTGTTCGAAAAAAATAGGGATTACACCAGTTTGAGTGAAAAACAACCCAATATTGGCAAGCCGAGCCGAAAGCACCCAATATAAAAGCTATAATTTCCTCCGACACGACTACATCGTTCACTCGTAATAAACACCAGCAATGAAAAGTGCATTAAATCCAACAGAAGAGCAGCACTTTTGGAGCTTTTAAAAAATCTTCGAAACACGTTCCCATTCGCACATTGATTGCAATGGGTGGACAAATTCAACCAGCAGCAATAAACCACTTATGATCGTCGGAAAGCCATCGGAGTAGCATCTGGGTGGATCTAAATGTCTCGAGTCCTGCTTTATTCCGGTCTGTTCCGCACCATCGAGATATTAATCGGATGTTGAAAAGTTATCCATTTCGATGAGAACCTGATTTGTGGTGCATTAGATGATCGATGGTGGACTTCAATAACAACTTTTTTACATTCATTCAGTTAAGATATTATTGGAGAGAGGCAAATAATATGACCTCAAGAATGGATATAAAGGGTGTGTCACATCAAATTGCATCACGGAAAAAACGCTGTAGAAATTTAATTTTTAGGAATTATATCTGCAGCTATCGCTTATAATCAGATAAGAGTGTATAGATCACGTTGGCCATGCTTCAGTGTCAATTTTTTGTAAATTTGGAAAAATGTCGTCGAACGAAAAAGAGCGTCGTGAATTAATCCTACGCACTCATTTCGAGAATCCGGAGTTGTCACATCGGGACATCGGTAAGATGCTGGGAATTGTCCAATCTAAACTAAACTAAAACGATACTTCAAGAACCTAACCATCGACCGGAAGGTGAAGAACGGCAAAAATGGATGCTCCGTCAGTGAAAAAGATCACAAGCGCGTAGTTGAGCATTTTAGACGTGATCCGAGAAGTTCAATTCGGGGCTGTCACCAATAAGCTGAATTTGTCAAGTTCATTCGTCCTGCGGACCAAGCAGCGGGAGGGCCTGCGTACATACAAGGTTCAGAAGGCCCCTAACCGCGACGAAAGGCAAAACATGGTGGGGAAGACGCGAGCCCGGAAGCTGTACACCGAAATGCTGACGAAGCCGCATTGCCTGGTAATGGACGACGAAACCTACTTCAAAGCGGACTTTCGTCAGCTGCCGGGCCTGTTGTTCTTCTCCGCAGAGGACAAATTCAGCGTTCCGAAGGAGATTCGCAAGCAGAAACTATCCAAGTTTGCCAAAAAGTACATGGTGTGGCAAGCGATCTGCTCTTGTGGAAAGCGGAGCGCCCCCTTCGTGATGACCGGCACGGTAAACGGGCAGGTTTACCTTAAGGAGTGCCTACAGAAGCGCTTATTACCACTATTGAAGCAGCACGAGGGCCCGACCATCTTCTGGCCGGATCTCGCTTCGTGCCACTATTCAAAGGACGTGTTGGAGTGGTACGAAGCCAACGGGGTCACCTTCGTGCCAAAGGAAATGAACCCGTCCAACGCGCCGGAGCTTCGCCCAATAGAGAAATATTGGGCGATTATGAAGTAGGCCCTCCGGAAGAACCCAAAAGTTGTCAAATCGGAGGCAGACTTCAAGAGAAAATCGATTTCTATTCAAAAAAAACTACAACCTGACGTTGTACAGAACCTTATGGACGGGGTAAAGAGGAAGGTGCGAGCATACGGGCTTGGCCTCGAAGTATGAATAAAAAGAAAATGCCAAAAGTTGTTTAATAGTTTTTATTTTACTGTCTAAAATTTTCAAAAGGATCGGTCTACTGGGCGAATTTCTACAGCGTTTTTTCCGTGATGCAATTTGATGTGACACACCCTTTATTTTAACTGTGCTCCAACATTAAGCTTACACGACGTATACACGCTGGCTTGCTAACTATTCTGTGCTTTAGTTACTGTATCACAAAAGTGCTAGGAATTGTTTTTTCGGAGACGCCCAAATAAAAGATTTTCCACTATCTGGGGTAAAATGACCCTGGTTATACCCCTGCGGAATGTAGCGAACCACACTCTAGCGTTTTGGTGTAGTCAAATGTCAATCAGAGACTCGACCGAAACAAAAACAATTCCATTGTATTAGGTGTACCGGTATGTTTCTTCGGTTTTACAACAGATGGCGTAACTTGATTATTATTCCAGTGAATCAAATTTCGTTGAATAGCTACTGTCATTGCGCTTTTTTTCAGTATATGTCAAAAAGTTATAGTTACATAGTTTTTTGTTTATTTTTGGAGCAGGAAAAAGCCCATTTTTGTTTGCTAAAAGCTTTTTTCTAAAATAGGCATAAAACCTGTTTATTTTCGAATCAACAGAATAAAATAGTCCAAATGACACAATATTAATCCTAACAAAAAACAGCTTATTCTATTTTAACACTAAACACTAGTTCACAAAACAAATAACAATATGACCAACTACAATACACTTCAAAGGAACAAAATGAGAATAACTTAACATAAACGAGAGTACAATTTTCTGAGGACTGAGCGATATAAATGAAAATCAAAAACACTGTAACACTGATTAAAAATCCTACACATACTATTGACAGGTTCATTCCTACCATAATTAGTCCGAGCAACAGAGAGACGAAGAAAGTCGTGGAAGCGAAAATTACGACGACGAATGTCTATACGAGGGTCACTATTTATATTTCGGGAATAGGAACAAAAACAAATAGTTAAGCTGCGAATATATTTTTTATTGTTTTTCAAAGTACTCGTCACGATGATCGATACACTTTTGCATGCGCTTACACCAATTTTCAAAGCATTTATTCCAATCGACACGAGCCTTTTTTTTTGAGCGATTGTCAAATTATGTGGGATCCAACGTGAACATAATTTTCGCACAACTAAGTGTTCATGTAAAATCGCATATATGCTGGTGGAACTAATACTTAGGGATGCCTCAATCTCACAATAGGTTACATGACGGTCTTGCTTAATCATTTCGTGCACAGCATCGATGTTTTCTGGCACTACAGTCGATTTTGGACGACCTTCACGAAACTCGTCGGACAGCGAACTACGACCACGATTGAATTCACTATACCAACGATACACAGTGGTTTTTGATGGAGCTTCATCGCCAAAAGTCAAATTAAGTTGATTGACGCACTCTTGTTGTGATAATCCACGTCGAAAGTCGTAAAAAATCATCGCACGAAAATGTTCACGATTCAGTTCCATTTTTTTGCCGAGACCAAACTTTCAACTAAATATAAAATAAACAAAAATTGCGTCCGTATGACAAAATATTCTGAGTACGTATATCGTCAAAAATGTCAAATTATACGATGGAACCGTCAGATTGACTCACATGACATCAGTGTTGCCAATTCCCGAAATAAAAATAGTGACCCTCGTATTAAGACTACTGAGTAGATCGCAGCAATCGATATTCGAGAGCAGTAGATCGAAAAAAAAATATCGCTTTAGCTACATCATGACGCAAGGATAACCGTTCAAGCCCTATAAGATTACAACGATCTTCGTATCTAGGAAGGTTCAGAGGGTCCCTCCAAGGCAGAACACGAAGAGCAAATCGCACAATTTTTTTTTGATGTTTTCAATCCGTTGTATTTTGTTCTGATAGTGTGGGGACCAGACAACGGCAGCATATTCCAGTGCTGATCGAACAACAGAGCAATACAATGCCTTTCAACATCATTGAAATGCTTAGTAACTCGGAAGAGAAATCCTAAGCTTTTTGACGCTTTTGCTGAGATGTATGCGATGTGATCTTTAAAAGTAAGCTTAGAATCAAGCATGACTCCCAAGTTTTTGACAGTATTATCTTTCCGTAATGTAGTTTCGAAAATTGAATAATCAAAATAAACAACGGAGCGTTTGCGGGTAAAAGTGATTACCGAACACTTAGAAGCATTCAAACCATGCGATTAGTGACGCACCAGTCAGCGAAAATGTTCAACTGAGATTGCAGGTACAGAGCATCAGCCTGACATCTGACTAAATTGAAAAGCTTCAAGTCATCTGCATACGATAATTTCAAATAACGGATGGAGAGATGTACATCATTTAAATATAAAAGAAAAATATACGGACCGAGGTGGCTGCCTTGGGGTACACCGGACGTTACGTCGAATGGATTGGATACATGATTGCCTATTTTGACAGACATTTTGCGTCCAACTAGATAAGATTTCAGCCGATCCAAGACGCACCCATGAAAACCTAGTCTTTGTAATTTAGCCACTGCAATACGATGATCGATTTTATCGAAAGCAGCTGATAGATCGGTATATATCCATATGACAGGGAAAACGCCGCAGCGTAGAGACGTGTTAAAAATTAACGATAAAGGTGAGCATAAGGCAAACGAACACTTCTTGATTATTAAAGAAGGAATTCCGTCTGTCCCTGGATTAGTAGAGCATTTCAATTTCGAACACACAATTTGTACAGTAGCGGGATCAATAGTAGGATGAGGTCCAACTTCAGCAGATACTTGTTGATCACTAAGGATTTCATTGGTAAAAATGCTGCTGAACTGAATGCGAAATACTTCACAAATTTCCCGCATTGAAGTTGCTTCCTTGTTATCGAGCGACATTATAGAATGCAATCCAGCCTCACGTCTCTGATCACTAACGTAACGCCAGAATCTTTTAGGATTATTCTTGAGACTGTACTGTATACGATATTGATAAGAGCTGAACAGTGACAGTGACAGTGAACATAGTTTTTTGCCACTTCGAATATGTCAAATTTCGTACCAAAGAAAGTGTTTTTGCGGGGAGTGTAACTTCATTACTTCAATATGAAGAAAAAAGCTGCGAAAATTCATCGCATTTTGTTGGAAGTTTATGGTGACCATGCTTCAACTGAGCGAACATGTCAGACGTGGTTTGCACGGTTCAAAAGTGGTAATTTTGACTTGGAAGACAAAGAACGTTCCGGACCGCCAATAAAGCTTGAAGATGAAGAATTGAAGGCTTTACTAGATCAAAATACGTCACAAACGCAACAAGAACTTGCAGATACACTTAGGTCTCCGTAGCCACATTGGTTGCGCGTTCGCTTAGTAAGCGATCGATCGTGAGTTCGAAACTCAAGGACCTCATTGACCATCTTTGTGTTGTTACAGAATAAATACGTCCACGCAGCAATCATCAGCGATGGAGATCGATCCACCGTCGAAATAAGATCTATTCATCCATACAAACTGCTCTGCTCTGCAAGACACATCGGGCAGCTGTTCTATAAATAACTCAACAATGATCAATTAACTCCGCTGTCCGGTCTAACTGGATAATCGAATAACAGATAGAAAACTCTTACGCCTAAATGGCTACTGTGTAAATGTGTACCATATGCAATGGTATAGAAGGGAATACGTCTAACGGCGAAAAATGGCAACTGTGTAATGTGCTAATTATAGATATGGTAAACATGTGACATGTACATGATTAAAATTCGGCTCTGTTACAGCTAAAATGTTAATGAGCCTAAAATAAACAAAAGGGATAAAAAAAACCTGCTCCAACGGCATAAAAGATCTACCGATGACAATTGATGCGTTTGAGCTGTGCACTGAAGGAGAAACGGCCACAATACGAGCAAAGGCACGATAAAGTTATTTTGCAGCATGACAATGCTCGGCCGCTTGTCGCGAAACCCTTCAAACCATACTTGGAAACGCTGAGATTGAAGGTCCTATTCCACCCGCCGTATTCTCTAGACATTTCTCCGTCCGATTACTACCTTTTTCGATCGATGCAACATGGCCTGGTTGACCAGCACTTCTCCAGTTTTGATGAAGTCAAAAATTGGATCGATTCGTGTTTAGCCGACAGACTGGCCGATTATTTCCGCAAAGGGATCCGTGAATTGCCAGAAGGATGGAAAAAGTTGCATTTTTGCAGAATAAAGCATTAATTTTTGACAGAAAAAAACGAAGTAACTCACCGATAATTCTATTAAGCAGAGGCGAAAGAGGTTGGATTTATAGTGATTCAATATTTAACAAAAAGTATGACTGATCCCCAAAAAAATAACAAACCGAATAAGGAAAAGGCATTGAATAGCATTTTTTTAAATTTTCTAACCATCAGTCATTTGTAGTTTAAAACGGAAAAAAACCCTAGCTCGCATAAATTAGGGATTGTAGCAGAGAATCAAACGTGAGTAATTGTGTTACCTGAAAAGAAAACCTAAGAATCTTCAAATATTTACCAGATACTCAAATTAGTTATAATTGCCTAAAAGATATAATTATGTTAACCTGAAAGAGAAAGTCACCTATGACAACCTACAATACCTTACAATAACTAATTATGTTGATTTGGATGTATAGCTAAGCTGAAACAACCTAATGTTATCAAAAATGTTTTATATGGATTTTTAACGATTGACAACTACACGTTATTAAACCGGAAATTAAACAACAATTTCTTACAAACCCAGTGTCATTGTAATGTGTTCCTTGCCGTACATACCGTACCAATCTTTTAGTTCCATTTTGTTGATCTGAAGCATCCACTAAGAACATAACTTAATGTATTTGAATTTCAAATATCACTACTGTCTTGTTTTAAACAGTTTTGTGCCAAGCGTTCGAAAAATCGAACAGCAATTTGATAATTTTTCATGGCTTTGGAAAGCAACCATATGGTATGGTTTGGAATCAAATGATAGCTTAGTCTATAAGCTACCGCTTACTCTCAATGTCATTCAATTTTGTATAACTTTATTGGGCAATAAATTCGGTTCAAACCAACTATGTGCTGAAAGTACATAACCTCACATAACCCAACAAAAAACAAAACCTTATAAAACTCAAAAATATGTTATCTTTTCTACAGTATTACTTTGATGAAAGATGTGATGGAAGAAAAAAAAAAACATTTGGATTGAACCTCCTACATGAACAAAAATGTAGATTTTGGCCAACGATTTTGTTTGGCGATTTTTCGATTTTCAGTCATTTTTCGGATAACGGAAGAACGGAAAAAAACTAATTCTTGAAGATTGAGGTTTTACGCAACGCCAATAATCAGAATTAAGGCAGTATTCTAGTATAGGAATTTGAAAAAAGTAGAAACTTTTTTTCTACATATCTATATATATATAAATGGATTTCTGTCTGTCTGTCTGTCTGTCTGTCTGTCTGTCTGATTCTTATGGAGTCGGAAACTACTGAACCGATCAACATGAAAATTTGTATGTAGGGGTTTTTGGGGCCGGGGAAGGTTTTCGTGATAGTTTGAGACCTCTCCCCCCTCTTTAAGGGGGGCTGTCATACAAATTAAACACAAATTTCTACATTATTCGAGAATTAATGAAACAAATGAAACCAAATTAGGCATATTGAGATTTTAGGGTGCAATAAATGTTTCTGTGGTGGTTAGACTCTCCATCCCCCTCTCTAAGTGGGGGGGGGGTGGCTGCCATACAAATGAAACACAAATTTCTGCATTACTCGAGAATTAATCAAGCAAATGAAACCAAATTTGGCATATTGAGGTTTTAGGGTGCAATAAATGTGTTTATACTGGTTAGACTCTTCACCCCCCTCTCTAAGGAGGGGCTGCCATACAAATGAAACACAAATTTCTGCATTATTTATTCAAGCAAATGAAACCAAATAAGGCATATTGAGGTTTCAGGGTGCAATAAATGTTTCTATGGTGGTTAGACTCTCCACCCCCCCCCCCTCCTCTCTAAGGAGTGGAGGGGGTCTGCCATAGAAATGAAACACAAATTTCTGCATTACTTGTGAATTATTGAAGCGAATGAACCAAATTAGGCATATTGAGGCTCTCATACAAATGAAACACAAATTCCTGCATTACTCAATAATTAATCAAGCAAACAAAACCAAATATGCCATGTGGAGGTTTTAGGGGGCAATAAATATTTCTATGGTGGTTAGACACTCCTCCCGCTCTCTAAGGGTGGTGTTCGCGCCCGACGCTCCGAGTGCCGAACAAATATTCAGCAACCTAAACCACGCCCACCGAATATGCGCAACAATGCAATCCGCTATAAAAGTGGCGAGCACGATGCGCTCCACGTTCAGTTTTCATTCCACCACCAAGCAATATTCCGAAATCATCGTGCAGAGTGCAGTATTCCGACGACCACCGAGCAATATTTCTGCAACAATCGTGCAGTTTTCTTCCCACCACCAACTTTAACCAGTGTTATAATGACCACCACGTAATAAGCAGCAGCAGAAATAACAACAACAGCAGCAGCAGCAGGAGAAGAACAGCAAACGGGTACAGTTGCATTCTCCGACGGTGCAGCAGTTATTCCACGTGTGAACGCAATGGTGTAATTTCTAATCCGTGAATAAAAAATACTAATTTGTTATAAGAGGCACCATTCGTTCTTCCTTCCAACGCAAAATTCCAGAGTTTCACCGCAATTATCACGAGCAGTTCATCTTTGAACTACTTTTAAGAGTTTTAGTTTTCTAGCGAGTGATAATTTGCAATTAATTCTGACGGGTTGCGCCTGCGCCCGAACAGGTGGGATGTCATACAAATGAAACACAAATTTCGGCATAACTCGAAAACTAATCAAGCACAATTTGGGAGGTGAGGGTTTTTGGGTATGAGAAATGTTTCTATAATGGTACGACACCTCTCCCTCCTCTGGAATGGAGAAGGGGTCCCTTATAAATATTACACATATTCTAACCAAACATGACAATTGAAAATTTTCGGAAAACTCTGAAGGAAAAATTAAAATTAAATTCCCATATGTTCTACAATTACTTAGTGACAAGTGCTGTTAGTCCATTTGATGTTTGCGCTAGGGAAATTGAGCTTTGTTCGAAACTGTAAATGGATTTTAATGTTATGAAAGCACTCCTATATCTTCTTCTATCTATACCAAAAATAATCATTTGTTTGCATTGATCAAATTTTTGATTAAATTAAACGATTTCCCAATTCAAATGAATTCAATATATTTGCGTTGTGAGTGAAAGTTTGAACAAATGCCATGTCTCTAGTGTCTGCACGATTTTACCAGGTACCTAAGTTTAGAAGACCGTGTTAGGGAAACGCACTCTAGTCTGCACAAAGGCAAGCAAGTACAAATGTACTCGCAGTTTGCATGTATTTGCAATGCCAATTTCCCCAGACACCTTGGTTTAGAAGTCTTTATAGGTAAACAGATTTTAGTCGGAACAAAAATACTCCCGATCTGCATGAATTTGCAATTCCAATTTCCCTAGACACCTTGGTTCTAAAGCCTGTGTTGAGGAAACATATTTTAGTCAAAACAAAAATGCCCCCGACTTGCATGAATTTGCAATGCCAACTTCCCCACGCTCCTTGGATTTGAAGTCTGTGTTAGGGAAACACATTTCGGTGGGAACAAAAGCTCCCCCTACTTTCACGTATTTGCAATGTCGATTTCTCCAACGCTGCTGGGTTTTGAAGTCTGTGTTAGGGAACACATTTCGGAGAGAACAAAAGTCCCCCTACTTTCATATATTTGCAATTTCGATTTCCCCAAGGCTGCTTGGTTTCGAAGTCTGTGTTGGGGAAACCGTAAGGCGAGCCAATCAAAACGAGGTAGTAAGGGCGTTTAGATAACGCTTAACATTTTACAGTTATTCAATTATTTATCTAATGAAAAATAACATTTCATTAATTGCGATAGATGCGTAGAAATATTCCCTATCAATTGATGCAAGCATCTTTCCGATCCAGTAGAAAATGTTCGAGTTATAAGCATTCGAAATCTTGCATTTTTTCCTGCATGTTAAGTGTTTATGTTTTCATTTTACACCCCATATATTCCGGTTAGACGTAGTCCCACGTCAAAAAAGGATCGCCGGATATGTTGATAAGAGCAGAACTCGAGGAAGGAATTGTCCGATTTAGGGCTGTCTTGTCTTATCAATGAACAGTTCTGCGATTGGACCCACGAACGTGCGCTTAGTACAAAACGTGAATGTGATAACGAAAAATAAATTTTGAGCGGGACGAAGTTTGCTGGGTCAGCTAGTTATTCATAACAATGAACTTCAAACGCGTTTTTCTCGAAACTAGTTTTTTTTTTCAAACTGGCGTGCACGATATCTCGAGTTCTACTGAACCGATTTATGTCGAATTTATATGAATACAATCTCCATCCTTCTCTCTATCGCATGAACCACTAAAACATGATAAAACATGATTTATTTACTATTTATATAATTTTACTATTTTTAAAAAATCGGAAAATGCAAGAAAAACGTTTTAAACCGCATTTTGTTTTTTCAAATGACCGCGATAGCGGCATTTTTACTGATTCAGAATCTGTTCGATTTTTTGTTTCAGGTAACCAGAAGAGCTGGAATCGTGTACGCCATGGCACAACTTTTTTTTGAACCCCCTCACTTCTTCAGCTTCTAAAGACTGAGAATTATTTTTTTCTAAATCAGGTTTTCAAAACAATCTGATGTCAAATGTCTTAAATTGCAGGAAACGACGAGATTTACTTTCATCTCAAAAAATGTTTTTTGTCAAAAATCGACACTATGGGACTTTTTTTTTTCGGAATGCGAGACAAAACGGATAGTTTTGGGTGCCAATAAAAATAGTTATCTCGATTTTTCATACGAAACTTGCAGCGAAATGTTAATTTGCACGTTAATAAACCCAATGCAAAATATTTGTTTAAAACTGAAAAATCACCGGAAACCGATGTTTCCAATTTTTTTTTTGTGCAAAATGTCTTAAAATTTCAAGACAGGTCGAGATTAACAGTTATGTCAAAAAAATTGTTTGTCAAAAATCGACTTTCCAGATGGACCAAGCGCCAAAAAAAAAATTTTTTTTTCGAGATAATAGTAAATTTCGACGTTTCGTACAATTATAAGACATTTGACATCAAAAAATTATTTGAAAACCTTGGTGACCAACTTTCAGAAAATGAGGATTTTAAACGCACAGAATTAGACTCATATTGTTCTATTAAGTTCCTTACTCTGCGCAGAATAAAACGAGGATAACTCTGGGAAAGAAAAATATGCGCTATTCATGTAAACATCTTGTCCTGGCAATGGAGATGACATAAAAAGTATTTCAAAACGTCGAGCAGCAAAATATCAAGGAATCCCGGAAAGTACTCTCCGTGCACAACTGAAATTGAATGGTAACGTGAAACGCCATGGGAAGTACTCAGTTTCGGGGAAGGAAGAGGAAGAATGCATCGTCTAGTGCAGAGATTCTCAAAGGGCTCAATATCGACGATCGATCCCGGTTAATTAGCACAAGTTCTCATTTGAAATTCAAGATACTGTGTAAACCAACTTGTTAAAACCATGACTAATATTTCGGTAGAAAATATTATTGTTGTAATTTGTATTAATAATAATTTCTTTCACTCCATATTTACTGAATTTTACGTGTATTTATTGATGAGGAAATGATGTCAAGTTTATTCGCTGAACCAACAGCCACAGTTGGGAGGAATTGGGAAGTATTTTGTATGAATAAAATGAAGATATTTTTCAAAGAAATTTGGCTATAGGGGTCGACGGTATCACTTCATTCTGGTAAAGGGGTCTGTTCACGACAAACTTAGCGATAAACCGCTGGACTTAACGACAGGAGAATGTGACGAAATTTCCTGACTTCGACTTCGACAAGACTTGATTGTAATAGCGGGACGGCTGACTTCGAATTAAACTTCGGCTGGCGTGAAGAAAAAAATACTTCTTTTCGCTTCTATGGTTAACGGTCTACTAAGTTTTATTGAACATGGTAACAGAATATATTGCCTTCGTGGCCTATGTTTTTATGGTATATAAAAGCGGAAATTATTAATTCCAGTTTGCTATGATTTTTATGTACATCGAAAATTCCAGAAAGGGAAAATCGGGTACTAATCGATAAATTGTTTCGACTCATAACAGGGTCTCTTGCTCAAAATAGTTTGTGGTCCCCTGGTCCAGTGGTTAACCGCGGCATCCAGAGCTGGACTTCCGATTGATACGAAACGTTTTGAAGACGTCCGCGGCATATTTTCTGCGAACCATTTGAAGACGTCCGCGGCATATTTTCTGTGAACCATTAGAAGGGAGAACCCATTTGAGGTAAATGTTCCAGGATACGAGTGGCTGAACTTTGCTTAATTTTGGGAGAATTCCTCAATGCAGCTCAACTAAAACGGTTCAAAGTGCGACTTGGGCCGGTCCTGTGAGCGATACAAATCGGTTTTATACACGGCAACAGATAAAACGTGAAGCATCATCAAATCAGGACCGAGACGGAGAACCGAGAAGATGTGAACGACAAAGAGCATATATTGAGAGGCGAATGAACTCTAAGAGATTAAAGCCTCTATAATGCAACAATGAATGAATGAAGAGCGTGTATAGGCGAATGAACTGAATAGTTTAAAGCCATTGGATTTCAATTTTTTTATAAATAAATGTAATCTATTAATCAAGCTCTTTTATTTGATACCCATATTGATGGGGTTCTGAGAAAATATGTAATCCGTCATTTTGTAGCGGCCGTCATTTTGGATTTACATTTTTCACAAATAACTGTATTCTACCAGTCTAGCCCTTTCATTTGATACCCATATTGATATGATTTTGAAAAAAAAATATAGCGCCATTTTGTGGTGGCGGCCATTTTGGATTTGCATTTTTCATAAATAAATGTGTTCTACTAATAAAGCCATTTTATTTGATACCCATATTGATGGAGCTCTGAGAATATATGAAACTATGTATTTTCATAAAAAACTGTGTTCTACTAGTCAAGCCCTTTCATTTGATACCCATATTGATGGAGTATGAAAAAATATATATTTGACGCCATTTAGTGGTGGCGGCCGTTTTGGATAGGCATTTTTTATAAACAACTGTATTCTACTAGTCAAACCCTTTCATTTGATACCCATATGTGTGGATTCCAGAATGCACATTGACACCACTGCCAGCTATAAATGTCTCACCTTATTCTCTCATCCCACAATTTGTACATACCCTGATCAGAGCAACCTTGAGCTCGACCTGATAGCTGATGTGAACACATCACACAGGAAATCGGTCTCTTCCTGATCCTAGCCGCAGCAGAGGTAAGATGTGTTTCGGACTACCGGGGCAAGATAGTGTACCCCACGGAGCTCGGTTATTCACATTGGCGATCCTGCCAGGAGCTGGAATTTTCTGTTCGCGTGACGGTGTTTAATAAGCGTGGTGAGATAGTGGAATGAGTGTCTAATAAATAAAATTCGTGAAAGTGAAAACAATGGCCCAATGGCCATGGGCCCAACGAACTTAGACAGTTAACAGGTGAGCTATGAAGCTCCTCGCGTTAGCATTAGTAAATGATGTCCCGGCCCGGTCTAAACAAACGGAAAAGGAGAACACATATTGATTTCAAATTACTTTATTCACACTCAATCTATCAAACCACATAACACTTAACACTACAGAACACTTTAAACACTTTACATAATCGGCAACAATCAATCTTAAAGCCGCACCTGGTAGAAAAAACCATTAGTGCTGATATATCTTCTCATATTTATGGTCACTTACCTTTTCATTGGCGACGGATACCTGGAAACAACCTGTAACGATAATTATATTATAATTAAATTTCACACAATTGTGCTATACATAGTGATCCCCGTCGACTGCATTGAGCTTCGCTTACGAGTTTAGGGGAGCGAAAATGGATAATAATTGATTTTCAGGCAGAATGAACACTTTTTTGATTCCAGATGGCTTTTAAGCAAATGAAAAAATATTAGTCTTACTAATTATTTCTCTTAATTTGACGATTAATCGATGAATCGATTATTTGGGGCGATTAATCGTATCGAATAACAAACTGCTGAAAAGTATTCGATTAGCTGATGAACGATTGATTTTAAAAATCGGGGATCACTAGCTATGCATTACCTATAGCAGCACATAAAACACAAAACAATTACAACACAAAATGGAAATGGGAACGAACCCGCTATACAAAGCGTATTGTTTATAGCGAACATTCGAGAAGAAACCCGACCAAAGAATCACTCGCGATTAAAGGCTCTTCAGATGACTATGGGACCAATCATATAAATAGGGCTCAGTTGCGAATAAACCATTGATCAGTATAGATCAATCTAGTTTGTCTACTCTCATCTCTACTCATCACTCTGGAACTCCGCTCAGAAGCTATCTGGGCGGATACAATGACGTGCAATTTGTGTGGAATTTTCAAGCCAATTTCGGTTCATTTTGTGTCCGAGTTTAGTTTTATGGAAAAAACATACAGAAAAACGGGTTTATAGTAACAAACTCACAAGTTTTTCACAGTTTCTGAATACAACAATGTACGCTACTTTATATGTATGAGTAATTTTCGTGAAAATACGAAACAAGTGATAATTTTTTTAATTTGCTTGTTGGATATACGGATTGTGTGACTCCCACATACCATAAGGTTGATGGAAGTGATGAACCTTTTTTTCCGCGATGGATATGAAAAGAAGTGGTTCATGATGAGCGCGCTAGGTTCAACTGAAAGCGGATCGAGACGACCACGTTGAGTTCAATTGAAAGCGGGTCGAGACGACCGCGTTATGTTGAATTAAAAGCGGATCGAGACGACCGCGCCAGATTTAATGAAAAACGGGTTGAGACGACCGCACTTGGTTCGATTGGAAGCGAATCGTGAAGACCACGTTAAGTTTAATTGGAAGGGGATCGAGAAGACCGCGCTAAGTTGGATAGGAATTGAAATGTTAAAAAAAAATGATTAAGATACTAGATTAAAATATGTTCCGTGAAAAATAGGTTCGCGAATACACGTAACCCGCGGATATTCAAATTTTGCGGTACTTCTGGAACAGACCTCGTAAATCTGTTTTCTAATGAACTTACAGAGAGATTATCTCTTCTCCGTACTTTGCCATTCTCAAATAGAACTCCGTGAAAAATAACGCAACGTTTCTGCGAACAAAGTTTCCAATGATGGAGTCTGGAAAGTCTGCCAAGATCAACACGCACCCCATGTGGAACCGTGTTTCCAGGAAGATGTCGCAAAAGGTGTGCTGTACTTTCTCAATTAATATTCAGGTTGGGTATGTTATTTCTTCGAATCGCAATGGGCTCCAACCCATTCCATTTCAAGTTACCAGGAGAAGAAATATCTGCAACAGATTGTTTTTTGTTGCTGTGAACTCATTTTGAGCTTGATTAAAATTCACTTGAAGTAATTAACTGCGCAGACGATAGAATGTTGGGTACACCAGACTGCGTTTTTAATGACCATAACCACATCGCGCCGCGTGCAAGGGTAATGAAATAAAAATTAATTTTTCATTATGAACAATCCGTTCCCATGTATCGCTGGGGAATTATGTTCATGTGCCATTTGCGGCAACATCTTCATATACTTTGGTACCCGGGGTGGGTTTGCAGCCGCTTCCGCCGCACATCGATGGGTCTCACGTGTGAGACGAAAGTCGAAGCACTGTTTCCTAATGAATAATTCGCAAAACAGCGACATCAAACAAGTGAAACTCATCAAATCATTAGGAGTCTCCTTTGGAGAAAATAGGATTTCATACGATGAGATATGAACATCAAATAAAAACGCTCCCGAAAGAGGATCCTTCGTTTAAACTTTTTTTTTCATTTTTTGAAGATATTTTGATATATGTGCGCTCCTTTTCCTCGCTTTCCCGATAAATAACAGCATCAGCAGCAACAGCAAAAGGAGCGTTAGAAAATACGACAAGCACCGTGATAATCCACCAGCGTTAATCAGGCTTCCGATGGAATAAATTCCTCCGCAGTATTATGACACGGCGCTCGTCAATGATTTATGGAGCTGTTCCCCCCCTCGAAGCCGTGGAGTTGAGAATCAGCGATAATATATCGAATGTAATTTTCCATCGAACGCAGAAGTGTTTATTTTGTGCAATCGATCAATGCTGTGGCAATCCCTTTCTCTATCAAAATTTAACGGCACCCCTTTTGGAAATCCACTGAATTGGTCTGGTGAGACTTTGCTTGAGTCGTCCGTTTTTCTAGATGCCAATGTTAGTAAATCGTGAAATCACCTAAAAACTAATTTGCATTTATAAATACGTAAGTTATCGATTAGAAATGTTTAGTGTTATGTCCACAGAAAAAAAAGAACACAATACTGAACTATAAGAATCAGAAAACTACGGAATAAACAGAATGTTTCACATTCACAACAAAACACAAGAATTTTCATTATATTGATAAAACATCAGTAATCTATGCCAATTTATTATTGTGATTTTGAATAAATTCTCGTCGTTTTCTAACACATGGCGTTACAAGAATTTAGCAAATGAATATTAAAATAATTGTTATGAATTATGACACATCGGAAATCAAAAGAACAATTTTTGTTTTTACTTTTCAGTTGAAAAGAGCACCTTCATGTTTGGCAATCACTGTGAGTGTTTTGCACCAGCTGAAATAAAGCAGTCGTACCGCTTTAATCCGATTTATACCGATACCGATAATCAAACCGATTTCCTGTAATTGATTCCAACTACCAAAAAAAAACAAAACTCAGCGTCTTATTGAATTCAATATCGTACGGACTTGACTCCTTCTAATTCTGCTCTGATAACAATCAACTCGTGACAGAACAAAATGCTGGTTTATCAGTATGTCACATCCTGTTCGGTCGTGTCAATGAGCTCTTCTATTTTGTCGGGTTTTTGCGTGCCAGGCGGCATGACTAAATCTTCGAATCATTCCTCATTCGGATAGCTTTTGCCTTCAAACAACAAAAATTGATTGGATGATTCGATCAACCGTCCCTTGGGCGAGATATCAGGCCTGGAGACAATTCAATGGTCAATTTTATTCACCCCGCAGAAGATGTAGGTAATTGATAATGACAAATTCCGATGGAGTAAAAAGAATTAAAAACAATGATTTGACAAATTTTTTTTAGATAACTGTAAATCTCAACGTGTCATGCAATTCTAAGACATTTGACATCAAAAAAAAAATTTGAAAACTTCGATTCCCGGTGTTTTTTTTTTGGTTTTCAAAAAACTCAAAATTTAACGACTGCAACACTAATAAATGAAGTTCGAATGAGCTAATATTTTGCATATGGTATATTATCGTGCAAATCAAAATTTCGCAACAAGTTCCGAATGAAAAATCGAGATAACTATTTTTAATGGCACTTAAAACCATACGTTTAGTCTCGTGTTCCGGAAAAAACTAAGTTCCAGAGTGTCGATTTTTGACAAAAAAAATGTTTCGAGATGACACTAGATCTCGACGTTTCATGCAATATTAAGACAGTTGGCATCAAAAATTTTTTTTCGAAAACCCCGATTTCCTTGGGTGATATTTCGATTTTCAAAAAACTCAAACTTTGACCGCTTTGCGCCACTCTCCCTTCAGTCCGATTGAGCTGAAATTTGGCATAGGATGTTTTTTCGAGGTGGTGAACATTTTGTATAGCGTAACTTTTTGAAATTTAAGGGTCGATTTTTTCCTATACATTCATTGGCACCCTAATGCGCTGCCATAGCTACTTTTCACATTGTGAAGTTCTCATTTGTGTTTACATTCAATTGCCTCCCACATCCATATGAAAACGCCTTTTTTCGGCAAGTTTTATATCAATTGAAAACAGATCTTTTCGTGGAGTTCCTACTGAATATGCGTATAATGTGACAGTGTGCAGTGGGTAGTTGTGAAATAATGTCGGGAAAAATGAATAAAAGTGATATTTTTGTGTGTCATTTTCACTCTCTCACCTTCATAAAAACAAACAAATATTTGTTATTTTCGCGATGATATGATGATATTTTGAAGGCTCCGAGTACCGGTGTATGTGATTCGAGAAAAATAGCTTACAATTAAGCAATATTTCATTGGCAATTCTGCTATTTCCGAGGACTAAGAATAGGACGGTTCCCTAGACGTTTTTGCTCCTTAAATGATGGAAGTAAGTCACAATACAGTTATCATCTAACGGGTGTTAAATAAAAAATGAGAATTTTTTCAATACCTTTCAGTAACTCAAATAAAGAGCGTAAAATTTTCTTTCTCCAAGAAAATTGCTCTTTGGGCTCCCTAGAAACAGTAGGTGTGTTTGGTTTTGCTAGTTTGAATTTAGTCAAAGCAAAGATTGCATCGAAACAGCACGTGCTCCGCGAACGCATTGTACGGTTCTACGAAACGCATTTCCAGCAAGGAAAAAAGTTCACGGTGGCAGGCACATTTTAAGGAAGAAAATGTACCTGTTAGTACGGTATATCGTATCCTGGGTTCCCTGAACGTAGAGCGGATGGTCGGAAATGGTCGTCCGGTGACGATAATGACGAAGCAGAGGAAGGCATCGTTAAAGAAGCTGTTTGACAACAAGGACGCAACCAGCCTGCGTGACGTCGGTCGGAAATATGGCTGCTCCTACGTATTGATCCATCGGACCCTCAAGATGGAAGGATCGTCTGCAGGAAGAAGACGAGGTCGCCGGAGTACACGGAGGAGCAGATTGAGACGGTTAAATCACAGTGTCTGTGGATGACTAAAAAATACCGCGGGACGTCTTTCTTTCTGGACGACGAAAGATATTTTCCGCTGTCCAAAACGCATATTTCAGGAAATGATCATTACTACTTCAGCGACAAGTCATCCACACCGCCTGAAGTGAAATACAAGTTCAAGAACAAGTTTCAAAAAAAGGTTATGTTGTACATCGCCATTTCCGACCGGGGCATTTCAAAGCCTTGGTTTAAGCCGAGCGGTCTGGCAATCAACCAACAAATCTATCGAGAAGAGTGCCTCGATAAAATCCTGCTGCCGTTCCTGAACGAGCATCACGCGGATGGGAAGTACGTCTTCTGGCCGGACAAGGCGTCTTCCCATTACGCCAAGAAGACGCTGGCGTATCTTGAGGAGAAAAAGATACCGTTCATGCCGAAAGATCGTAACCCAACAAACTTGCCCCTGTACCGCCCAATAGAGGATTTCTTTGGCTCACTCAATGCCCTATCGTATAAAAACAATTGGAGGGCCAAAGACACGAAGCAACTGATTACAAGAATCTGGAATTGTATCCGGAAAATGGACGTAAGTGCCGTACAACGTTCTTGTGAGAGCATCGCGATAAAATTGCGTCGAACAGCAGACCACGGCCCTTACTCAAACATTCACTGACATTTTGACATAGAACTACGTCTTTCATTAAGGGTACCAAATCAGAAAACAGGTCACGTTTTTATGAAATAAAGTTAACGTTAATAACTATTTTTGCCGCGAACGGATTTTGGCGATTTACATACTCAACGAATCGGAAATTCCGTAAGATTTGTTTAATATGCTATACATTAGAATTTTCCTGGTTTGTAAATGGTTCAAATTCATGAAAACTTTAAGCATTCCCATTTTCCCATACATTTGTTCTGTCCATTTGTGTGTTTTCCCGAACAGAGCTGTCAATAACGAGCAACTTATCGACGACCAACGGAGGGGAAATCGTAGGATTTAAAGTCTTCGTGAACAAAGGAAAAGTAGAAGAATGAAGGGGAATACTTGCCTAGAGTATAAACAGTGGATCTCGCTGAGGCAAACTTTCATTCGGCATCGGACTGTTGAGCAATTCAGTTCACTTTGCTTTCGCTGCGCTTCGATCTAAGATTGGACCCCACCAGTGGTAATCCAACTTGGATATCGTCGTTTGGTTTTTCTGTTCGTTTTTCGCGTTATTCGTATCGTGTTTTTCTTTCCGCGTCATAAATTGGACGTTTCGCGTAGTGTGTGATGAGCAAGAAGAAGAGGAAGGCAGGCTAGAGCCATGCAAAAAACGAACGCATTGCCAGGGGCAATAAAATTTCGACACTGGGCACTGGGGCACTGAACCGAGCCTTCGCGAGTGTGACACCGCATCGAACAACAGCGAAGTAGGTGATTTCCAGGGGTTAGACATCAATTGAATATAGGCTACCCAAAATCAAAATCAATATGGCGTCATTTATTTATCAACATATCATTTACGAGGATTGAAATCGAAAAATGCGCTGCTTTATTCTAACTGCATGAGCGATTTTCATATTTCGGTTTCACATGGAGGTGTTCACATTTAACATGGAGTTTGAAGTTAGCCACTATTCGACTATATAACCGGACCGAGTTGTAAACAACAGTAATTGATAGAACCAAAATGTCAATGAACCGCAGCAATATTGGGTACACTGGCAATATGAGGGATTTGACGTTTTAGTCGTACCCCTGGCGATTTCGGCGCGTTGGTCGAAAATGTAAACAGCAACCAAAATTGGGCTCCCTCCGCTGGTGGTGAAGGCGGTCGCTCTTGACAAACTCATCAGCGAATTCGCATCGATGGGTGCTACAGCAGAGTACGAACTGTGTGGCATAACTCAGTCTTTTTCCAAGCAGTTAACATTGTTTGTTTTCCGTCATCATAAGGGCTTCGTTGGTGCCTTTGAAAATGCATTAATGCATTAAACTGACGTTATGGCGAAGCAGGCGTTAAGGTTGTGCCAAAAAATTATTTGGGGAATACCAAGTATCTTGAATGTATTGCTGGAATATTAAAAGTTATTTGGGTTCGCGTGCAGGTCGCAAAACTGCCTTCAACTAGTATTGTATTTGCGCTAATATTGATCATAATGAAGCATTGCTACTGTTTTCGAGGTTGTTATTAACAAAATAGTTTATTTCGCTTGTTTAGTCACCAAGAAAGCAAATGTCGTTCTGGAATTTTGTGTGTGATTTGGTTTTGCTTGCCAGTAGCAAAGCTTCCTCCACTAAGGGTGAAAGCTGCGCTTCTCTCGAGCATGAGAAAGTAATGCAAATTATTTCGAGGCCAATAATATTAGGCTGTCAAAAAAGTCCTGCGGTATTTTTTTTTTTGAATTTTCATTTGTTCATAAAATTAGTTACAATCATCTGTTTTAAGTCAAATATGCGCCGTTTTGTTCGATTACTTGTTCCCAACGAGATGCCAACTTCATAATACCCCTGTTATAGAAGCTCGCTTCCTTATTGGCAAAAAACTCGGATAGCCAATTTTTACAGGCCTCTTTTGTGGCTAACTTCTGACTACCTAGCTCGTTCGCCATGGACAAAAACAGGTGGTAGTCACTTGGTGCAAGGTCCGGACTATACGGCGGATGCAAAAGAACCTCCCATCCGAGCTCCCGGAGCTTCTGGCGCGTCACCAAAGAAGTGTGTGGCCTGGCGTTGTCCTGATGGAAGACAATGCGGCCTCTGTTTATCAAAGATGGCCTCTTCTTCATGAGTGCTACCTTCAAGCGGTCCAGTTGTTGGCAGTACAGGTCCGAATTGAGCGTTTGGCCATAGGGAAACAGCTCATAATAGATTATTCCTTGACAATCCCACCAAACACACTGCAGAACCTTCCTGGCCGTTAATGAGGGCTTGGCCACCGTCTGAGCCGCTTCAGCGTCAACGTGTGTGGCACCCATACATCGAGCTTCTTTGTGAATCCAAGCTTCTTCAAATGGTTAATAACGGTTTGATGACTTATCCCCAGCTCTTGGCCGATGCTACGGCTGCTACTATGTCGGTATTTCTCGGCTAATTCAGCGATTTTGTCGCAATTTTCGACGACAGGCCTTCCGGAGCGTGGCGCATCTTCGACGACCTCTACACCAGAACGAAAACGTTGAAACCATCGTTGTGCGGTGGAAATGGAAACTGTATCGGGTCCATAAACTGCACAAATTTTATTGGCAGCTTGAGATGCATTTTTGCCTTTGTCATAGTAGTACTGTAAAATATGTCGGATTTTCTCTTTATTTTGCTCCATATTTGCGACACTATAACTCACGAACGACTTAACCAAACAAAACACTGTCAAGGACTATATTATAGCGCGCAAAAATACCCCCTTTCCAACAAGCTATAGTATGACTCGATACAATGAATACAACTAGAACTACGCGCTTACAATGACACCTCGCGGAAATACCGCAGGACTTTTTTGACAGCCTAATATATAGGTTATTAGGTGGCTGATCCGAAAAATTTTAAGAGATAGGGGATCATAAAAAATCTTCCACGCTGATGATCAAATCTTAACTACGAAAGAATTATTGAATTTTTCCTTGAGACCGGATTTTTGCCTTAAAATGACTGAACTGAAAATTCAAAAAGTGCGCACGATGCTTTCATTTGAGGAAAATTTGCATAAAATTATGTTGTGAACACATTTAAATTAGTGGAAGATAACAAGATGGATAATAGTGTGGTGTCAAGGAAAGAACTGTAGAGTGGTTGGAGAGCTTCAATTTGGCTGATAGAAACAATCCAGTTTATCATGCATTTTTGGAAAATTAATTAAAAACACAAAATTTGAAGTTGGTTCCTTACATTTAAAAGTTGATCCTGGGTTCTATTAGTTTGAAAGTTTTACAATTGCATTCTATGCCAAATTTTCTTATTTTTCAAATGAACAGTATAATTATTCTAAGGAGCGTACTTTCTAAATTAGAGTCAGTTTAAGACATAAAATTAGACTTAACAAAAATTCTACAATGTCCTAGTTGAGAATTGACTACATGCGTAGGATTTTCTCATCAAATATGATCCTCTATCACCTCCTGAAATATTCTATAATTTATCAGAACACTGGCTCAATTGTTTTAAGTTGACGACTAGTGATGCATAGACAATCTCCTGCAAATGTAAATATTTATTCCTAGAAATTAATGAAATGAAAATACTTTGGAAAAATGATTTTACACGCAATTCTGTATGAAAAACTATACAGACGTTATTATCATATATTGTTCTCGAGATATAACAAAACGTGTAGAAAATTATATTTGATAAAAATCATTTACGCATATCATGGAATCTCAACCATTAATACCCCGTAACTATAAAAGTTCGATCATAGGAAATAGTTGGTCATTCACAATTTACGTGAGATATTTTTATAATACAGATTCCACTGAAGAAGATCCATGATATGAGAGAAAATATATGAACGTTTGACTGGGCAGCACTCTCAGGCTTCTCAATCCGTTTATTGATAAATACGGAGAGAAAATTCTTCCTGTCCACGTGGACTCAGTCTATACCCCCTCCCCCCCTCTCCGTGGACAAGAGTGGGCATTTTCTTACCCCCTACCCCCCCTAAAGTTGTCCACGTGGTATGTGGACAGCCCCTATGGATTATACTTCTAACAGGTTACTAACAGGTTTCTTCATGAACCGTAATCTTAACTTTTGCGTAAGTCATGTTCGCGAACATTCCCCCGTTGATAATTGGTGCTTCACTATTCCAAGATCAGTTTTAAACCTCTCTCTGTCAGTTCGGAAAGATGTTGCAAAGGTTTTCATATTACACGTTTAATGGGAAAATAATAAATTCGAAAAATTTAGAACCACCCTTCTCATGGTGTATTTATCTCATCATCATTAAGCTTTTTCATCATTGGAAGCATCAAAGCACAGAACGCTACGAATGCTGGAAAGCTCTTCTTTGAGAAGATAAAAGCTCGTTTATTGAATGAAACTAAGTAAAGTGCGATTCACATACAACATCCACGTCACGTTACGTCAGTTATTCTACCATGCAATTCTCATGAAACCATTCACATACACCGGCTGCATAACAACCCGTCAGCGACCGTTCATCGAATACGACCGGCAGGATTTGTAGAAAACAATATTTGACGGAGACGGACGGTTCGTTGGGGTTTTGTCTGGGCTTTGTGTCTCGGCTTTTGTTTTGATTTTGGTTGTATTCTTTATGCCAACATATCCCTTAGTTCCAAATTTCGGAGTCAAAATCATTCGCGACTAGCTGAGAAAAATAGCCTATATATTATTATTGTTGAATAAGGCTCGGGACTACGGGGTTGAACCATTTAAATAATAGAATTCAATGATTTTCATTGAATTTTTATAAATTTAGTACTGGTTCTAGGTATGTTGATTCGAAAGAGGGCATTGCAATTTAAAACTGTTGTAGGTGGCGACACCATGAATAACATTAAATAAATCATTCGTTTGACACTTGACGTGACGGTGCTGCTGCAAGCATAGACTGCATGTGTGAATTGGTCGAGACTTTGACGGAACGTGGACGTTCTTTTCCGTAACGTTTATGTGAATCGCACATAATTCGATTTTTCGTCAACAAGAGCTTCCGTCAAATTGTTAAAATAACAGGTATGGTCGTCGCCTGTGTAAACATACGCTATCAAAATTAATTTTGAAAAAATCTCGATTTGTCCGACGTCGTGGAATTTTTCCAATGTTTTGACGTAGGACTACGTCTTTCATTTCTGTACCGGGGTGTAAGTTCAAAGCTTCGAAAACGAGAGTGACGCTGGACTGCAAGGTTTTGAACGTTAATATCTCTTTACCGGTTGAATGGAGTGGTATAATAATCACTTCATCCGAAAAATGAAATGTCAACGAGTTATATGATTGTCACGTATTGGTCCAAAAAATCGTTTCAATAGCCTAAAAATTGCTTTGAAAGCAAGCTATTGAAATCGTAACAATCTAGCAATCTTGATCATGATTGGTGATCGCAATGTGTTCCCGAACACGGACGCAAAATCTAGGCACCTGGAGAAACCGTCATAGCGAATACATGCAAGCTGTGATTTGTTTTGCTCGCTTGCATTAGTGTTTGGGAAACCATAGCGGACACATGCAAGGCGTGAGTACTTTTGCTCGCATCAGTTTCTGTTCTGCTCTCGCATGGAACAGTCCTGAATAATTGTTTGCGTGTGAATGCGTCCAAGCGAAGGAATATTCGCACTTATTTACACATTCGACTTGGTGTTCCCGTGATGCAATCCAATAGCATTAGTTTCTGTTCTGCTTCCGCATGGAACAGTCATGAAAAATTGCCACATCACGATAAAAACGAAATTAATTTTATGCAAGGTTATATAGACTTCATTTCCTTTCACCGTAAAATGGTGCCCTCAGTTTCTATTCTACACATGGAGTGATCATGAAAAATCTCGTGTTATTCTCACGAAAGCAAAAATGAATCATGTATCAAACATCTTCGTTTGCACGAGGCCACTCAAATTCTATCGATGCGTTTCGGGGCCACCAACAAGTTCGAAAGAGTTGAATTTTATGTTAATAACTATTCCATACTTATACTCATTCGCCCACACACTAATAAGAAATACTTTCAGCAATCTTTCAAAATATTCGTTCATTCATTCATTGAGAATTGATTCAGATGTAATTTCAAATAAATGATTCCCGAGCCAACCGTAGTTCTACGTCTACCTTGCGGTTATATCACAGATATAACCCATTTCTTGTTCTTTTTTTGTTATTACTTGCTTGAAAACTTTTAAACAATGACCGCATTTCGAAGCACTGTGTTTTCCCTGACCAATCCGTTTCTATTTCGCTATCGGTCTGAACGGAGCCAATACAAGTAAGCCGGAGACACTTCTACTCATATGCATTTGCACACCGGAATGTGTTTCCCTAACACGGACTTAAAACTGAGATACCTGGTGAAATCGTCAGTGCAATTACATGAAAGTTGCGGGTACTTCGTCCTTCAAAAATTTCCAATCGTAATCCCTATATTAAAATTAAATTTAAGTGCATTTTGTTCGTATTTTTTCACGGCATCTCCAACAGCATGCTGAAGCAGGGCTAGTTATTTTCGAAGCTAATAAATGTGATTGAATTTTATTCATACAACTCTCACTTCCACTACAGTCATTTTCGGTGGATTAATTTCAGTGTATCGGGGTGAAGTGGAAACGAAATATTCTCTACGCATACAGTAACATTGATTCTTTTGTTTCGTTCCTTTCCTCTTTCGTTCTCTTACAAGTATAAAAGCAGAAGCTTTCACTGACGATTAAAACTGCTTGAACGGGTTATATTTATTTTCATTTCGCATGTTAGAGGATGCTTGCTGCTTTCAAACGTAAGTTTTATTTTACCAAAATGGATCGTCGCGGACCGTGTTCGAAATTCTTCAATCACTTGGAAATAACATGTTTCTCTGTTATTTGGAATACATGTTTGTTACAGAAAATATAATAAAATGAAAGACGGCACAGATCGGACTATTCCTTTCTCAAGTTTTTCACCCTCTCTAAGGGTGAAAAGAATTGTCCGATTTGAGCTGTCTTCATTTTTTTCCTGTATCAAACATGTATTCCATGTTACGAAGAAGCATGTTATTTGCAAGTACGCTGGATTCTTTTTTATGCGTTTTTTGCATGATATTTTTTACGCTATTCGCTCAAAATTACGCGATTTTTTTATGCGATTTGCTTGAAATTACGCGATTTTTTTTACACGATTTGCTCGAAATTACGCGATTTTCGACTAGGTCTGCGCTTTCAGCGTGCCCACGCAGAATTGTGAGCGCACGCACAAACGCATACACAACGCCGGAAGCACGCGCACGCACATACCATTGGGTGCACAAACACGCACACACACGCGTAAACATGCACAAACATGTGCACAAAAACGCGAGCGCACACAAACATACAAATGGACGCACAGGTGCGCACAAACGCACATACACGCGCACAAACGTGCACACGCCCAGACGCACGTGCGGAAAGAATCGAGCACGCACGTGCACACACGCACACAAATACGCACAAATACGTGCACGCGTACGCACACACACCCACACATGCCCATGCACAAAAAAACGCGCACACCTGCACACAAGCAAGAAAAAAACACGCGTAAACGCACGTACACACGCGCACACAAACACGCACAAATGCGCGCAAACACGCCTACACATGCCCGCGCATAAAAAAGCGCACACCTGCATGCAAGCAAAAAAAACACGCCCAAACGCACGCGCACACACGCACACAAACACCTAAAAAACGCGCGAACATACACAAACACCCACACAAATACACGTGCACGCACACAAACAAGCACAAACACAAACATCGGGCTGTCGAATACTCGGCTATCCGGACTCGAAGCTGATCGGTATCCAGTATCCGACCAAACCACTATCCGTTTCATCACTAATTTCACACTGACAACTAGCGCCGGTAAATAATTACTCCTGCAGGCATACTACACAACACTCACTGCACCGTTTTCATTAGTTTCAGTGAATAAGTTTCGAATGCAACAAGGAAACATTCATTTCTATACAAACTGCCAGAATACATGGATGCTTCAAATTAATTTCTAAGTGACGATTTCTAACGTCGCTTTTGTTTGCAGAATGAAAGGAATCAACGTGAAATGAAAGGAATATGTACGAAAGAGACGAGATATTTTTCTTATTGTGCGTGAAAAGAGAATAGATATATTTATAGCCTGCATGGTTCTGGTTCTGTTCTAAGAAGCGATAGACACATTATTGAGTGACGATGTGCTAATTGAAGTGAAATTGTCAGGCCCTGTGCTGAAGTGCCTGACTTGCAATCCTAGTAATTCAGAGCAGAGGCTCAAATCCAGCTGCAAGTGAATCAATTGATTGATAATCATCGGATTGCTGTTCTACGTCGTTGAAAACGGCTTCGGGTGAACATGTTAGCTCCATTATCCGTTGTGACAGGCAAGATTTAATCAACGATTGATTGTTACATTCAGTGCTTCCGAGATCGGGTCCAGTAAAAGCCTCAGCCCTTCCCATTTCATACTGGAAAAAGAAAGATCAATAAATTTGATGCACACTTTCAGTAGTGTTTGTGTCTGTTTGGCTCTTGTCAAATCATGTATGGCGACTTCTTCCGGATGTCGAGTGCGTTTCTACGACATATTTTTTTTCATATCAATAGCAGAATTCACTTTGTCATCCTGTTTTCTTATAAAATTTGTGATTAGAGACGAATAAGTAAACTTTCGTCATTTCCGGTCATTTTTCAGATATTATTGTTAATTAGCTACTTATCGTTTGATCCATTGACTGTCACTCCCGAAACATTTGGAAAACTCATCGTGATATTGTCTTCAATTCATTGTCTGTTGCACTTCTTGAGAACTGAAGAACTTCACGCTCATTCTCACTTATGTAAAAATTTCTAGCTAAACCAGTATTCATAGACTAAAATTGATAGAGCTTGAATCCTCGTAAGCATCACACAGCTTTCGATAGCTCATTACTGCTATTTTATTCAAATGAAAATAAAACAGCAAAACTTTCCACGAGTGCATTTTTGTTAGCACGAAAGATGACATGTTGAAAAATATCAAAAATAGAAACGTTCTTCACACTTTCGAAAAATTATACACAATTATTACACAATTATACACAACGTCTTCTGTTAGAAATCTTTTGAAACTTACTTGTACACCCAATAAATTCACACATCTTTTTGAAACATGACACTATTTTTGCATCGTTGGATTTAAATCGTACTGACACTACAATGCAATTTCAATGTTATACAAACTATAATAATGTTGATATGATTTGTCTAGGCCGTGCTACAGAATTTATCGATTGGTATTTGTTGTACAGCATTTCTGACCCTTATATTGCCATTGAACTTTATGATGCATTTGTACCTATTAAAATCTTAAGGGTAAAGAGAAACCCATGGTTCAACAATGCAATCCAAAATGCCATAGTCAAAAGAAATATTGCGTATCGCTTATGGATTACCACCAGAGATCCTTCGAATTTTATTCAATACAGTCGCTAGTAATCTTTACAAAGTAATGAATTGATTTTTTGTACATCTTTACTAGAGAATCCAACGCGTTGACCAATAGCTCCTGAAAATTTAACCTGTAATAAAAAAAGAAATATCTTATATTTAATTATTTTTGGTGACTTGAAATAAATGAGTATAGTATGAGTATAGTAGATCTGTCCTTACTCCGAGGATTAATTCGTATTCCAAAAGCTACACTATACAGTTACCTTCGGTTCTATTGTAGGCTTTCCATTTCTGCTGAATGCCATAAGCGAATAATGCATAACACTTCCCAGGTCATATCCTACCCCATTGGTGGTGCTTTCCTTCTGTCTGTCCTTCCTAAAGTTTTTCGTTGCATCAGGCCGTATATTCTGGGCGTTGATTTTCACAAACCGTTCCCTATCGTAACGATTATGTTCATGAAAGAACCCAAGGGCATGCATTATCTCATGTAAAATCGTTCCCGTTTGGCGCAGGCACACACCACTCTGAAGATTGAGGATCTGCTTTCCACCAGTCCGACCAATCGCTGACCAGCATCCGTTTGGAGCATTCTGAATCGAGATGAAATCCGGCTGGTTCACTCTCGGTACAAAACGAACGCAGGATTTTTGACGGAATAGCTTGAAAGCATTCCGTATCTTTAGTACTTCGTTGTAACCTGTAAAAAGCGTCATTTACTTTTATCACAAGCACATTATTGAATTATCAAGACTCACTGAAGTCATCGCTTATTTCATAAGGTACCACAGCTTTTTTCCATGTCCTACTCTTAAACTTCACGGCATTCTTCACTAACAGAGGCTGATAAATGTCTCCTTCAGCAAAATTTCCCAGCTCTTCAGGATTCGAATAGCCGAACAGATGTCCCAAATCGGTATGATTCCCGTTTCTTGGATTATACAAATCCTCGTCTAGGTGAGACAAATCAAATTCGTACTCTTCCAATTGTGCAAAGGTTTTAGAAAAAATAGGAAACAACACCAGAATGAACAACTGCTTCATGTTTCTCGCAAGAACTGTGACTGTTGATCAACTCGAATGCTCCAGTGAAACAGAATGTGTTCTTGTTGTAGCACACATGGGGTGTAAAGAACCCCCAAATTAATTAATTTTGATTACATGCCATCAGATTTCAAATGTAAAGATCTAGGTCAATGCTGTGAGTCCGGCGTAACATGTCGATATTCTGTTATCAATGTGCATTCTTTCGAGCGCCGTCGATCCAATCGGTATTCAATGAACGGGAAGCCAATGGCTGCATAGCAACGGCGACTTTCATGTGCAATCCATACAAAAAATGGCATTTCGCGCCAGCTTCTCATAGAATTTTTTTTTTTTTTGAAACTCGCCCTTTTAGTTTAATTCTATAACAAACTTCATGTTTTTCGCGTGTTCATTCAAATGCATTGTTTCCTTCAATTGATTCTCTTTGTTTATCATCAACAACGATTGTTGTCTTCATGTTCAATGTTTCATATGACGTTAGGCATTATTGAATGTATTCCTAAGATTAGCATATTATTATTTTATTATTCTAGTCGATGGTGACACTACTATGAATCTACACATCATAGCTTCTCTAGAATTGATGTCTTCCAATATCGGCATAATGATAATGAGATAATGAGGCCACCTGGAACTACCATGGACTCTTCTCGTATTCCTATCGTAGCGTTTTTTTTTTGACGTAGGACTACGTCTTTCATTTCTATACCGGGGTGTAAAATCAAAGTTTCGAAAACGAAAGCGTTACGCCGGAGACCGAGATTTTGAGTGTTAATAGCTCCTAAACAACTGAACGAAATGGTATGATAAACACTTCATTCGAAAGATAAAATGTCTACGCGTTCTATACTTGTTACTTTCTGATCCAAAAACTTGTTTCAATAGTCTTAAATTTGCTTTCAAAATAGGCTATTGAAATCACCAATCGGTATATAAGCGAGCGCCGCTCGGAAATCCACTCAGTTCTAATTGAACAGCGATTGGAGCATGTTGTTGCTGTTGTGGTGAAGCTCTTCATTTATCATGAAAGCGCGGATGAACGGTGTCACCAAGAGCCTGTTTGTGCACCTTAGGCCAGAAGGGAATCCATCAGGAGGAGAGTGATGCTACAAACGGTTCCCCGGGAAGATCTCGAAGCAGCCGCTACACACACACACATACACGCACGGAATTCTTTCCGTTTGGATCGAGAAAGATCCGGAAAATAATCTGCCAGTTCCTCTAGGAATTTTAAAATACATTCATGTGAAAGAGTTTATTTGAATGTTTTCTATCCATGTAACACTGTGACCAAATATGTTTCAATCAAGTGCTATTAACAGATGGTTATCGAGTTAGCATTAACCACTGGTGGGCTTCCAGTATCGAGGAAAATGTGGAAATATCTAATCGTTACTGAAAATAATCTGCCAGTTCCTCTGGGAATTTAAAATTACATTCATATGAAAGAGTTTATTTTAATGTTTTCTATCCATGTAACACTGTGACCAAATACATTAGGTTTTGTGATTTTTCAATCAATCGCAATCAACAGGATAGCTTCTGAAGATTATTCTTCCCCATCAGTAGGATATTTCCGTATCCAATATTGGATGCATAAAACCTTGTGCCTCCAACGTAACGCTCTCGTTTTCGAAGTTCTCCAAATATTAATTCATTCAGAATGAATTCAGATTCAACTTCATACAAATGATCTCTAAATCAACGATAGTCCTACGTCACCCTTGCGGTTATACCATAGATATAACCCACTTCCTGTTTTTGTTCTGCGAAGTTACTTCCGCTTCGAAACATTCTTTAACAATGAACTATCAATCCACACTACTACATGTTGCGAATATCGGTTTGGTGATATTTGACAATTTAAGAAGGTTTGGCTTCATTTTCCTAAAAGACCTATGGCATAATTGAAAAATCATTTTTGGAAGACAGTAGAACCTTCTATCGGCTTTAAATGAAGCGTTCAACGCCAACGGTTTTAGTCGCTATAAAATCGATGTAAAATTTCTACTTCGAATACTGAAAACAACAAATATTGAGTAACTATTATCAAAGGTAATATTCACTTAGTTTAAGGTAATTATGTATTATTGAAACCTCAGAAATAATTGATTATCTAGAAAATTATTTGTGAAAAATTATAATTTGGACATCTTAAACGACAAATTTCTGAACCATATCGAGTTATCATATAATGCTTTTCTCTTCCATAGTCCCGCGTGCAGTTACATACATGAGAGAATACGTTTTTGAACACATTTGTTGTACTCCAGGCTTTCGTCTTGCTGAAGACGGAGGACTGGATTTTCAGTCAAATAAGAAGTACATATAATTGTACATAACATAATAACAGACTCCAAAAACCAACAATAATCTATAAACAAAAAAGAAACAATTTCATGTTAAAAAAAATATGAGTATGTATACATACATATTTTTTAAATGGCTTAAATCTGAAACTTAGTTCGGATAAAGTAGAAGGATGCCCTGGTGCAGTATCCAAAACAGTCTTCAGAATGCAACTTGGTGCTGATGCGCAACAAGATGTTTGTACCCAGTTGAGCTCCCACTCCTTGTGCACTCCTCCTCTCTGGCGAATGAGCACGCTCCAAAACACAGATGAAATGTTTCGTTGTCAGCGCCGCTCTTACGCCCAGTTTTAAGCAGAGTTTTACGCTGAAATTTGCGCCGTGCTTGCGCCGTATTTCTATACTGCGCGCTTGAATCTGGATTGCTCTCTCTGTTGAGGTATTTTTCTTTACACAAACGTATACGGTTCAAATGGGGCGCGCTGTTGTTTTAACGCTTTGCTTAGAACGAACGAAGACAAAGCGTGCACTAGAATTTGATGTGTTTGTGTGTGTGGGTGTGTATAGAATGAGACGCGCATCACACAAGTGAGAAGAAATGTTTAGTATCTGAGTTCTGCGCCGGGTACATTTTGCGCTGTCGTGCTTATGAATTTTGTGCTCTTCGCACCAAGAGAGAATTCGAGTTTTCTTTGAACGCGCGCTGATGAAAATTAAACTCAGCGCTACGTTTGTTTTCTGAAGACTGATCCAAAATGAGCAAAGCCTTGTTGTTTATGTTATTGTCTCGCATATATTTTTTTTTACTTCTGTACAAAAGTGATTTTCGAACCAATCCTCAAAAGTAGCTTAAGTCATCCAAGCTTTCTTGTTGAATCTCCATATGACGGGTAATTGATTTTTATTTAGTCCTTTAAAAGGCCTTTGATTTTTGGATAAGTATATTAAAATCACCCGCGGCATTTGCAACAAGAAACAAAGTTCATTGTTCTTTAGACGCCTTTTAGACACCATGAGGCACTTCTTCGGTTGATTATGCATCTTCAAATTTCACGGCTGTTGTTGTTGCCAGTTGTTATCAATGAGCCAAACTACACAAATTCTTCTACCACCTCAACTTCGTCACCGTCGCTGCTACTATCAAGAAGGATCCTGCTACGATCTGTCCCTCCTGCTAGCATGTATTTAGTCCTTGACGCATTGATCCCAAGCCCAATCAGCCCTGATTCATGTTTCAGTCGGTTATGCATGTCCGCTACCGTCGCATGTGTTCTTCCGATTATGGCCACGTCATCGGCGAAGCAGATAAACTGACTTGACTTATTGAAAATCGTACCCCGCATGTTGGAGCCCACCCTCCGCATAACACCTTCTAGTGTTGAAGACCAGACAGGAGAGTCCATCACCTTGTCGAAGGCCCCTGTGAATATCAAAAGATTCCGACAGATCGGCTCAGATCGCAACAGTCTTGTCAACTTTTGGGGAAAGCCGTGTTCGTCTATGATTCTCGATAGCTGTCGTCGGTCAATTGTATCGTAGGCGTCTCTGAAATCGACGAAGATGTGGTGCGTAGGGACTTAAGCCAGGCATGGATCCAGCCTGATAACTTCCCGCAATTTTGCTTACTATTGACGATAGACGGCGAGAAAGGATCTGGGAAGAATTTCATATGTACCATTTAGGATCGTGATTTCACGGTAGTTCTCGTAATCCACACAACGGTCGTGTTTTACGTTTATCAAATGAATATCACACGCCCTCCGCGATATGCGGATAACTCTACAGATGTATACATTCTACAAGTTTTCCCGTTCCTTCATTGAAGAGCTACCTTACGAGGCCATCGTTACCAGCTGCTTTGGCGTTCTTCAGGTGATTAATCGCCTCGTTGTTCACTGCGCCGGTGTAGTCCTGTTCAACGGAGTCTTGCTCTCCTGTCTGCGCGCTGTTCAGTTGTTCATTTTAGTGCTGTCTCCACCATTTAATCACCCCGCGTTCGTTCATCGAAATACCTCCTTTATTCCTGTACATTTCGGCACTCGGCACAAAGTTCTTGTGCGAGACGTTTAGTTTCATATCATAAGTAGCGGGACTAATTAAAAACACGTTTGGTAAAAAAAAAAGTTTTAAAATAGAATTCATTTTCACAAGTCCATACAATGTGCGTTTGAGGTGTGAAACAATTAGACAGATAGTGGTCCTTTATCCTCAATCTTCTTCAAGATTCCCAGAACCCGCGCCACTATGGTCTGAACCACCTTGAGGTTCACTTTTTATACAAATGCAACCATTTTTGGCAAACAGTTTAGTGTAGCAGTCTCAGATTCCGAATGCTGTACAAGCTTGTTATTGTTCTTGACGACTGACAGTTTACCATCACCAGGTACTGGTCTGAATCAATGTTAGCACCTAGATAGATTCTGACGTCGAAGATATCTGAGGAGTGGTACAGAGGCCAAGCTGCCGAGATGACGCGATCGGAGTCCGCCCCCGACCGGCCATCGAGAGCGGTGGTCTCTCGCATTCAAACATGTGCTCAACTGATTGCCCGGTTAGTTTGGAACATAGGAGACGATCCTTTAGTAAGGTTACCGACCATTGGACGGCATACATTTGTCCGGTTAATTTTGGTTTTGAAATATATCATTCATTGCTATTCACAACTATTGTACCATGATCTATTATATCCACACTTATAGGTATTTCAATTTGGACGTATTGTTGGAAATGTGAGATTAATAAAAAAAAGTCACAGGAGGGTTGTATCCAAGACACGACCGCATAGTTGACGTAGGATTCCGTTAGGCTATCTGCTGCATGCTGATTTTGGATAAATTGTAAAACTCTTCGATAATGATTTGGGTCCGTTTTGTCTGGTTGTTAGGAAATGTTTGTTCACTCCACCAGTGTCCATAACCGAGTGATAATGATAGAAGGATGGTGATTAGTCATTAGATAGTGCGTATCACGTACCAAAGCCGCCCTCTGTATTCCTGGACGAGATGGCTCCTGTGTAATGTATGGATGAAATAAAGAAAAAAAAGCTCATCAATCATCATCGAACACAAATTTTATCACCAGAAAAAAAGTGTTACTTTAGTATAGAGAAAATATATTTGAAATGGAAAAGGTAATTTCATTTATAATTTTTTTTTTCTGAGTGTTTATTCAACCTATTTCCTTTTCGCTTTAAACCCAACGGAACACGATGCTACATGCCTCAAGGCGAATTTCAATTGAGCTAACAGCACCCAATACGATATATAGAGCATATGTGGAATCACTTTTTCGAATACTCCTTCATTTTTCCAATTTTGCTTGTCGCCACGAACTTTCGTTGGGAGAAAAACAAATTGTTTCATATTTCAAGTCATTTTAACACAATAGCTACCATATACAATTTTACGCTTACAGTTCCGCTAAAAGTTTCAAAATACATGATCGGTCATTGATATGAAATTTCACGAAGCAACCAACATAAAAGTTCCAAATTTTAATTTTATTTATATTCCATCTAGCATAAGTTCTATTCAGCTCATTGAAACATCATTTTTCAATCTAACTATCGATAGATTCTTATTGGAACGAAAATAACAAAAAAAAACTCGTTCATCACTCCCAACTTATCCGCCAGCACGTATGCAATCAGCAATGCCCACGCTAGTTACAATGAGCACTATCCATTTGTGCGCGTCGTTAGTTAAACCTTGGATTTGAAATCTCTGTTAGGGAATACATGTCGGTGAGAATAAAAGCTCCCCCTACTTTCATGTATCTGCGATGCCGATTTCCCCCAGGCAGCTTGGTTTTGATGTCTCTGTTAGGGACCCGCCGCATGTGTCGTCAATTTCGACCTATCAGAAGTGGGTATTTCCGTTAGGATAGGGGTTGAGATTTTTCAATTGTTCGATAGTTAGTTTCATGACATATATTATTTTAGTCAATGTAAAAAATTGTTATGGAGTGCCGAAATTGAATGACGCAAAAATCTCATCAATCCATCATAAAATGACTGAGCAATAAGCATTTGAAATTGGACAATTTTCACGGTGCGCTCCATTTTCGATTTTCAATTTGTACCCCAATATGTTCCCGAAAGACGTAACCCTACGTCAAAAAAGATCTTTCGGACCATCCTAAAATGATAATGGTAACCTATTTAATTTGATATGATCATCCGAATCGGTACAGTAGTTCAAAAGTTATGAATTGAGAACAAAGTCATTTTTGAAAAAAATGGGAAAAAAATTTGATGGGTTGAGCCTAGGGGCACGGACGGGATCTTGACAAAGGACTGTGATTGTGTGTAATAATTGAATTTGAATTAAGTTTTTTCATTTTCAAATTTTTTTGAACCATCAAATGGAAGCCCCGAAAAAAAACCGTTTCCTGTATGAACTTGTATCCTTTAAACGAGTTAGATGAGATAACGTGGTAGAATCAGGAACCACATTCTGTTCAAAAATGTACACAAAAAAAACATTAAAACCATTACTACTCTTTTCTTCTGTTTATTCAATTATGCAGAAGAAGACAAAGAGTTATCATGTATCATTTTAAAGCACAGGTCTAAAAAGTGAAGATCTACATAAATTAAGCCTAAGTCAAATAAATCTATGACTACAGAAATATACTATAGATAAAAATAGCATTTTCTCCTTCGTTGTCACGTTGTCCGGAAAATTCTTTGTAATAACTTTATAACCCGGTGATGTATATTGAGTATTCTATGGCCATGAGTGCTCTCTTGGGGAGTTCGTGTTGCTGCTGTAGTGAATTGATCTCAGTGGGTGCTAAGTTTTGCTTATGTATAGGAAAGGGAAAGGAGAATGGGAATGTTCATTCGAGGAAGTGAAGCAGGTTTCTTAGGAAGACATATATGGGGAACATAATATTCGGATCGCGACTACGACTACTCAACTTCTAAATCAGCACCGAGTTACAATCATCAATTGCATTTTTTACATAACCGAACAACATGCTCGATATTATGACATCCTGGACCACAATCAAGGGTAGTGAGGGCAAATTGATCATGGGGGGGCAAAGTGGTCACCTGCTTGTTTGGTAGTATAACTATTGACTATGAAAAATGAAAAAAAAAATTGCCCTCTCGATAGCCATTGGGCCATAGTTCTATGCGCATGGTATCTAAGGAATTTCACGTGAAATTTAGTATATTCAATCTAATATATAGGGGGGTCTCCGTAGCCACATTGGTTGCGCGTTCGCTTAGTAAGCGATCGATCGTGAGTTCAAAACTCAGGGCCCTCATTGACCATCTTTGTGTTGTTACAGAATAACTACGTCCACGCAACAATCATCAGCGATGGAGATCGATCCACGGTCGAAATAAGATCGATTCATCCATACAACTGCTCTGCTCTGCAAGACACATCGGGCTGCTGTTCTATAAATAACTCAACAATGATCAATCAACTGTCTCCGATGTCCGGTCTAACTGGATAATGGAAGAACAGAACGAAAACTCTTACGCCTATATGGCAACTGTGTAAATGTGTACCATATGCAATGGTATAGAAGGGAATACTCTAACGCCGAAAACATGGCAACTGTGTAATGTGCTAATTATAGATATGATAAACATATGACATGTACACGATTGAAATTCGGCTCTGTTACAGCTAAAATGCTAATGAGCCTAAAATAAACAAAAGGGATAAGAATCTAATATATTGGACAAATCACAGTTTGGACAACTGTTCACATATTCTAGGAGAGGTTAACAGATATTTTGTTCAATCTCAGCGATTAATTAGCACAGAGTTTTCTTTCGTGTTTGGGGGCAAAGTGGTCATAGGCGTTATTCACTTACAATGTTCTGTTTACTAAAGCTGATATATTTCGTCACATTCTGCTCTTCAAGAGGTTTCTTTTGTGGTATTGACCCTGGAAAAATATGCCACTCCAACTAAACGAAGCCTTATTATGCGGAACGTTATGTGTTTCTTACTACATTTTTGTATGCATGAGAAAAATTAAATTGAGACTCTAGGTGAATAGGCCAAGCTTATTTCATAAATGTACCTACTATATCAAGTATGATTTGAACAAATTTGGACGAAAAAAACACATTAATCTATCCCATTTAGCTTGATATGTGCGGGTGACCACTATGCCCCCACTTCCCCTACATGAGTTGTTAGTAGCAAGACCTACACGATAAAAACTTGAATTGAGCACAAATTGAATGGGCAACATACATAACAATAACAGATAAATGCCCATTATCGGTATATCGAGAATAATTCTTTATACGCATCAACTCACATTGTGAGCTGATGCCCGAATTTAGGTTACCTTGTGGTTTGTGTTTTGTTATCAATACCTTCAAACATCCACGTTTTCTTACTATGAGCAAGTTCATGAGTCCAATCGCAAAACTGTTCATTGATTGATTTTCTAATTGACCCCGTTGAATTTAGCTTTTACTATAAAATTCCTAGTATTTCTAACAAAACTGTTTCATTTATATGGCAGACCTCCCCCCTCCCCTCTTCAGAAAGGTAGGAGAAGTGTTGAACCACCTTATGGCGGGTTTACATAAGGGAGATCTATAGCTATAGATGGATTTATTCACGTAAAAATAGATGTAAACGGGTGAGAATAAATATGATACACTTATTCGAGGTATATATAACTTGAATAAATTCAGCATATGTAAACACTTGTGAGTTTCTCACTGGTGAGAAATCACTAAAGTTGGATGCAGTTCTACTTCAGGTGAATAAATTCACCGAAAATATGAATATATTTATTATAGAAGTTCACGCTAGTGTAAACGGTTGATGCGATTTTTATAAATCTCATCATATTTCTTCACATGAATATATCACTAGTCTAAACCCACCCTTAGACATGTTTCTTGCTCTCTAAAACCTCCACATGCCAAATGTGATTCGGTTTGCTTGATTAGTTCTTGAATTATGCAGATATGTATGCTTCGTATGTATGGCAGTAAAGAGAGAAGGGAGGAGTATCTAACCACCATAGAAACATCTATTGCACCCTAAAACCTTCAGATGCCTAATTTGGTTTCATTTGCTTGAATAATTTTCGAGTAATGCAGAAATTTGTGTTTCATTTGTATGGCAGCACCCCCTTAGCGAGGGGGATGGAGTGTCTTACCACCATAGAAACATTTATTGCACCCTAAAACCTCCACATGCCAAATTTCGTTCCATTTGCGTGATTAATTCTCGAGTAATGCCGAAATTTGTGTTTCATTTGTATGGACGCCCCCTCTTAGGGAGAGGGGCGGAGAGTCTAACCACCATAGAAACATTTATTGCACCCTAAAACCTTTAGATGCCTAATTTGGTTTCATTTGCTTGAATAATTCTCGAGTAAAGTGCGATTCACATACAACATCCACGTCACGTTCACGTTCCGTCCCGTCACGTTGCGTCAATTATTCTTCCAAGCAGCTTTTATGCAAACATTCACATACACCGGCAACGGCAACTTCGACTTGCCGTTGCTGGTGTATGTGAATGCTTCAATAGGAATTGCATGGATGAATAATTGACGCAACGTGACGTGACGGAACGTGAACGTGACGTGGATGTTGTATGTGAATCGCGCTTTATGCAGAAATTTGTGTTTTATTTATATGGCAGCCCCCCTTAGGGAGGGGGAGGTGTCTCAAACTATAACGAAAATCTTCCCCGGCCCCAAAAACCCCTATATACCAATTTTCATGTTGATCGGTTCAGTAGTTTCCGAGTCCATAATAATCAGACAGACAGACAGACAGACAGAATTCCATTTTTATATATATATATATATAGATTTAACAATCCGGACATTTCGGATGCAAAGGATTGGCACAAACAGTCCTATTTTATGTATATTACAACAATTGTACCGTCCTCGAATAAGCACCAACTAATTCCTTTTACTCGCTAGAACTTTTTCAATTTTGCTAATTTATTGTTTCGCTGCAGCGCCATTCGCCGTAGCTTCCGCCAGTACGGCTTCTGCTCCGGATCAAGTTCATCCAAAGTTTGTGGTTTACCAACGTGCAAACTCCACAACCAATCCGGATACTCAGAATCTGGTTTCAGCTTTATGTCCTCGCCCTTTTTCATTATATTACTGCCGCAAACATAGTTTACCAATTTGTTGACATCCGTTTCTACCGGTATCACTTTTTTCTCCACCACAGGACCAAGCTTGCCTAGTTTCTTTTTCTTTGATCCAAGAGCTAAAAGAATATTTGAAAACGATTTTGAATTACTCGGTATTTGATTAACTAGCTCACCTCCACCCGGCTTAGGTGTTGCATAATTTCTAATTGCGGCTATTTGAATTGAACACCGTCGAAACATAGAGGATAATATACTGCTGGCTATGACTGTATTCATAATAACTACACAAAATAATACAATATTCGAAGAATAATTATCCAAAAACCATTAAATTTAATCCAGAATTTGTGTTTGTTTATTTTTGAGAACGTTCACATGCTTCTGCTGTCAAGTTTGTGCGAGTGCGACAAATGAAACCGTTCACCCGATGAACTTTTTGTTCATCGCGCACTCATTTTCTGCTCTGCTGTCAGCTGGCCCAAACAAATATGGGCTCCGTTGAATAACATTTGAACATCGAGATGAAACCGGAGATTTTGTAAACCATGGTGGCCATAAAAACCCTAGGGAAGACTGCTATATACATCGCAATTGGCGGTATCACCGCTACAATGTTCATGAAGTTGAAATTGGAAAGCCGAGTTCGAGATCAACCCTATTACCGGGAATCTATGAAAATTCTCCGAGCGCATCCAGGTGAGCTGACATAATCTGACATAATCTGTAGTATCAATTGATATAGAATTCCTTATCGACAGGTGCGATCACGTTGCTTGGGGAACCGATTAAGGATATGGGTTTCGATTTTGGAGAGCAGAGTAAAAAGTATAATGACGGCAAGATTGATGGGTTTTCCGTCGCGGTCAAAGGAACTAATCAACGTGGGAAACTGCATTTCTGGGCGGAGCACAAAGAAGACAAGTGGAACATAACTCGGGCAGAGTTGGAACTGGATAGCGAACCAGATCGGAGGTTACTCATACAAAAGATTTGATATGGAAATTGTACATTGTTAGGATAGATTAGGCTATCAAAATATATCAAGTTCAAACAAGTATTGATTCATTTGATTTGCATCTCTGAGGATGATTCCTCTTATTTCTATTTTTACCGTTTATTGATAAGTTATAGTTATGATTCCAATGGCTTAGTGGCTGATGCTTTACGGGCCAATTTTTTTTCTCGTCAACTAATGTTTTAGACACACGCTGACACGCGTGTTTTTTGAACCTGCCAAAATTAAAGCGTGTTAGGTCAAGTCATAAATTAAGGTGTGATAAAGCATTGATACAAGTAACACTATGTAGCTGCAACTATTGTGCCAATACGCTTATCAACGTCACCTATAAAATACTTCTTTCCGACATTTTCTGCTGTGAACCAGACGAGATCGTTGAAAAAAGGGACATTCTCGAAAGTTTGTTTTTTTATTCTTTACTAGCTGACCCGGCAAACTTCGTCCCGCCCAAAATTTGTTTTTTGTTATCAATGCCTTCAAACTTACACGTTTTCTTACTAAGCGCAAATTCATAAGTCCAATCGCAGAACTGTCTATTGATTGATCTTCTAATCGACCCCGTTGAATTTACCTTTTACTAAAAAATCCTAGTACTTCTACCAAAACTCATCATTATAATATCAGATTATTTTCGGACACAGACCCCTCTCTCTTCTCCCCTTCAGAGACGGGGGAGGAATGTCTATTGACCATAGAAATGTTTCGTGCCCCCTAAAATCTTCACATGCCAAATTTGGCTCTATTTGCTTGATTAGTTTTCGAGTTATGCAGAAATTTGTTTTTCATTTGTATCACAGCCCACCCTAAGAGAGGGAGAAGTATCTAACCACCATAGAATCATTTATTGCACCCTAAAACCTCCACATGCCAAATTTGGTTTTGTTTGCTTGATTAATTCTCGAGTATTGCAGAAATTTGTGTTTCATTTGTATGGCAGCCCTCCCCTTAGAGAGGGGTGTGGAGTGTCTTACCATCATAGAAACATTTATTGCACCCTTAAACCTCCACATGCCAAATTTCGTTCCATTTGCGTGATTAATTCTCGAGTAATGCCGAAATTTGTGTTTCATCTGTGAGGCAGCCCCCCTTAGAGAGGGGGGTGGAGTGTCTTACCATCATCTTACCATAGAAACATTGATTGCACCCTCAAACCTCCACATGCCACATTAAGTTCAATTTGCGTGATTAATTCTCGAGTAATGCCGAAATTTGTGTTTCACTTGTATGGCAGCCCCCCCTTAGAGAGGGGGGTGAAGTGTCTTACCATCATAGAAACATTTATTGCACCCTAAAACCTCCACATGCCACATTTCGTTCCATTTGCGTGATTAATTCTCGAGTAATGCAGAAATTTGTGTTTCATTCGTATGGCAGCCCCCCCTTAGAGAGGGGTGGAGTGTCTTATCACCATAGAAACATTTATTGCACCCTAAAACATTTAAATGCCAAATTTCGTTCCATTTGCGTGATTAATTCTCGAGTAATGCAGAAATTTGTGTTTCATTTGTATGGCAGCCCCCCTTAGAGAGAGGGGTAGAGTGTCTTACCACTATAGAAACATTGATTGCACCCTCAAACCTCCACATGCCACATTTAGTTCAATTTGCGTGATTAATTCTCGAGTAATGCCGAAATTTGTGTTTCACTTGTATGGCAGCCCCCCCTTAGAGAGGGGGGTGAAGTGTCTTACCATCATAGAAACATTTATTGCACCCTAAAACCTCCACATGCCACATTTCGTTCCATTTGCGTGATTAATTCTCGAGTAATGCAGAAATTTGTGTTTCATTCGTATGGCAGCCCCCCCTTAGAGAGGGGTGGAGTGTCTTATCACCATAGAAACATTTATTGCACCCTAAAACATTTAAATGCCAAATTTCGTTCCATTTGCGTGATTAATTCTCGAGTAATGCAGAAATTTGTGTTTCATTTGTATGGCAGCCCCCCCTTAGAGAGAGGGGTAGAGTGTCTTACCACTATAGAAACATTGATTGCACCCTCAAACCTCCACATGCCACATTTAGTTCAATTTGCGTGATTAATTCTCGAGTAATGCCGAAATTTGTGTTTCACTTGTATGGCAGCCCCCCCTTAGAGAGGGGGGTGAAGTGTCTTACCATCATAGAAACATTTATTGCACCCTAAAACCTCCAAATGCCAAATTTCGTTCCATTTGCGATTCTCGAGTAATGCAGAAATTTGTGTTTCATTCGTATGATAGCCCCCCTTAGAGAGAGGGGTGGAGTGTCTTAACATCGTAGAAACATTTATTTCACCCTAAAACCTCCACATGCCACATTTCGTTCCATTTGCGTGATTAATTCTTGAGTAATGCAGAGATTTGTGTTTCATTTGTATGGCAGCCCCTCCTTAGAGAGGAGGGTGGAGTGTCTTACCACTATAGAAACATTTATTGCACCCTAAAACCTCCAAATGCCAAATTTCGTTCCATTTGCGATTCTCGAGTAATGCAGAAACTTGTGTTTCATTTGTATGGCAGCCCCACCCCCCTTAGAGAGGGGGGAGGGGTCTCAAACTATCACGAAAACCTTCCCCGGCACCAAAAACCCCTACATACCAATTTTCATGTCGATCGGTTCAGTAGTGTCCGAGTCCATAACAATCAGACAGACAGTAGCGACGGCAGTAGACTTTGCCGCATGGTAAAACAAATGCAGAGATCGAAATGCTCCCCGATTTGAGACGAAAAACATTCGGTGAACCCACGGGGAAAAATAGCTTGCTGCCTACTTGCTGGATCAGATAGCTAGGATATGTGGAGGCGAGAGAATGTTATACGCTCACTTCGATTCTCGCGAGAAACGCAAAGCCAATTTTTATTTTTCGGTGAGTTATGATTGCGAAAAATGGTTTCGTTTTCAGTGACTCCTTGATGCCGATAATGGTTTTTCACTTCTTCAGTACAGCTGAAAACATGCGGAAATATTGGGTTTCATCGTGAAGTGAACATGAGACGGAGTAATATTTGTACAATTCAGACGCTGTCCAAATGCAGATCGTTTGGACGCTGCTCTAACAGACTAATGTTGGTAAAGTTAGCTTTGATTTTTCGCTCCATATTTTCAGTACCAAATGAGAGACGAAAAAGCATTCTCGTTGAACTTCCGAGATAGAGATTTTCCATATCTCTTTCTCTCTGAAAAAGAATTTTCGGTGAAAAGGAAGAGACGAAAATATCAACAATATAGGTTCATCGAAAACTAGATTGATTGACTGAATATTTATCGCACAGCCGAGCGATAATTTCGATCTCTGAACAAATGACATAAAATATATATAAAAATTAACATAAATTTGAAATTGAACGAACAACAATTTTAAACTAGAATAATAACATTAAGAACATTTTAAACCATTTTTAAACAATTAAATAAAAATTATTGGTGTTTCTCCACTTGCTGCCTACTTGCTGGATCAGATAGCTAGGATATTCTCGGACTAGTGGAGAAGAAGCCTTGCCTTTGCAGATGCCGAAGTGGTCTTATTCCCCTTCATCGTGGAGGGGAAGGAACAAGGATCTTCGTGGCTGATCCATTGTTCACATGTTAGATCCTGAAGAACAATTCGGCATCTTTAAAATAGCAGAAAAGCGCTGCATAGCGATTTCGCAGATCATCAAATTTTGGACAGCCACACAGGAATGTTCGACGGAGTTGTGGATTTGACAGTGGTCGCAGAGTAGACGGAAAGGTCCTCCGTTGAAACCGTGCGAGACCGAGCAGTGGCTGGTTCTCAGTCTGGACAGGATTCGTTGTTCTCGCATCATTTTAACATCCTCGAATCCTGCAATCGAGCCCTTAACCTTTCTGAGGAACTGCCCTCTCTCTGCGAACCACAGTTTGGCCCAGGAGGTGCGGAAAGAGTTGGTGATCTACAACTTCATGTCATCAAGCGGCACCTCCCGAGTGAAAAACGGTCCGATGTGACCGATTCCGGCAAATCGGTCGGCCGCTTCGTCCCCTGCAATACCACTGTGTCCTGGAACCCACATGAGCACAGTGTCGGGCAATAGGTTCTTCCTGACGACCTGTACCCATGGGTGTCAGGACCTAGTCTCACCGATGGCATCAATGACACTTGCAGAATCGGAGACGACCAGCAGCGGCTTGGGAAATGGAATGCCTCGAAAATGCTTGGAGCCTCTTCCTCGTATGTATTTTGTCTTCGACGTATTGATGACAAGCCCAACCCAAAAGGCCTCAGTTTTCAGTCTTCTTCATCGTCTCGAAGCTTCGTGTCACAATGTCAATGTCGTTTGGGAACCCGTAAAGCTGGACTGACTCTCGGAAAATTATACCACTCCACTACCACAGACACAATTGTACCATTGTGCCTATCTCCGATCTTCTGATCACACCTTCTAATGCGATATTAAACAGCGAGCAAGAAAGCCCATCACCTTGCCGTAGTCCTCTCCGAGATTCGAAGGGACTCGAGACGATCCCCGATATTCAAACCACACAAATTACTCGATCCATCGTCGCATTGATTATTCGTGTCAATTCATCCGGAAAACCGTGTTCGTGCATAATTCGCCATAGCTTGTACTGATCGATTGTATCATAAGCTGGTTTGAAGTCGATGAAAAGGTGATGTGTAACTACGTTTAACTCGCGACATTTCTGCAGAACCTGTCCTATCACGAAAATCTGGCTCCGTGGTGGCTCGGGCATTCATAAATCCCGCTTGATATTGCCCCACGAACTCCATTGCAAACGGTGATAGACGGCGGCACAGTATCTGAGAGAGATCCTTGTAGATGGCGCTTAGCAGCGTGATCGCACAGTAATTACAGCAATTCAGCTTGTCGTCCTTTTTGCAGATTGGACACACGATCCCTTCCATCCAATCCTTCGGTAAGCGCTCAACCTCCCATATCTTGACGATTACCCAGTACAGTGCTCTAACTAGTGCTAACAGTGCTCTAACTAGTGCTAACTAACTGTCGACATCAGGGCTTTATTGTTTTTCAACCATCCAATCTCTTCCCGTACTTCTTGAAGATCAAACGCCGGTCATCGACTGCACGTGCTCCTAGAGCTATCGTCGTATCGCTTCCATCCGCTACTGCATCGTCGTTAAGATGTTCGTCGCAATGTTGTTTCCACCTTTCAACCACCTCAGCCTCGTTAGAGAGAAGATTACCCTCCAAATCACGATACATATCGGCTTGTGGCACATAGCCCTTGCGCGAGCGGTGAAGCTTCTCGTAAAACCTACGTGCGTTGTTTGCGTGGTACAGGTGTTCCCTGTCTTCCTGCTGGCGCTTTTTCGTGTGGAAGATCGAGTTTTGTCTGTATCGTTCCACATTAGCTCTCGTACGGTGCTGCAGCATTTTCGCTCTCGCTGCATTCTTCTCCTCAACTAACTGCTTGCATTCGCCGTCAAACCAGTCATTCCTCCGGTTCGAAGCCGTCGTACCTAGCGCCGCCATAGCAGTGCAACCTATGGCTGTACGAATATCCCTCCAGCCATCTTCAAGAGTAGCTGCGCCTAGCTGTTCTTCCGTTGGTAGCACTGCTACCGGCCGCTGCCTCTATTTCATGGCAACAGCGGTGTTCCGTAGTTGCTCAGTGTAGCAACAGCTTTATGGATATCCTTGCGGGGAAGGGAGTACTTCGGACTTCCATACCTTTTTGCCTGAAAAAACTGCCGGCCAGTTTCCCAAAACAACAGGAATTTTTATTCTGAGATCATACACCTCAGCACCTGTTCTGATACCCATTTTCCTAGATTCCATCCAATCGCTGTTCTGAGGATGGCCCAACGTGTAAGAGATTCTTCTTCTTTCTTTGTTTTTAAGAGGCTTTAAACTTTGCAGTTCATTAGCCTCTACATGTAAGAGATTTAGAACGCTAAAGTGATCAGTTCTGTCCACGTTCAGTTTTTTCTTTAATTTTTTAAGCTTTATAGTGTTTTTCTAAGCCTCTTGCTGAACATGTTGATTGAAATGTAACAGATGAAGGACAGCCTCCAGTGCTCTAGTGATTGCAACGCATGATACACCCACACTAGCGCTGCTAGAAAGCATTTAATTTTCGGCAGAAACCTTGTCCTTTCATGCCTTGTAGCGTCAAATAAGCAAATAATGTCATCCCCCCAACGCTTTAAAATGTTTGTATGTATGGAAGCAGACATTCCCAAACAAAAAAAAAGTCCAAACGACGTCAACGGGAATCGAACCAAGGACGGCTGGAATGCAAGACTGTTTAACACGACCACGCTATCCATATAACTAATTATGCTGTTGCGCAGAAGCGTGATAATATTACATCTCATTACAAATTGAAGTTGGAAAGTGTTTTCTAATTTCACTCAAAAACAATAATTTTTCTCTTAAAAAACACCTTCGCAAGTCCCAAAAAGTCGATTTTCGGTCAAGAATTTGTTTTTGTGATAACACCAGATTTCGACGTTTTATGCCTTTTTAAGTCATTTGGCATCGAAAAAAAAACGATTTTCCAAATTTCCTGCCCCCTTGGAAGATTTTCGAGGATCAAAAATCAAAACTTTGAGCGCCTTGAGGCACCCCTAAATCATGTCCGATCGAGCTGAAACTTTGTACAGATCATTTTTTTGGGCCAATAAACAAAATGTAGATGGTCGGTTCTTTGAATTCGATAATTTTTTTTTTCATACCTTCATTGCCTTTCAAGGCTAAGTCCCAAAACTGAAAGCCAAGGGTGACATTGCGCATTTCGAAACGAGTGATTTTTGTTCGTTTCGACCACTTGAACTTAACTTTGTTTACGAACCCAAACATTTTACATTTCTCTACGAGACAAACTTTGCTCTAAATCTAGTATACTGAAAACATTAACTTGAAAAAGATACATAGGGCCCTATTCCAGAAAACGAGACGAGCAATTCGTCTCGTCTCGTCTCGGCTTCAGTCACTGTAGAGACGAGAAAAATATCCCATTTTCGTTAATATGTGAAGACCCTTTTCGTGCCATGTTCATATATTCAAAACAGTCATCTAGCATCCCTGGATATGAGTTCAATGTTTACATTTGGTTGTGTGTCCATTTGAAAAACTGTAAAATCTTGCAATTACTGAATTGAATTTGATGGTTGCAGTTGAAAACATACATTGCTTATGCAATACTAGTTTAGCCGTGAAACAATTTTTGAAGATAAAGGCGGAGCAGAAGAATACCGATGCTTTCAATCAACAAGATAAACAAACACATCAAACAAACTAGACGATTCGACTGATTCAATAACAAGTGCGGCCAAACGGTCGTCGAACCAGACGAGCTACTCGTCTGTTTTTAGTCGAGCTCGGCTTCTGGAATATGAGAACAAACGAGACGAGCGCTCGTCTGCTCGTCTCGTTTTCTGGAATAGGGCTCATAATAATAAAACCAATTCGATTTGAGTTCGAATTTTCTCGAAACGAGTTGCTCGTTTCGAAATGCGCAATGCCACCCCAGATATCGACGTTTCATGCATTTTTAAGTCATTTGGCATCGAAAAAAAAATCGATTTTCCAAATTTCCTTTACTCCCTCCTTAGAAGATTATCGAGGATCAAAAAATCAAAACTTTGAGTGCTTTGAGGCACAGATCATTTTTTTGGACCAATAAACAAAATGTACATGGTCGGTTTTTGAAATTTGACATGACCATTTTCGCTGCCACCCTAGTGTACATATATGGCAAAGTAATGCGTGCTTATTTGAAACGTGTCTCTTGTTTCGCTCGCTCGTATTAATCTTATATTGCCGTACCATACATATTATACAAATGCTTACCAGTATGAGTCATTACATTTTTTGTTGCACCCGTGGTCGAGTGGTTAGCGTCTCACATTATCATGCTAGGTGTTAGGGTTCGATTCCCGTTCCGGACGGGGGATTTTTTCGTCAAAGAAATTTCCTTCGACTTGCACTGTGGTCACGCGTATTCTAGAGCTTGCCACTCAGAATACATTCAAGGCGTGTTATTTGGCTTAAGAAATCTCAACTAAGTATTAATAAATAACGCTAGTTAATGCATACGTTGAGACGGCAAAAGTTTCACAGGGAACGTTAACGCCATTCAAGAAGAAAAAGACATTTTTTGTTATTTTTACGCTCATTTTATGTAATAAATCGGGATGACAAAACATGAGCTAAAAATCAATTTTGGGTGTCGTCGTTAGAGTTCGTTTAGCTTTTTTGTAGCTACCGTCAGGATATTCTAGGCCAAACAATGGCAGTATAGATCCACATAGCCATTCTTGATTTAAGACCTCATGTTCTGTCTATCACTTCAGAACAAGCCCATAGGGCTTTATTGGTCCTACTAATGATTGAATCTAAGTGTGCGTTCCAGATTAGTTCAGCAACTAGGATTACGCCCATGTATTTCACTGAAACGCTGCATTCCATTTCCTCTCTCCCTCTCTCCTCTCTCCCTTATTGCTGTTGCAATAAATTAATAAGTTAAGGAATAATTGTTGTTTTTGAGGGATTTATACTCAGACCATGATACACTATGATACATCAAGGTTTCAGGCCATCTGCATCCTGCTCGATATCACGTCGTCGAACTGTATGACTAGATCGTCAGCGAAACCCACGACTTCGAAACCTTTTCTCTCAGCTTCTCGGGAGGTCATCAACCACTAGCACCCAAAAGAGAGGTGATAGAACTCCTCCTTGTGGCAACCTTTTGTGCAATTACAGATATCGACGACCTGCCCAGCTCCGAGGTAATTTGTCTATGTGTGAGCATGCCATGGATCCATTCGACTATACAGTATCGAAATGTCTTCTTCTCATAGCCTGTGCCATTGATAGTTAGGAAGCATCATCGAAAGCACCTGTCAAGAAACGCACATAATACGGTTTCTTCTGACGAAAGTGATTTTTCATTTTTTGTCATAAGCGTGTATAGCGCGCTGTTCAGCGTGGCTTTTTTCCGTGGTTTCATTTTACGCGATTCTCTCGAAATTACGCGTATGAGCATATGGATATGAATGCAGACTTTATGTATTCATATAATACTTTTTCTTTAGTTTTTAACAGTATTGACGAAGAACAAATTGATCTGAATGCCTTTGGTAGTGATTTATCACGTTTCCCCTCTATTGGAATGAAAACTACTTTAACAAGTCTCCATATCGGAGGAATGTACTCTAGTATCAGACTAGCCTTAAAAATATCGATTAGAGGTGAAATTAGCTTTGAATCTCCATTTTGAATCAGGGCCGGAAAAATGCAGATTTGTAGAGGAGAAAGTCATTGAGAACAAAATTGGGTATACTTCTAAGATTTGTGAGATAGCAGTTCTTTTGAAATGATAATCTGTGGATCATAATATAACATGCCTTCGAATATAAGAGCACGAAGGACTTTGGACGGTTTCTAGCTAAGAGCTAAATTGATACTGACTTTTTATATGAATTTTTATTCAATTTTCATATATATGTAATAATAATTAAATATACATAATTTTTTATTATTTTTTTCAATTTATTATAGTTATTTTCTTGTTTTTCTCCTTCACTTCCTCTCTCGTGTTTCTTTTTTTATTTACCTCATAATTACTCAACGGCTTTTTGTGTAGTGTTGTGTTTATACTTGCTTTTTTTTACTTACTGTCGTCTCCGTCAGTGTGTGTATGTGAATGTTTGCTCTTGTTTAAATGTATCATTATCGTTTTTTTTTGTTATCATGGATTTATGTTCATTATTTGCTTAAACATTAATCCTGCTCACGGGCGTGTGTGTGTGTGTATCGGGATGCGTACACATCGCGTAACGTATCTTGGTTTCGAAACGGTTGCTATTGTTGCTGTAACCACTATTTTTTTCTGGAGAGCGCAAAATTCAATTGATCTCATGCTTTTTCTCTAAATTAGTTTACGCTAACGCTGCTGCTGCTGCTGCTTAGTAGTTTTTCTGGGGGTGGTTGGTTGATAAGGACATGATAAAGTGCTTTGTGGGAGGCTTTGAGCGTCACCTCCGGCATCGAATCTACCCCCCGATGTTTGGTAGTAGTGTGTAATGGATTCCTATTCGTGTTACGTCGTTTTACGTTTTATCATTTATTTTGGTAGTTTGTTGTATTCGTTCTTCCTCTCTCCATTGCGATACCCTAAATCAGGATTCGAATCCTACCTAGCCTTAACCGATGGGAGCTGTTAGAGTGAGTGTGCAGTTCAGTGTTTCATAGTATTCCTATGCAGTCTAAACTGAGCAACTGGAAAATGAAGTGTAAGGCAATGTTTCGCGAAGTAATGAAAGGATGTGTCATTTTGGTAGATGATGTCAGCATGATGTCGGCGTACACTGCTCTGAAATGCTATTGATTACGTTGGAAAGTCTGCCCAAACCAGGCTGAATCATTAAACTGAGCATGTATATAGATTATTCGCATTGGCGGCATTGAGCTTCGTGTTTCGTTGACGAAAATTATGAACAAAAATCAACTTTTCCATATCAAATATGTATTTACTGTAATAAACGAACACGTTTCCTAACAGTGATGCACAAATCTTGAACGAAAATTATATTAATTTAAAACTGTCTGATAAAGAGTACCTTTGCTTCACGCCAACGGAAGATGTCAACACTGTACCTTCGATATCGCGAATTTGTCAATCTGGTTGGCACTGCCACTCATGTCACGATTTAATAATTCACTGTTTAAAATAATTAGTGAATTCATAAATGCATATGTACAAGACACGACACGACGCTTTACTAATAAAACCAGCAGTAATAGTACTTTTCTAGGTTCAAAAATTTAGACTAGGGATGTCTCATTTTTGTTCTACTTAATTTCAAAAGGCAATAGTCATTCACGTTATTTTCGAACTGGGGCGTTTGGCTTAGTAGACAGGCACGATTTAGATTATCCCATTTCGAAAGAATTTCAGGTTTATTCTAAAAAATCTATATATTTCATCAGAGCTTAACAAACTCAGAATTATTTCTGTTGAACTGTTGAACGTTCCAGCAATAATGTATTATTTTTCTCAGCAATTTGTTGATTAGCATTTCATTGCTAAAGCGTCTTGAGGAAGACGACAAACTTTTTTGTAATAGTTTAATATATCATACAGTATGCGTGATAAAGTTTTCACCTTCGTAAAAATTAGGTTTCCATTTCACCTGTGATACAATGTTTAGGTTTTTTTGCATGCACATAAGTCATAATTCATATCGTAATAGGATGCGACTAAAAGAAGTCGATTTCAGTTGCACCATGACGAAGTGGCAGCGTATTCGTGATTTTTCCCACGCGCAAATGTCACAAAAAGACATTTCCATCACCGTGGGAGTGTTCCGGTGGACCGTGGAAAAGGTCTTAAACCAAGAAAAGAAAGGGCAAGTATCCGCGAAGCAGACCACAGGTCGTCCGAGATCAGCTCGGATTCCGAGGGTTATCGCTGCCATCAAAAGATTCGAGTGAATCCAGTGCATTCAATGAGGGACATGGTGAAGGAACACGAGATCAGCAATTTTACGGGACATAAGATCATAGTCGATAGGAAGAAGTCAAGACTATGGAGAAAAAATACCCACATGATCTAGGAGCTGCGAGTCGAACGATGTAAGAAAATATTGAACTTCCTCGAGTGAAAAAACCCGGTAATCCTGTACAAAGACGAGAGCATGTTTACCGTCGATCCCGTATCAAATTCCAGAATCGATCGCTTTATTAGCTCTCCTGGCAAAAGGCGTGGCGGACGGGCATAAAAAAGTGTATCTGAACAAGCATCCTGCTAGCGTTATGGTGTTTGGATTTGTGGCTTCCGATGGTGAAAAAATTAACACGGCGTTCATTCCAGAAGACGACAAAGCAAAAACACGGAGGTCTACATAGGGATTTTAAGTATGTTCTTCCGTGGATCAAAGAGCAGTATGGTCAAAAGATGTATTTTCAACAAGATAGGGCTCCGTGCCATACTTTGAAACGCACTCAGAAGTGGTTGCAGGAACATCTGCCGTTCTGGGCGAAGGATATTTATCATGATCTGTAGATTTTCCACTAGTTTCGTCAGCGGCTCTACAGTATCCTAGATCAGCAGTACTCAAGTTTTTTCATAGGGGCCACAGACACACGTTAATCATTGTGCCGCAAAAATAAGTAAAAATAAAGAAGGGTGGTGTCCAAGACACAAATATCTCTTAGATGCTCCCAAAAAACGCCTCAAAGAACACGCAGAACGGTAACAGAAAATCCGAACCGAATAGGTTGTATTGTGGTGTTAAAGGCGACAGCAACCGCTGCGGAATAATTTTTTACAATCTGTTTCCCACCGAAGAATACAGCTCTCAGCACTGAGAAATATCTTCTTCACATCCGCCTTGATACGCGCTGCAATTTGACGCCACTCTTAACCTGGGAACATTGCTGGAATTCGCGAAAATTTAATTGTCGATCGGATGAAAGTCACCAACGGGTCAATCACGATTCATCAGTCATCCAGGCAGTGGCAACGAGGTTTTCCAGATGGACTTCCACAAAGAGCTTTAAGTTCAGTTTTCCAAATTGGCCTTCTCCGAGCCTAGAGACGATTGAACTCTGAGAAATTAAGAATTTTGAAAAAACCTATGCAATTCAAAACATCATGGGAAATTATTCTGAAGCGAAAAATTTTACACGTCCTTTCAACACAGAAGCAAAATCAAATCTGAAGTAGGCCAGAGTGAGCACAATATTTATAGCATCCAACAAGCATCAACTGGTTACCAATCTTGACTGAGATGGATTTTGAAGCAAACTATTGGAAACCCAAAAGTCGGTAAATATGAGTACCGTCATGCAGGGGCGAATTGATCATCGTGGTGAAATTGATCAAACGTACTAATGAAAAAAAACCGGAAAGTGTTGAAGTTATTATTTAATTTAATTTAAAAACTTTTTCATACGACACGTACAATAATCATCTGTAGGTTCTTTTCGTCAATGGTTCCCATCGAATCGCTTATTGAATTTCATAAAAATTTTATTGTTTTCTGAATAACATTTTCGTTTCTATTTTCAAGCATCATAAAGGAACATGTTCCCCACACATCAAAACGATAATAGTGGACGCTAAACATATTAATTCACACCCATGTGATTCTTTAGGAGTAAAAACAGTGACCAGATAGTTGCAATTTCTATTAAAACAAATGAGAAAAACTAATTTTACAAGAAACCATCATGGAAAACAACTTTTTGACGTGGGACTACGGCTAATCGGAATATATCGGGGAGGTAAAATTAAAACCCAAACACAGAACATGCTGGCTTATAACTCGAATATTTGTTTGCATCAATTGTTAGGAAATATTTATACGCATCTATCACACCTAATAAAACGTTATTTTTCCTGAGATAAGCAATCCCGTCCTGTTTTGATTAGCTTGATTAACGGTTTCCCCAACACAGCCATCAGTTCTTTACTTACACAGCAAATATGTTGAATTCAATTGAATTCGAAAATTGTTTCATTCAATCAATAATTTAATCAACACAAACAAATGATTACTAAGCTAACGGTAGTCCCACGTCAACCTCGCGGTTATATTATAAATATAACCCACCCATTTTTTTTTTATCTTAACCAAGCAAACAATGTTGCGGCTCAATTTTCTCGAAACAGCTGAACCGAATTAAATAAATTTAAAGGCACCCTTTAAAGATTTATCGGAATTCGCTACGGGTTCCGGAGATATGACCGGAAAAAATGCAGGGCCCATAGATTCCAGATCCCAATACTACACAAAACCTTCCATGGGGTATCAATGATTTTCTTCAAAACTAGCCTATATGATCTCATTGACTTAAACCGGATATGTTCCGGATCAGGTTTCCGAGGAAAGGGGTCACTTTATGATCAGAATCAAATCCTGTCATGCGACATCTCCAATTTCATAGTTTGTCAAAACTTTATGATTGGTAGCCATTTCAAGGGTTTCGGTCACATTAAGATAACCAAGATGGTCTCTGCAGATGAAACTTGAGATCGAGATACAACTATACCTTTAGGCTGATTAAATCAGATTTCGTTACCGCAAACCCTTGAGTTATCATCTAAATAATCGTAGGTGTAAAAATCAGTGAACTTCAGTACAGATGCAAAAATACAGAAGTACTATCCGCTACGGTGTCTCCACCGAACAACATTGCACTACTGTAAGCGATGTCTATCTTCCATTCTTTCTTTGTATCAAGCAAAACCGTTATGTGTGACATCAGTATTGAGAAAGACTGCAGCCTGCTAGCTGGATTGAGAGTGTGACTTGAATGATGATGATGTTTTGAACAGACATGGAAATTATCGTTCAACTGCGAGATAAGTATTTAGTCAGTCAGTTTTATAACATTCCCTCGCTTCTTATATTATAAACTTTTTTTTCCTGGGATATTTTTATTCTCAACATTTCGATCTCTGGTTTTGAATTATACAGATTTCGCAATTTCCCATTTCAATCGCATCTAGCCTCAAGGCCAATTTACAAAACTAAACTCAACTACCAGCCTTTGCTGCCGTCCGGTCGCTACCAGGATGACTGATGAATCGTGAACGCTGTGACCTTAAATCACGAATTGATTATTTATACTCAATAAATTGAAAAGGGGTAGAGCTTAAATTGCAATATCTTCTCTATCCACAACGTCCGTAGAACGAACGCTGCATTTACATTTGGAGCGAGCAATCCACCGATCCGAATTCGCAAGGGTACTTAAACAATGAGCCTTGTTGATACGCTTAGGCGCTCGTTAGTGACAGCAGGGATAGGTAAGTACAAGGATGAAAAGCAAATTACGTCAGAACAAAATATCTCTACCGACATTTTTCACTTCTTTCTATCACGGTGCCTATCACGATTTGACTACTGGTTCACCACCACCACCATCAGCTCAAGTCCGATGTCACTGAATGCCGTAGCCGCAAATATCGGCTTTCATTGCGTCCTGATGAAATTTTCATTGGCCTTAAACCCATAAACCTAGTGATCGGATGTGCTATTGTCCATCGAAGTGTGCAGTAAGCGGCACGAAATGAGATCGGGCTAGAAACATACCTGGAAAACATTCACACGAACACGCGTACAAACGTCTGACACGGTGTCAATGAGATGATATTTCTCTGAATGGATTTTTGTTCTCTTTCACTGTTAGTTGACCGAAGATGAGTATGAATATTGTAGGTGTTCATTCTCGCTGAAACTGTGTTCATTTGTCGTGAACTGCGTAACATTGGTGATTGAATTTGATGTTGTCTCAAAATCTTGCGCTGTTAGTAAAATGAATATGGGATTTTGCTACCCTGGGTAAGCACATAAATGGGCAGAACAAATGTATATGAAAAAAATATAAATGCTTCCAATTTTCTATAATTTAAACCGTTCACGAAATAATGAATCGTAATGTAGAGCATATCAAGCAAATCTTAGATAATTTACGATTTGATTGTTATGCAGATCATCAAAATATGATCGCAGCAAAAATAGCTATTAACGTTAAAACTGTTTCATAAAAATGTGCCGTGTTTTCTGATTTAATACCATGAAAGACGTAATCCTTAGTCAAAAAATAGATGATGATTTCTTAAGTTTTCGCGATTATTACACATACAAAATGGTTCAAAATAAAATCACACCAGGAGGGCCAACCTGAAGATCGAGTATAGCTGTCCTAAATGGACTTTCCGTAAAGGAATAACTTGAGAAAAGGGCGTCTCTCAGAACACAGACATAATTGAACCCTTACTCAATAATACATATTCTGTACAATGGTTGTCATTCACACAATGTGCATATCTCGACTGCGAAAGATTCAGCGAATGCGTTTCAAGGCAAGTGATGAAAAATTTGGCAATATCAAACCATCAACAAGACGCAAAAAGTAAAATCTTATCTTGGCATATCTTCGGCAAACAGTTCGCTCAGTTCGTCGGTTTGTTTCGCAAAGTTCAAATAAGGAAGGGGTAATGCGGGCTGGTAATGAAGCAGTTACGTAACCCCCAAAACTGTATGCGTCACGCTCTAACACGCTTATATAGCAGTGGGACCGGGTAGCCATACTTGGAATGAATACACGTGATAAAACAGTAAAGCAATGCGTCTCCCTGATCGATTCCAATTTCGAAGAACTGAGGTCGGAGCGGGTTGATGATGGTCGCGCGTGTGTGTGTGTACACTAAACTATTGAGCGCTGTTCTTATCAAGTTGTTTGTTCGCTTCGCCGCTGGGCGCAATTTGTTTCCTGCTACTACTATTTATACATTCTGGCTTTGTCGACTACCGCAAGTAAGAATGAACGAGAATGAGTGTTAAAGTGTATGTTTTGTGGATTGTTCCTAAACTCTGTTTTAAAAAGATCTTTACCTAGCAGGCCAAATGTCAGTGAATTCGAGTTTTTGTTTTGTCCTATATATCTTGCCTTATAATGGATTTATCTTTACTGTACGCGATCTCATTTACAGCGAAAATTTGAAAGATTCGTTCAACGGATCAACTAATGTTTCGAAAAAAAAATTGGCGCTCTTTCTCATGTTACATTTTCCCGTCTACCATAAACTGTGGCTGTTCTTTTTTTGCGTATGTTTATTGTAAAAATATGATGTTTCCTTTTTAAATTTTAGAAATTATCAGCTAATTTTATAATTGTTTCGCTTTTTGCCCCGGCTTTCGGTCGAACATAATCTCTCTAGACTGGCTAGATTGTTGCCGGGATCGCTCCCCGCCGTGGATTCACGATGTTTGTTTTTATTTTGTTCGTTCTAGCTTCCCACACGGATGTCCACGTCACTCGCATGCCCACCCTTGAGTCATTCTACTGCGTTTTCAGTTCCTTACCGATACTGTACGACACTATCTTACTCCAGTCGATTTTCGTCCTGGTGACGGGCAGTTGTCTCCGGAGTGCTTTGAACGTCGTGTCCGACATCGTCTGGTAGTTTTCCGATATTGCCGTCTGGTAATCGTGTTCGCTCTCCTCGATCAGTCGTATAATTTCCTTCGCGGTGGTCGCTTCATTCGTGATGACTACCGTCTCGCGACACTCCTTCGAGGAGACCAGCTGCACGTTGCCATCCTCGTAGTAGTGCACCTGCAGCTTCAGCAGACCCTTCAGCTCGGCCGTGCCGCCACCAGTCGCCGGAAAGGTGATGGACCACACCGAGCGCCACCGGCCGTTCCAGAAGTTCTTCGGCTGGAACTGGTGGTCCTCGATGCACACGTTCAGCGTTATCTGTCCGTTGCTGGTGCGACCGTACGTCGAGCAGGATCCGTTGCGGTAGTGATTGGCGGAGTACGTTAGTGATTCGATGTCGAGCATCGCGCGCCACTGCTCCGAGATGTGGTCGCCATCGTGGTTCTGCAGATCCGAGGCCTCTTTGCGAAGGTGGTCGAACCGGAAGCTCTGTTTCGTTCGCGGGTCAAAGAATCTACCCCCACCTGGAATGGAGGGAAATAAAAATAGAACACAACATTAGTCGCATGAAGGTATAGTTGCTAGTGGGCCAAGGGAAATTATGTTGACAGCATTTCTTATTTTTCGTGATATTTAATTTTTCATTACTCATGTGTATACAGTATTTAGATGCCTCATGGGGCTTATCCAAACACTCTCAATTGAGGGATAAGAAAAATGGAATTGAATGAAACAATTATCGACGTTTGATTCTGCGGCTTCATGATTCATGTGGGAAGCAGTACGATATGTAGCGAAGGAAAGGCGAGGAAGAATATAAACCTTCAGCACCGATAGCGATCATGACGTTTTGGTTTACATATGCTAACCGGTTCGCTAAGTGCTCTCCGCAGCAGAGTTCTCTCGTTCTCGTGTCGCTTTCCGAAATGCATAGATTATGCAACATTGAACTCAATATACTCTCCTGAAGTAACCCCCAACGATTAAGTCATAGGGTTCAAACACACTGGTGTTGGTGTGTTGGCACGGAGTGGGCACGAAGGATTCGCACAGCAAAACATCACATGCCATCTGCTTTCTTGTATTGTCCCGATATCTGATTTACTAATGTGTGTCAAGAAAACTTGACTGCACGAATGTACCAGGAATTAGAAGTTCTCATTTCAAAACGTTTTTAACATTGATTTGTTAATAAGATGTTGAAATGAGAGCTTCTAATTTTTCGTATATTTGTGCAGTCACGTTTTTCTATTGAAAAAAGTGCAAATCGATTCGGGGAAAAATCTAGTAAATCCATCAAGAATTTAATAACCAATTAACGCCCAAAATTGGACAATTTTACACGGCGTGACCGTTTTAAGTTATTCAATTTGTCAACAATATGTTGCCGAACGGCGACATTCAAAGAGATGAGATAAAAAAGAGATATAGAAAAGACAAAACGCCAATGCCGACACTGGTTTGCAAAACATCGTTCAGACACTTACGGAGTTGAAGATAAACCCCGTTCTGGAAGGACAGATTTAAAGGGAGAAACGATTAAGATTTATTAAATTTGACGTATTTATTTTTAATGCGCATCAATTTTTATGTGTGTGCGTGTATAATTCCTCTATTCCGATCTAAAAGCTTGCTCTTCAGTTCTCAAAATTGCGTCCAACCAAGAGTGGTATTGCTTGGATTTTTTTTCTCGTGTGACAGTGATCATTCTGCACGCACTCATCTACAAAATGAGGGGTGTTAAGTTTTTTTTCAAATGCACACTTTAAATAAATACGTCTAATTTAAGATGACCGAATTTTGATCGTTTCACCCTTCAGATAACGGAAACAAAATATTTATATTTGTTTTTTTTTTCATTCCTAATAAAAAAATAAAGAGATGGATCACTCGGCGTGAATTCAGCACTTCAATTTTCGAACAACGTAATAATAATAAGTTAAATAAACGAATAATCAAGTTTTTTTAAACAAAATAATTCAATTTTGAAACCAAAAAATTTATCTTAAAATTAGCATTTGGGAAAAATACAAAGGAAGAAACATTACAAATACAGAAGAACCTATTTTTGTGCATTTTTTTTTTTTGTGGTGTATATGAAAAGAAGCATATTTGACGAAGTTATCGTCCATTTAGTTTTTTTCGATAATCTATATGTATTTCAGTGCGAAAAAAAGCATATTTGTGTCTAAATTATCCACTTCTCAAATCATCCCCATCCTTCCACCAAATGTTCTAAGTTGCGCATGACATGATTTCAACATGATAGCAACAAGTTTCGACCAACTGTCAAACTGTCCCATCGAAAAGCAGGGAAGCAAAAAGAAAATTGAACGGTGAATTGCGTGGATTTGAGTTATTTTCTTAGGGGAAACTTTTTTTATGCGGTCCCTATCTACCGCACAAAAAAGGTTTGCCTGAATTTATATTTAAATGCTTCCCATGTATTCCCATAGGTATATTTATTGTTTAGGATTAACTTTTTCAGTAAAACACCGAGTATTTGAGAGCGTTAAAAGACACGGTCGCATTTTTGACGTGAGACTACGCAATTATTTTTTTCAGTTCCCTTGTTTATCACTATGCATATTATTTTTGAATGCATCGAAATTTTATGTGCGTGTGATACGAAAATACAGAAGCGTTCTCCGCCAAACGGCATAAATTTCAGCACATACGATGTCGCTGCACCTTGGATTTGGATTTTTATGCGATTTAATCCATTTCATTCCATTCATCTTCCATTTCAACATCGTCTACAAAAGTGATTTGCTCGAGCCAAGTACTTCCCAATATTTTTAAGAAATCAGGTAGCGTGAAAATGAAGATCAGGAAGGCGTCGGGAATCAGAAAATCAGACAATCGGCATCTTGCGGCACTACCGAGACCGTTTATAACGGAGACAAACCAGGCCAGATGGCTGGAAGTCTCTCGAAAAGTAATAAAATTCAATATTAGAAATTTCTCTGGATTCGTCGTCCATTCTTTAGAATAAATATTGACTGAAAGATTTTGAATACTTATAACTTGAGCATTTCTTAATAGATCGCCAGGATGTTTGCATCAATGGATAGGAAATATTTCTACGCATCTACCACAATGAAAAACATTTAATTTTTCTTGAGATAAACAATTGAATAATAGTGAAATTTGTGCTCCTCAAATGTTACCGACCAAAAGGAGCAACCAGAGTAACAGCGGAATACGGTTTCCCCAACACAGACTAGAAAACCAAGGGGAAATCGACATTGCAAATACATGCAAGCTGCTAAAGCACTTCTGTTCCCAAACGGCATTGCAAATGCATTGTGCATGCATGCAAACTCCGGAATGTATGTGTCTCGGTAGTGCCGCAAGATGCCGATTGTCTGATTTTCTGATTCCCGACGCCTTCCTGATCTTCATTTTCACGCTTCCTGATTTCTTAAAAATATTGGGAAGTACATTGGCTCGATACAACATCCAAGAGCAAATCACTTCTGTAGACGATGTTGAAATGGAAGATTCACGGACTATTCAAGCGGGTATGAACAAAACACTCATTCAATCAATAATTTAATCAATACAAACAAATAATTACTAAGACAACGGTAGTGCTACCTCAACTTTGCGGTTATATCATAGATATGACCCATCCTTTTTTTCGAGAAGAGAGAGACAATTTGTCTCGTTTCATTCTTTGCGCCACTAGCTCTATATCCTAGCATATTTTGATGTACGAAATTTGGTCCTCAATGAATGAACCTGTAAAGTCTTAAGGTGGCATTCCATCTATTCAGCATGCTACATGCGACAAGTCAATGGTAAACAATAATGGATATGATACTTGCGCAATTTTGTATTCTGTTTCCACCTCAGCCACTACTCAGCAGTATGCGAACGCTCACTGCTCCAACATACAGTGACTCAAACCCGTAATCGTACTCCACCATGCAGATCTCTTTTCCCTTCTTTTGAAAATTGAAAACAAGCTTTCGGAACATTCTATAACATAAAGTCATAGTGTCATATGAGAGTGTTCCGAAAGCTTGTTTTCGATTTTCAAAAGAAGGGAAAAGAGATCTGCATGGTGAGTACGATTACGGGTTTGAGTCACTGTATCTATTCTGATGTTATTGTTTTCATGATCAAACATACTGTTGTTCTATTATTGTGGTGAGTTATGATAATCGTCAATAAATTACGTAGTTGCTCCAATATTGTCGCACATGTCGTGCTACACACGTCGTACCGATCCGCAGGCCATTGGATAAGGCCAACATTGCTCGACAAGCCCAATTGTGTCGTAATAAGAGACATCCCAATAAGCAAGAACCATTGACTTGTAGCATGTAACATGTTGAATAGATGGAATTTCGCCTTTAGAGTTGGTTTCGATCATTTTAAATAATGGTAATGGGATTTTTTTTATCATAGAAAATTAATCCCGACTTGCACTGGTATATGCTTATTTCCGAACTTGCCACCAAGAATACAATGGATGCGTGTTATTTGAATATAACGGTCTTAATCCAAGTGCTTAACAAAACGACACAGGTAACACTACGTTCGGGAGGCGTGGTTCCTCCAGGAACGATGGTACAATCGCAGAAGAACATCATAACAGTGTCCAACTAACAAACTCTCCTATCCGATCGATAAACTTTTACTTAGTCGCGGCAATACATACACACACTCTTTACAGATACACGGGCCAAAGGTTGTGCAGTCCACTGATGATTCAACAAGAGCCAAAGGTTGTACCGCTCATGACAACTCTACACGAGCTGATGATTGCGCCGGTTAGTGACCATTCTATCCTGGATTCCTCGAGTCGAGAAGACGCACCACGCTAGATATGGGGTACATACTAGGGGGGCGTTGCTGATTAATGGTCAGCTGCATCCAAATAGGAAGTATCCCGTGTCGGGCACACGTACAGAGCATTGGAGACAGCAACATCCCAATTACGAGAACACTTGTAATACTAACCTCGAGCCGACCGCGAGTAATCGGTTACATATTACTAACATAGATAATAAAAAAAAACTGTTAAAATATTGAACTCCGGCCCCGTCAGGCTAACGCCATAGGAGCCTTGATAAAAATATATATTTTGGGAAAAAAAAACTAACAAACTTCCTTCATAGTAGTTGACTTTTATTCTGTTAAAAAAATCAAGAAAAACAAGTGCTTGACATAATTTATTAAATGACGGAGCTTAAATTGCAATATTTCTTCTCTCGACAGTATCCTTAGAACGAACGCTGCATTTGCATTACGAGTGACCTATTTACGCGTGACTGATTCACAGTAGTTCTTCTTCTTCTTAAATGGCAGAGGAGGAACTTCGCTATCTCAACGTAGTATTTTACTTGCGTCTTTTTTATTAGTACTTAGTTGAGATTTCTATGCCAAATAACACGCATTGGATGCATTCTGAGTGGCAAGCTCTAGAACACGCGTGACAACAGTGCAAGTCAAAGGAAATTTCTTCGACGAAAAGTTCCCCCAACCAGAACGGGAATCGAACCCGAACCCCCGGCATGTTAGGTGGGACGCTAACCACTCGGCCACGGGAGCACCTGATTCGCAGTAGTACATATATCAAAAATTGTACCTCACGGCTGCATTAGATGCTCGGTATTAAGAGCACGGGTAGGTAAACACAGAAATACACAGAACAAATGTGGGAAAATGGGAATGATTCTATTTTTTGGAGGTCCAAAAAACCATGGATTTTTGACGATTTTTTATGCCACTTGAGGTTTAGTTCATTTAAACTTTGTACAGGACCTGTTCGCGACGAACGCGACCCGAGTCAGCTGCAGACGAACAAGGGGAGAACGATGATGCAATCGGCTGCACTCGTCGACGCAGTCGTACACACACACATAGCGAGAAGTGTAGTTTTAAGTTTTCTGTTTTTCTTATTCTGTTAGTGCGAAAGGATGTGTAGATTTAAGTTTTTCCTCATTCTGTTTGTGACCTTTAGAAGAGCAACATCAATTATATAAGTGAAAATTAAAACAGCCTTTTTTTACAGGAAGTGTCCCAGTTTGGTCGGGTTCCCCCCGATTTTTATGGTCGGGTTCCCCCCTTAATTTGAACCAATTAGGGAATCGTATCAAAAGCATATCGAACAAATCTTGGATAATTTTTCAAAATCAAAAATTATCAAAAAATCGTTTGGACAAAAATAGTTATGGATGCGAACCTTATTCCATGAAAATGAGCCATGTTTTCTGATTTGGCACCCATACTGCAAGACGTATTCCGTTCCGTAGTTCCGATGTATTGTTATGTATTTCAGTGACATGGCAGTAATAAATCGAACTAAAATGTCGTGTTTGCACCTCATACCTCATACCGGAGTACCGGTAAGTTTCCTCGTTTTTTTTCAGAAATTAATGCTTCATTCTGCAAAAATGGTAACAAATTTAATATTCAAAGTATTGCCCATCGCTAGTCACAACTTATCCTATCTTTCTGGCAATTCACGGATCCCTTTGCGGAAATAATCGGCCGGTTTGTCGGCTAAACACGAATCGATCCAATTTTTGACTTCATCAAAATTGGGGAAGTGCTGGTCAACCAGGCCATGTTGCATCGATCGAAAAAGGTAGTGATCGGACGGAGCAATGTAATGTCTGGAGAATACGGCGGGTGGAATAGGATCTCCCATTTCAGCATTTCCAAGTATGTTTTGACCGGTTTCGCGACATGCGGCCAAGCATTGTAGTGCTGCAAAATAACTTTATCGTACCTTGCTCGTATTGTAGCGGTTTTTCCTTCAGTGCACGGCTCAAGCGCATCAATTGTCGCCGGCAGAGGTCCCCCGTAATGGTTTCATTCGGTTTTAGCAGCTCATAGTACACCACACCCAGCTGGTTCCGCCAAATGCATAACATAACCTTCTGGCCGTGAATATCCCGCGCGGCCGTCGATGCTGATGCATAGCCAGGGTATCCATACGTTGCCCGATGTTTAGGATTGGCGTAATGGACCCACTTTTCATCGCCAGTGACGATTCGATGAAAAAACCCTTTCTTTTATGCCGTTGGAGCAGTTGTTCGCACGTGAAAAATGGCGTTCGACGTCTCGTGGCTTCAATTCATACGGCACCCAATGTCCTATCTTTCGGATCATTCCCATTGCTTTCAAACGATCGGATGTGGTTTGCTGAGCTACTTCAAGTGTATCTGCAAGTTCTTGTTGCGTTTGTGACGGATCTTGTTCGAGTAAAGCCTCCAATTATTCATCTTCAAACTTTTTTGGCGGTCCGGAACGTTTCTTTTCTTCCAAGTCAAAATTACCACTTTTGAACCGTGCAAACCACGTCTGAAACGTGGAGCATGGTCACCATAAACTTCCACCAAAATGTGATGACTTTCCGCAGCATTTTTCTTCATATTGAAGCAATGAAGTAACAATCCCCGCAAAAACACTCTAGTTGGTACGAAATTCGACATATTCGAATTGGCAAAAAACTATGTTGTTTACGCTTCAACTTCTTGACATATACTGAAAAAGACGCACAATGACAGTAGTTTTCGAATGTCTGGAAATTTGATTCACTGGAATAATAATCAAGTTATGCCATCTGTTGTAAAACCGAGGAAACTTACCAGTACACCTAATAGGATGAAGCAAGAATCGCGATTTTCGTTATCCGAGATGCCACCCATATCTGTGGAAAATCGAGGCTCTACTTTGTTTAAAAAATGACTGTTGCACCACCTCATGAGGACATCCAAAAGAATGCGGCTTCATAATTTAAGATGAACATTAATCAATACTAACAATGATCACAACATACCGAGTGCTGAAAGTGAAAAGCTGTGACACGATATAAATAATGCATACGAAAACTAAACAATGAATCCATCTTATCCATTAACACGATTGATGTAAGTTAAATTTATCATGACGGAAATCGTGATTAAAATCATGTGACTGGGCTGACTGGGATACCGTTGTTAAGTACTAACGTATCGCTAGACAGAACAAAGTTGAACTAGACTGTACACACCGCCTTGGACAGCAATCAGAGCTTCCCGATAGCCATGCTATCATTGCGCATCAAAGATTGTGCAACGAAATAAGATTTTACTTCGACTTTTGACTGTTCTCAGCTTTCCCTAAACGCTTTCCCTAAACCGCATGCTGCATCGAAAAATTTCAGCTGACAAAATCTATGTGTGCCAAAATTGATAACATTATTTTATCTCTTGTGAGCTTGTTTCTCTAAACTCGGTTCAATTTCCGGAGTGCCAATCACCGACCATCACTTCCGCTGTCTTTAGTTTCCAAGTCTCGCCGCAAATTCGTGTGTTTATGAATATATTAAAAACCAACCCAAAACAAGCGCCGGGGCAGCAGCATTCGACCAGCCTTGCAGGCTTGGACCACGAACAACGCCATAAAAGGCAACAGCATTTTCGCTTCTCTGAGGTGCTGTGGCACTGTGAGAGTTCCTTTTTCCGTGTATGGTGTGTGTAGTGTGATGGTATCCAAGTTAATGCACGCGATTAGAGCTCTTATCGAGAAATTTGAAAGGGCGTTTGTTGGTCGGCCGTTGCCGGGGTATGTCCGTTCGTTATCATCGCTGTCGCTGTGTATGCTGCTACTTCACAAAGTTGGTTATCCAGCTGTCGAAAGATAAGTGATGGCAGTAGCGTGATGGTTGAGTAATGAATAACCGACGGCGCAACGTCGTTCTGAATATTGTTTACTGTTATTTTCTCACCAAAGTTTCCTGACAAACGAGCTTTGATCCAAAATGGAGAAGCAAAAGTGGAAATTAGTGTTACAATAACGTACAATAAAATTACATTGTATCGTGTTCCGGCATAACTAGATATTAAAGTTCAGAAAAGCTCGTTGTTTGAAAATCTCAATCATTGATTACGATTAGATGGACATTCACTTAAGAATATGATGATTAATCGAACCGTTCCCATTATAAAAAAAAACACCTAGGAGAATAAATCTAAGATGAAGAATCAAATCTTGTTTCGCTCGCTCGTATTAATCTTATATTGCTGTACCATGTATATTATACAAATACTTACCAGTATTTGTGAGTCATGACATTTTCAGTTATGTTATGTCTCATTTAATGTCATAAATCGGGATGACAAAACATGAGCTAAAAATCAATTTTGGGCGTACTTTTAAAACCATTCTGTAGAGCAGGGGTGGCCAAACCTTTGGTCATTACGGGCGACTAATCGTTCAAATGTCAGGTTGAGGTCTACCAGCGTTGAGCTTGAGCTTGAGCTTGAGCTTGGGTAGACTGTACAATTCGTAGTTGCTCTCCGTGACTGACCTGAACCAACCAAATTGCACACAGAACACTCAGAATGACGCTTGGGGCTAGCAAATCATTCTCGTTGTGCAATTTTCGGTGATTAGAGCTTTAAATGGTCAATAACGACGCCGGCCACGTCCTTACAGTCACCAGGGGAAGGGAAGGAATGTTAGTATGATATTCGCCGCCCGAAGGCCAGAAGGGTCGCCTCTATAGCGTGGTTCCCTAGAGTTTATCATGGGAGGGATAGTTGTTAGTGGGGAGAGGTAAGAATCAGGATTCACTGAGGTAAGTGATGTGATTATGTGAAAGCGAACAATCGACGGAACGAGAAAATGAAATTTCGAAAATCCTATGTGTCTCAACGCGCGGCAGAAATTATCTCTAGGTATCCTGAGAAGGAAAACCTGCAAAATTGATTGGACCGACTATATATTCTACTATTTATTGCACATATTTTTTATTGAAATCCAATCATGACGGCGGAGAGTTTTGTTTGGGAATCCTAAGAAGGTAACCGAGAGAACAGCTCCAAAACTAATAATTCTAAATTCATCACGCGTCTTCTTTATCGACCTCCAATCCCGACGATGAAGAGTTGTCTTTGGGAAACCTGAGAATGTAACCGAAGTCACGAGTACTATTTATAGAACTCCAATAACGATGGCGGAAAACTGTAGATTTCAAATATTATTTCCTGAAGCTGAAATTTGTAGTCTCAAACTTCAGATTGAAAATTTAAATATCGAATTCCGAATACCAAATCTTATATCTTAGAAATATAAAATGAGATCCGGCCGGAAATGGTCGGGCCCTCGTGCTGCTTCAATAGTGGTAGTAAGCGGTTCTGTAGGCACTCCTTAAGGTAAACCTGCCCGTTTACCGTGCCGGTCATCACGAAGGGGGCGCTCCGCTTTCCGCAAGAGCAGATCGCTTGCCACACCATGTACTTTTTGGCAAACTTGGATAGTTTCTGCTTGCGAATCTCCTCCGGAACGCTGAATTTGTCCTCTGCGGAGAAGAACAACAGCCGGGCCTGTTGCTGACGAGCTCCGCTTTGACGTAGGTTTCGTCGTCCATTACCAGGCAATACGGCTTCATCAGCATTTCGGTGTACAGCTTCCGGGCTCACGTCTTCCCCACCATGTTTTGCCTTTCGTCGCGGTTAGGAGCCTTCTGAACCTTGTATGTACGCAGGCCCTCCCGCTGCTTGGTCCGCTGGACGAATCAACTTGACAAATTCAGCTTATTGGCGACATCCCGGACCGAACTTCTCGGATCACGTCTAAACTGCTTAACTACGCGCTTGTGATCTTTTTCACTGACGGAGCATCCATTTTTGCCGTTCTTCACCTTCCGGTCGATGGTTAGGTTCTCGAAGTATCGTTTTAGTACTCTGCTGACCGTGGATTGGACGATTCCCAGCATCTTACCGATGTCCCGATGTGACAACTCCGGATTCTCGAAATGAGTGCACAGGATTAATTCACGACGCTCTTTTTCGTTCGACGACATTTTTCCAAATTTACGAAAAATTGACAGTGAAGCATGGCCAACGTGATCTATACACTCTTATCTGATTATAAGCCAAAGCTGAAGATATAATTTCTAAAAATTAAATTTCTACAGCGTTTTTTCCGTGATGCAATTTGATGTGACACACCCTTTATAATGCGTGAACATTCTATCTTTCGAATGAAGTGATTATCATACTATTTCGTTCAGTTTGTTGGGAGGTATTGACACTCAAATCTTGTTGTTCCGGCGTAACGCTCTCGTTTTTAAAACATCGAACTTACACCCCAGTATACAACTACAACTACAATAATACAATAACCTACGTCAAAACATGTTTCGTCATTGCCTGGAATACATATTTGATGTGGAAACGTAAATATTCATTCTTAATTGTGCGTTAATTCACCTTAGAATCCACCATCATTTACGCTTCCATATTCCATTGTTTGGTGGACATGCCATATGTCACAATGCCTCTTAAATTAACCTCTGTCTATGTTATATAACAAAATCTGTGTGACCCGCTCGCAATCTAGAGAGCATCAGTCAGTCCCGGTGATCATTAGTATCTTCCCGGTGATACCGGGGGGATTCGGAGGTGGTGTCCGGTCGGACATTTCTGACTATTTGATGTATCCAAGGATGCCCCGGCCTCTTCAACTTATAGTGCCCCTGGCGATTTGAGTGATTTGTCGCAACGACGAACGTGGCATCTACCATTGCTGAGAATACATTACACGTTCGGGTACGTTACATTACGTTCGAGTATCGGACGGTGTGGTTGGCGTACTTGTTCCTTAGTAGATCCTCGACGGTTTTCCGGATTTTTGTGGAGTTCGAACGGGTTTTGTGTATGTGTTTGAATAGTTTTCAGTTTCAGGATCTGGTTCCGCACCACTTTTGAATGGCACTGTTGCCATCTCAACAAAGGTATTACATGCTTGGATTTATTATGCCAAATAGCACACCTTGAATGTATTCTGAAAGGCAAGCTCTAGATTACGCTATTTCTTTGACAAAAATTATCCGACCAGAACGGAAATCGAATCCGAACCCCCGGCATGATAATGTGTCCCGCCAACAACTCGGCCACGGGAGCACCAGTAGATTTGGAATATCGACGAGAGCTCCATATCAACCGATTCATGGAGGTGGTGGTTGGCTTCAAGAAAGAGAATGGCAAGTTAAGTTTTGACGTAGGTCGAACGTCTTTCAGTACGGGTGCTAAATCAGAAAACATGTAACGTTTCAACATTTTTTTTTTTTTTTTAATTCGTTTATTTTTTACAGGCTCAGTTACTTAAGTTTAAAGGAGCCGAATTCTTAAATATATTTTTAAAACTATATATACATATAGAAACAATTTTCTTACATCTATGGTTAGTAAGGTGGAAAACCGATTACTCGCGGTGTACTCGAGTTTAGAAGGGTGACATATTTTTAGGAGAAGGATGGGATATAAGGAAATTGTAACAATGTTGATGAGCACTCAATTCTTAAATCTATTCGTATATCTATAGTTTATTTACATTTCAACTTATTCTACTATTTATAGCAAGGGGGCGAATTACCCGCAAAGGAAGGAAAGGAGGGTATAAGGATGTAGGGACAATCACACACGAAGATCTATAGCTTTAAGGAAAACATATATATGGGACATGTAATCAAGGTCTAACCGAGCCAACACATCTCTCACCGGCACATTGGGCTGTCTTCCTCGGGCCCGAAGGGAGTTTTCTAAATTCGATCTGGCGACCAGATACACCTCGCACGACCAAACAATGTGCTCGATGTCGTGATAACCTTGGCCACAAACGCAGAGATTGCTGCTGGCAAGATTGAAACGAAAGAGTAGTGCATCTAACGAACAGTGATTGGACATGAGTCGGGAGAAGGTGCGGATAAAGTTCCGACTCAAGTCTAGACTTTTGAACCAAGGTTTGAGGCTAACCTTAGGGATAATCGAGTGAAACCACCGGCCCAATTCATCTTCATTCCACTTGCGTTGCCAGTTAGCGATGGTATTTTTGCGAACTAAAGAATAAAATTCATTGAAGGCGATTTGACGCTGATAAATATCGCCTTCAATTGCACCTACCTTTGCCAATGAGTCAGCCCTCTCATTACCCGGAATTGAGCAATGTGAAGGGACCCAGACAAAGGTAATGACATAACAGCGTCTGGATAAAGCACTCAAAATTTCTCGTATTCTCTCAAGGAAGTACGGCGAGTGCTTTTCCGGCCTCACTGAACGGATAGCTTCGACAGAGCTAAGACTATCCGTTACAATGTAATAGTGTTCAACAGGTCGTGAGGCGACGCTGTCCAGCGCCCAGTATATCGCTGCCAATTCAGCAATATATACCGAGCAAGGATTCTGAAGACTGTGTGAGGTGCTAAAAAATACGTTGAACACTCCAAATCCTGAGGACTCATTCATAGAGGACCCATCAGTAAAGTATATATTATCACAATTGATACGCCCATACTTTGCATTGAAGATTGTAGGAACGAACCCCAATCTAAGATAATCTGGATTTTCATGGATTTTCTCCTTCATGAACAGATCGAAATGTACAGAGGAATTGATGTAGTCAGGAAAACAAACACGGTTGGGAATATACGAAGAAGGAACAACCTGCATAGAGGTGAATTCATGATATGAATTCATGAATCCAGAATGAAAATTTAGCTCAATCAATTGCTCAAAATTTCCGATCACCAATGGATTCATAACCTTACACCGGATGAGGAACCGAAGAGATAATAAATTGAAGCGATCTTTTAGTGGGAGTACGCCTGCCAAAACCTCGAGACTCATGGTATGCGTTGAGGGCATACATCCCAACGCAATACGGAGACAAAGATACTGAATTCGCTCGAGTTTAATGAGGTGTGTTTTGGCAGCTGATTGAAAACAGAAATTGCCATACTCCATCACTGAGAGAATAGTTGTTCGATACAACATAATAAGATCTTCGGGATGGGCTCCCCACCAGGTGCCGGTAATTGTACGGAGAAAGTTTATTCTTTGTTGACATTTTTTACTCAGATACCTAATATGGGCCCCCCAAGTACATTTGGAGTCGAACCAGACCCCAAGATACTTGAATGACATAGCATGAGTGATCGGTTTACCCAAAAGTTGAAGCTTTGGTTTTGCTGGTCTATGCTTCCTAGAAAAAACAACCATCTCTGTTTTCTCCGTGGAGAATTCGATCCCTAGCCCAATGGCCCAGGTTGAAAAATTGTTCAAAGTATCTTGTAAGGGTCCTTGCAGGTCGGATTCGTTTGATCCTACGACAGACACCACTCCATCATCTGCAAGTTGTCTTAGGCTGCAATTTTGTGTAAGGCAATTGTCGATGTCGCTTACATAGAAATTGTACAAAAGGGGGCTTAAACATGAGCCCTGGGGGAGTCCCATGTAAGAGACCCGACTTACTGCCGAATCTCCGTGAGAAAAGTTCAAATGTTTCTCACAAAGCAAGTTATATAACATATTATTCAATAGAGGCGGCAGACTCCGAGAGTGTAATTTGTCCGACAAAATCTCTATTGAAACAGAATCGAAGGCCCCCTTTATGTCCAAGAATACTGAAGCCATTTGTTTTTTTTTGGCGTAAGCCATTTGAATTTCTGAAGAAAGCAACGCGATTGTCTTGCGTTGCTTTCTTCAGAAATTCAAATGGCCCTGCGGAACCCATATTGTGTATCTGAGAGTAGGCCATTCGTTTCAACCCATCGATCAAGGCGAAACAAGATCATTTTCTCCAACAATTTCCGTATACAAGACAGCATTGCTATTGGGCGGTACGAATTGAAGTCGGACGCGGGTTTTCCGGGTATTGAATAGCTATATCTCGTACTTGTCTCCAATCATCCGGAACAATATTATTCTCCAGAAACCGATTGAATAAATTCAACAAGCGATGTTTCGCCACATCAGGGAGGTTTTTTCAGCAAGTTGAACTTAATTCTATCCGATCCCGGAGCAGAATTGTTACATGAAAGCAGAGCAAGAGAGAATTCTACCATCGAAAACTCGGAATCAAGATCGCACCTACCTTGTGGTATATCTCGAACAATTTTTTGCACAGGAGCGGAATCAGGACAAACCTTCCGTGCAAAATTCAAAATCCATCGATGTGAATATTCTTCGCTTTCATTCGTTGAAGAGCGATTTCTCATGTTTCGAGCCACTTTCCATAATTTTTTCATTGACGTTTCTCGTGACAAACCTCCCACGAAATTTCGCCAATAAGCACGTTTTTTCCCTTTGATTAAGTTTTTAAATTGATCTTCAAGGGCTAAATACGTTTGAAAATTTTCAGGGGTTCCACGTTTCCGAAAAGCTTTAAATGCATTCGATTTTTCTACATAAAGCTTGGAACATTGGCTATCCCACCATAGATTGGGACGCCTTCTGGAAATGGTGGAACCTGGGATGGGTTTCGTTTGAGCGCGAACCGCGCTGTCATAGATCAAACGAGAAAGGAAGTTATACTCCTCCAATGGAGGTAAACCATCTCTGGAATTGATGGCTAGAGCAATCGCGTCCGCATATTTTTTCCAGTCAATGTGTCTTGTGAGGTCATATGCCATGTTTATAGATTCAGAAGAATTCGACCCAATGGTGATGGAAATTTTGATTGGCAAGTGATCACTACCGTTGGGGTCCTGGATTACATTCCACTTGCAATCTAACGATAGTGAATTCGAGCAAAGCGAGAGGTCAAGAGCACTTGGTTTAGCAGGAGGTTTAGGAACACGTGTTGTTTCCCCAGTATTCAAAACGGTCATATTGAAGCTGTTACAAAGGTCATATATCAACGATGAACGATTGTCGTCGTACTGTTCCCCCCAGGCAGTTCCGTGAGAGTTGAAGTCTCCCAAGATCAATCGTGGCTCAGGAAGAAGTGAGCACATGTCAACAAGTTGCTTGCGGCTAACCGCAGCTCTCGGAGGCCAATACAAGCTGACAATACAGAGGTCTTTTCCTCTGATGTTTGCATGACAAGCAACAGCTTCAATCCCTCCAATAGGTGGAAGGTCAATTCGAAAAAATGAGTGGCACTTATTGATCCCCAATAACACCCCTCCGTATCTGTCATCACGGTCCAAGCGTATAATATTGAAATCATGGAAAGAGAGATCATCTCGCGAAGAAAGCCAAGTTTCGGACAGAGCAAAAACATCACAATTGAACTTATGAATTAAAAATTTGAATGTATCCAATTTAGGGATAAGACTACGACAATTCCACTGTAAAACAGTGATATCTCCGACCTCTCTATTTGAATTAGACATCAAGAGAGATAATCATTGCAAGGAGGGGCCATGTTTGCATCAATTGTTGCAAAATTGTCTTTAATACTGGAAGCATTGAGATGACAATGGTTCTGATGGAGTCGGAAACATTAAAACACTTGAAGATTTGATCCAAAAGGTCAGACAACTTTATAAATCCCGATTGGGAAGTTGAGCTGGACGGAAAAACAGGGACAGTTGGGGTTTTTGATGTCCCCTCGAGTGCTGGGTCGTTCGAAGGTGAACTGTTCCCACGGAAGCCAGGAGGAACCTGATTTTGCTTGTCCGCTGCACTCGATATTTTAGGCAAGCTAACTGGGGGTATCACCGAGGGGACTTGTTCTTGAACTTTGAGAGTGGTCACATTTTTGCGCCGGGGATTCCCTTTGAAAATAAACGGTGTGCCCCCGCTAGCTGTGTCCGCTTCCATTTCATCAACTGGCAACGTGGAAAAGGTATTGTGTGTTGAGATTGGTTGTTGTTGTTGTTGGGCCAGTGGAGAAGCGCCCTTTAAAATTTCCGCAAAAGTGCGCTTCGAGCGATCCTTTAAAGAGCGCTTCTGTTTCTCCCAGCGACTTACGTTTCAACATTGGTAACTATTTTTTCTGCGAACGGATTTTAATCATAACAGCAGAATTTAGCAATTATGTGATGGAAAAAATTGTTCATAAGTATCAGAACTACTGTTTGCATAAATCACTCATGTTAGGGGCTGTCCACATACCACGTGGACAACTTTAGGGGGATATGGTTTACGAAAATGTACACGCTTTTCCACGGTGAGGGGGAAGGGGGTTTAGATAATGTCCACGTGGACACGTAAAGTATATTGAAAGGGGTTTAAGTGACATCATCGATTTCTCTGCATCGACTCTCTCTTTTGGTCATAACTTAGCTGCAAACACATTCCCAGCTGTATTTGACATGCGGATTCCATAGTAAACTAAAATTGGAACGTTTTTGCAGTTGAATTATTAACTAAAGAGAAAGTTGTTAAAGAGAAATCGATCAAATCACTTACACCCCTTTCATTCTGAGCCCCTCATTTATAGTCAAAATTTAATGAGATCTGTTCTATATTTACAACATATTTTTAAATATACGCCCACCCTGAATACTCTGTATTCAACATTAAAAAGACTGAGTTGCCTGAGAGTGCTGCCCGTTCAGACATCCATATTTTTACATATGGCTGGACTTCTTCCCAGATATGTTTACTTTGAAAGAAAGGCGCATGAACTGGCATTGATCAATTTATTCCAATCCGTAATAGAAGACCATGTATTCCGTCAGGATAAAGACACAAAAAATGTTGGAATTTTTGTAATATGAAAAATTACGACTTATGTGCAGGTTTCGATTCAGCTTCTGCTCTTGACGACAAAACTGCTTCGTATTTATTTTCCGAGAGCTCCCAAGGTTTTCCGAAAATTGAAACGAACAATAAATTTTTCCATGAGTGCACGGGCCGTATCTGTGGAGATCTGTTTCTTGCAATTATGTTTTTCTTTATTGATATCTGGTAATTTTTGTAATACGCTTTTAGTGGGTTGCAAGATTGCAACATTTGCACAACCAGTTTGGATTTGACACGATCAGATGAATCGCAATATTGTGCTAATTTCAAATCCGACCGGATTCCAGAATAAGGGTTTATTTTATCGAAAAACATTTGAAAGAACGCATCTCAATCTACGATTCGTTTCATAAACGCAACGAAAAAATGCATGACTTGACTTGGACGGCAGCCACTGGAACTTTAGTCTTCTCAATGTGAGTATAACTTGCGTCATTTTTATTAGTACATAGTACTTAGTTGAGATTTCTATGCTGAAGAACACGTCTTGAATGTATTCAGGAGTGTAAAGCTCTAGAATATGCGTGACTTCAGTGCCAGTCGAACTCGAACATGATAATGTGTGACGCTAACCACTTGGCCACGGGAGCACAAAAATACATATTTGTAGCAAATTGTGAAGAGCAAATCATTCACAATAATGTCGAGTTAAAAATATATTGGACAAGTTAATAAAACCCCGAAGCAGGTTCTCTGGGTCTGGTAGGTCTGGAAGGAAATCTGTATTATGAGCTTCTACCAAGCAACTAGTCTCGTTGAATTCCAACAAGTACTGTTCGCAGCTGAACGTATTAAAATCAGCGATCTAGAACACTTGACTCACCAGATATTGTATCTTCAGATTATCAGCTGTTAAGATTTCTGTAAGACGAGAAAATATTCCGCAATCCGCGATCATGAATGTACACGAATGGATTCTGAGATATATTACGTTTATTTTAGAATTTAAAAAAAATGAATGGAAATTTTGACTTGGTGTTATTTGATTACTTGATTGATTACACGTACTCCTTGACCCCGACTTAACTACTATGATATTACCACTAAAACTGATCATAATAATATAAAATAATTTTCAGATATAACCTTCCTTAAAAAAATTTAACCAACCGAAAATTAATATAATTTTAAATTACATAGAACAGATATTTGATACGGAGAGGTAAATTTTAATTAATATTTTTTATTTTCAAAGTGTGTTCAATCCACCAATCCATTGTCATTATCCCTTCCCAAAACTAGAAATACAGGGTAACTTCGAGCTAACGTACATTTCACTTTCAGAATTGTACGTTGTATCGAATTGTACGTTATATCGAAGCATGATAAACAACTCACAAACGTAGTCTATAATACATTATTGTATAGCTGTAAGTAAAGTTAATGAATAAATTCAATAAGAAGATGTAGCCAGCCTTTCTCATGATGTTTCCTTTCGTACTGTAGATTAAAACTTGATTCATTTATACCCAGCTGTATGATTGATTAGCACCACACAGATAACTTATTGCTCTTTCCGAAAAAAAAAATTCAAAAAAAAATTCCCTTGCACTTTGGAAATGTGTACGTTATGTCGAGGTAAAATGTACGTTATATCGAGTGACGTTATATCGAATGTACGTTATAAAGCAGTTCTCCTGTACATTACAACATTTAGACGATTTGAACAGCGCGTGGATATCAAAATCGGTGAATTTAAAACAGATCGTTACTATTAACAAGGCTATCAATTCTATTCACAAAACGTTTAAAAGAAAATTGAAACAAACTTGAAATTAGATTTAAGTGAAAAATATAGGATTCTCTTGATTTTCTTCCAAAAACTGGAGAAATGTCCACGTGGACAACAGGGGGAGGGGTATAAGGAATGTCCACGCTTGTCCACGGAGGGGGAGGGGGGTGTCTAGAATCATGCTTTTTCTGTCCACGTGGTATGTGGACAGCCCCTTATTTGGATAATCGCATAAGTGTCTCAAGCGACAAAATCTTTGTTCATCTGATGTGAAAAGTTCTGATAATTTCAGATACGCAGAAATCATTATTTGAGTAACTATGGGTTTGAATTATGTAGAAGTAGTTATTTTTAAAGCACAGAATAATTGTTTGCATAAGTGTCTTATGTCATCTGAATAAAATCATGTAAAAAAACCTTGTTAAAAGTGCTGATGTTTTCAGATACACATTGGCATCAATTAAACATTTATTGCATCAATGGCAAAAGTGTCTCATATTCAACGGATAATAAAAATAAAATTATGTGTTAATTGTACTTCATATGATTTACTCTTGGAGATTGTTTCGAAATATTTCGCACGAAGACGAATTATAAAATATATTGTTTTATATAAAAACATCGCATTAAATTACATTGCTAAATTAATACATATGTGTTGTTAACAAAAAAATAAAAAATAAAATTATTTTTCATTATCTTGCGTGTATCACTGCTTTCTCAAGGAAAAATAATTCCGACCAGTACGACACCCATGTACAAATTTAATACGACCGCAAATGGTTAATTCATGATTTCTTCTTGCGCTCACGAGAACAATACACAACACAATACAAATTACATATTGTCCAAGTGGTATGCAGTGGTATCAGCACGAGCAATCTGTGCGCCCCAGCTGTGCCGTCAAAACCGAGCAAACAATCAAGCGGTGGGGCATAGTTCACTGTGCTACAAAATATTTAAGATGTTAAAAGAGAGATTGTAAAACTACACAGCGAGCATACAACAACATATAGTGATAGAGCATAGAGTAGCTTATGTCCAGGTAGCTTATGTCGCCAAGTAGCTTATGTCTCCAAGTAGCTTATGTCTTCACTACCAACGAACCACCGAACCAACCAGGTAGAACGTAGTCCAGGCAGGAGAACAACTGGACAGCATCAGAAAGCAGAAACTCAGTCTCAGTAACGATTTAGACCAGAGATTCTCAAACTATTTTGGCCAGAGACCCCTTTTCCATATTGAAGTGATACCATCGACCCCTATAGCCATTTTATGTAATCTTCTTATCAATAAATAGACCTAAAATTCCTGAGTAAATAAAGTAAATATCAGGTGTTATTAATAATTATTAATACACATTACGAAAACAATACTCTCTACAATTATATTAGTCGTTCTTATAACAAGTAGGTTCACGTAACACAACTTATGCAGTATCTTGAAAGTTTCAAATATGAGCTTGCGTTAGTTAATAGGGGTCGATCTCTAGATCGCGTCGAACCCTGGGAAACCGATATTGACGCCAAGTGGTCGATATCGACCACTTTGAGAACCCGTGATTTAGACACTAGTGTTTAAGGACCTTTTTAAGAACTGCAAGAACAAATGCAATAATTTATCTTCTTGTAATGTGATTTCATAATTATATACTTGTGACCCTTCTAAAGTCGAGTCGACCGCGAGTAATCGGTTTTCTACATTATTAACATTATAATTAGGTAAAATTGTTTATATATTAGGCTGTCAAAAAAGTCCTACGGTATTTTTTTTTTTAATTTTCATTTGTTCATAAAATTAGTTACAATCATCTGTTCTAAGTCAAATATGCACCGTTTTGTTCGATGACTTGTTCCGAACGAGATGCCAACTTCATAATACCCCTGTTATAGAAGCTCGCTTAGGTGCACCCGTGGCCGAGTGGTTCGTCAAAGAAATTTCCTTCGACTTGCACTGTGATCACGCGTATTCTAGAGCTTGCCCCTCGGAATACATTCAAGGCGTGTTATTTGGCTTAGAAAATCTCAACTAAGTATGATTAAATGACACTAGTTAATGCGTACGTTGAGACGGCAAAAGTTCCACAGGGAACGTTAACGCCATTCAAGAAGAAGAAGAAATAGAAGCTCACTTCCTTATTGGCAAAAAAAACTCGGATAGCCAATTTCCACAGGCCTCTTTTGTGGCTAACTTCTGACTACCTAGCTCGTTCGCCATGGACAAAACCAGGTGGTAGTCACTTGGTGCAAGGTCCGGACTATACGGCGGATGCAAAAAAACCTCCCATCCGAGCTCCCGGAGCTTCTGGCGCGTCGCCAAGGAAGTGTGTGGCCTGGCATTGTCCTAATGGGAGACAATGCGGCCTCTGTTTATCAAAGATGGCCTCTTCTTCATGAGTGCTACCTTCAAGCGGTCCAGTTGTTGGCAGTACAGGTCCGAATTGAGCGTTTGGCCATAGGGAAGCAGCTCATAATAGATTATTCCTTGACAATCCCACCAAACACACAGCAGAACCTTCCTGGCCGTTAATGAGGGCTTGGCCACCGTCTGAGCCGCTTCGACCACGACTTTTTGCGCTTCACGTTGTCGTAAGTGACCCACTTTTCATCGCCAGTCACCATCCGCTTCAGAAACGGGTCGATTTTGTTGCGATTCACATGCGTCGATACAGTCAAAGATGCTTTTTGCGTCAACGTGTGTGGCACCCATACATCGAGCTTCTTTGTGAATCCAAGCTTCTTCAAATGGTTAATAACGGTTTGATGACTTATCCCCAACTCTTGGCCGATGCTACGGCTGCTACTATGCCGGTCTTTCTCGGCTAATTCAGCGATTTTGTCGCAATTTTCGACGACAGGCCTTCCGGAGTGTGGCGCATCTTCGACGACCTCTACACCAGAACGAAAACGTTGAAACCATCGTTGTGCGGTGGAAATGGAAACTGTATCGGGTCCATAAACTGCACAAATTTTATTGGCAGCTTGAGATGCATTTTTGCCTTCATCATAGTAGTACTGTAAAATATGTCGGATTTTCTCTTTGTTTTGCTCCATATTTGCGACACTATAACTCACGAACGACTTAACCAAACAAAACACTGTCAAGGACTATATTAGAGCGCGCAAAAATACCTTTCCAACAAGCTATAGTATGACTCGATACAATGAATACAACTAGAACTACGCGAATAGACGAATTTTGTATCGGATTTAGATTATAACATTCCCTAAAACCAACGATAAGATTAATTTTCCAATAATTTTGAGTAAAGCCAAAGTTTCGCGATAATAGTTGAGAGTGAGATTACGTGCCAATTCGAGCTCCATGTGTATTTGCTCGAACCATAAATGCACACACCCAGTAAACTTCGCTTTCCCAAGATCTAGTCGTGTGCCCATTCTATTTCCTTCTTTCGCTTAGGATTTCGCATCGAGATCAGGGTCGCACGCAGATAAAGAGGTGTTCCATATTTACACCGAACTGAATTCAATGAATAATTGAATGAGTTGTTTTCATTGCTGTTTGGGCAAGACTCACTACTACTCTTCCCTCTTCCACTCTTCTACAAACTACAACGACGCCATCCTCTCTAGGTGGTTCACACCCATCATATCATATCTCTTTGTGTTCACCGTGAGCCGCCACCGACGACGATGACGATGGGAGCTGATAATAGCGCGAGGACGCATCGGACACCTAGTTTTCATTTATTACTTTTTTCTATTTCGTTTTGTCATTTCTTCGAATCGAAAAAGCTTCGGAATTACGCCACCGAAATGACAGAATTGGTGCGGAAAGCGAAAAACAAAATGCACATACGCAACATACCCCACATCATGCTCCACTATTGCCCCAGAGCTGCTGCAGAAACTGGATGAATGATGGATGAGTCACGTGGTTTATGACTGGAAGGCTGATTGAAGTCAATTGAGTAGAGGAACACACGTTTGTCTTGAGTGGTTTCTGTTGGTTGTAGAGGACCGCAAGTGCTTACAAATGTAGGCGTTAATGGCTGATACAATGTGTGCAGTATGCAAACTGCACATTGAATGCATCATCGAGTGCTGAGCATAACTTTCGACTCATATTCATATCAACGGATGTTCGTCAGCATTGGGCATATTTTGTGCAAGAACTATTCAAAAGCTTACTAATCGAAGTACAAAAAAGCAGATAAAAGTGAAATGTCGTCGTGGAAATAAGGGTTTTAGGAATGCAAACACCACATGGCTAAATGCAATCAACTAGAGTGTGTCGTTTCAGCTTGACAATATGGATCCAGGCACCTAAAGAGAGGTTCTCCCATTCTGTTGATTTTCTGGAGGCGTTTCTATTTCAGATACGTAATGGCTCTCTTTGATAAGCTCCAAATTTAATGAAGACTTCTCTAGGTTACCTCATATTTCTAAGAGAGAATGGCTCCTGAAGTAAGATAATCTCGGAACAAATTTCATAATTTTTTCCCTCACATTCCTCCATACAATGTTGACTTTCCGAAAGCATTCGACACTATTCCGCACGTCCTAGTTATCGAGATAAAGAACGGCTTCCTAAATACAATCACGGAGTGGATTTTCACATACATTCGTGATCGCACTCATCGCACTCAAAGTAGAATGTCGTGATCGACTCTGAAAAAATCCCACACTGTCCTGTGACATTTTTCAATTTATCAATGACCTATGTTTAACCGTTTAAGCTTGCATTCCTCAATGACCTGAAATTCTACCGGGCGATCTCATCTCTCTCGACATCACGCTGTTCTTCAAGAAGATAAATACAAAACTTTAATAATATGGCGATAACCTAATGCGAGTCGCCGATAAGGAATGCAAGATCATTTTCTATGGTCGTTCCCAGAGATGTCAAACTTTCTGATTTTTCAGGATTTCCCAGACTTTTTGGCACGTTTCTTGGTATCCTGATAATCATTCACCTGATTTTCTTACTTCAACAGAATAAAAATTGTCCGAAAACAATGTACTTGGTTAACGTTTTCCTAGTTGTAAATAAGAACTGACATAATAAAGCCTGTCCACGTTAAATTTCGGACATTTTTCTTTCAGTGTAGTTTATGAAATATTTCACTAATCAATGAAATACTCCACTAACCCTCCTCTTTATTTCGATGTCCAACATGTTTACACTCTTCTTCAGTTTGGTAAAGTGGCGTCGAATCAAGTGGAAGTACGCAAACGCATTTTGCGCGAACGGCAGCAAAATCCAACTCTGTCGGTACGCGACCTCGTCAAAAAGCTAAAACTACCGAAGAGTACAGTGTTTAGTGTGCGCAAATCGTTTGACCAGCGCTCAACTGTGGAAGGTTGGAAGCGGAACAAATCGAAAAGTATGCTCCCGACAGATGGACCGAAAGGTGGTTGCCATTATTGAGAAACATCCCAACCTTACAGTTAGAAATGTAGCTCGAAAGGTTGGAAAATCAATATCATATGTACAAAAAGTGAAGCAGAGGCATGGACTGAAGGCGTACAAAGTGAAAAAGGTGCCCAATCGCGATTTTTTGACGTAGGACTACGTCTTTCATTTCTATACCGGGGTGTAAAATCAAAGTTTCGAAAACGAAAGCGTTACGCCGGAGACCGAGATTTTGAGTGTTAATAGCTCCTAAACAACTGAACGAAATGGTATGATAAACACTTCATTCGAAAGATAAAATGTCTACGCGTTCTATACTTGTTACTTTCTGATCCAAAAACTTGTTTCAATAGTCTTAAAATTGCTTTCAAAACAGGCTATTGAAATCACCAATCGGTATATAAGCGAGCGCCGCTCGGAAATCCACTCAGTTCTAATTGAACAGCGATTGGAGCATGTTGTCGCTGTTGTGGTGAAGCTCTTCATTTATCATGAAAGCGCGGATGAACGGTGTCACCAAGAGCCTGTTTGTGCACCTTAGGCCAGAAGGGAATCCATCAGGAGGAGAGTGATTCTACAAACGGTTCCCCGGGAAGATCTCGAAGCAGCCGCTACACACACACACATACACGCACGGAATTCTTTCCGTTTGGATCGAAAAAGATCCGGAAAATAATCTGCCAGTTCCTCTAGGAATTTAAAAATACATTCATGTGAAAGAGTTTATTTGAATGTTTTCTATCCATGTAACACTGTGACCAAATATGTTTCAATCAAGTGCTATTAACAGATGGTTATCGAGTTAGCATTAACCACTGGTGGGCTTCCAGTATCGAGGAAAATGTGGAAATATCTAATCGTTACTGATAATAATCTGCCAGTTCATCTGGGAATTCAAAATTACATTCATATGAAAGAGTTTATTTTAATGTTTTCTATCCATGTAACACTGTGACCAAATACATTAGGTTTTGCGATTTTTCAATCAATCGCAATCAACAGGATAGCTTCTGAAGATTATTCTTCCCCATCAGTAGGATATTTCCGTATCCAATATTGGATGCATAAAACCTTGTGCCTCCAACGTAACGCTCTCGTTTTCGAAGTTCTCCAAATATTCATTCATTCAGAATGAATTCAGATTCAACTTCATACAAATGATCTCTAAATCAACGATAGTCCTACGTCACCCTTGCGGTTATACCATAGATATAACCCACTTCCTGTTTTTTTTCCCAAAATATATTTTTTATTAAGGCACATGTGGCGTTAGCCTGACGGTGCCGGGAGTCCAATATTTTGACAATTTTTGTCTTACAACTATGTTAGTAATATGTAACCGATTACTCGCGGTTGACTCGAGGTTAGTATTACAAGTGTTCTCATAATTGGTGATAAGCCAATTTTGCCAAGCCAAGCCAAAATTGCGATTGGCCATAATTGGTGATTGGCCAATCGCGATGATAAGCAAAATTTCACTACAAAAAGTCGTGCTAAGGTGCTCTACACCCAGTTTTTGCAAAAATGTTCATGCACCATAATGGACGATGGAACTTATGTTCTCGAAGACTCCAAACAGCTTCCGGGTCTCGCTTTTTATACTGCAATGCGAAGGAATGCCGTAGCCGAGTGTTTCCGGACCAAGAAGCAGTGTAAATTCCCCAAAAAGTACTTGGTTTGGCAGTCCATATGCAGATGTCTACGAGAAGGAATGTCTCCAGAAGCGGTTGCTACCATTCATCAGAAGCCACGACTCTCCAGCGTTGTTTTGGCCAGATTTGGCCTCTTGTCACTATGCAAAATCCATCCTGGAATGGTATAATGCACATGAGGTCAAATATGTGCCAAAAACAGCAAATCCACTGAACTGTCCAGAACTGGAAAAGTACTGGGCTCTGATTAAGCGAACACTATTCGAAACTAAGAAGAAAGCGAATGGCATTAATTATTTTTAGAGAAGATGGAAAAGCGCCGCCGCCCGCATATCTGAGGATACTGTACGGAACCCAATGGCGGATTTTCCCAAGAAAGTTCGTGAATTTTACAGACAACGTAATTAACATCGAAGTAAGCCTTCCTTGTTTTAGATATAAGTCTATTTTACTGAAATAAACAATCGGTTTTGTTGTATTACGTGAATTTTTGTTTTACTGGCATCATCTTGGTGTCAGAAATTTAACGTGGACAGGCTTTAGCTCTCCAGTCCGCGAACATGTGATGCTTACATTAAATAAAATTCTTCTGACACAAAGCTGTACCTAATTATTTTATCAATATGTATAATAGTGACAAATAGATTGAATAAGATTTCCCAGAGTCAAAATCCCGAATTATTTTCACTACAAATGTTCCGAGAGTTTTCAAAACAGTGATAGAATATTTTATGAAACTAGAATATCTGACGAATTCAAGAAATAATAACAATATTAAGTTTGAGAAGTGTCCTCCCGTGGCCGAGTGGTTAGCGTCACACCTAACATGCCGGGGGGTTCGGATTCGATTCCCGTTCTGGTTGGGGGAATTTTTCGTCAAAGAAATTTCCTTCGACTTGCACCATATTCTAGAGCTTGCCACTCATAATGCATTCAAGGCGTGTTATTTGGCATAGAAATCTCAACTATGTACTAAGTAATACTACGTTGAGACAGCGCAGTTCCTCTAGGAACGTTAGGGCCGTTTGAGAAAAAGAAGTTTGAGGAACAAAATTACCTTGCATGATGTGTATGTACGAGTAACCACAACGTTATTGATAAAGAAATACGTTTCCGAGTGTAATTTTTCTCAAGAGAAGCTATGTGTTCGTCAGATTCAAAGTGGAATCAACTTTAATGGTGAAACTATAAAAAATATATCTATGATCGAATCAATAGCATCAAAATTTAAAAAAACAGCAATTCATCCGCTGCTGATATGCATTCCTCATTTGAAGATTAACACTCCTATACTCGCGCATTGGTTTTTTTTCTGTATTATAGTGACTTTCAACGCTTCTGGCTGGTTCGTCACTTTTACCTTCCATTTTGGAAGAATGTCGTAAGTGAGAATTGAACTCGTGATCTTGAACGTGAGAAGTATGGATGTTACCTCCACGCCAGATCGGCTCCCCTCGCGCATTGGTCTGTCAGACCGAGAAATCAATAATTCGTTCATTTCTCACAAAATATCAACACTACGACTTTGCGATTCTCTCTAGCTTCGTTATTCGTCGTTCGTCATCGTTTAGCGTATCGCATGTGTTGGCACAAAGGGGACGTGTGCCACTTTTTTAACACTTTCGGTCTGACACACCGACGCGAGTATAGGAGTAACTTTTTTGTACAAGTGCCTTTTTTTTCATATTCTAGAATATTGTTGAATGAAATGTATAAATTAATGTTAGTGGCGTGGAATATTTATAGAATATAATGCATAAGATCATTACCGGACTATTCTTATTTCAATTCAGTCCCTTTTGTAACTGGATTGCACGGATCCATATATTAACTATTCGTCGTTAGATTCATACGTTCAAAAGCAAAATATAAATGTGTGACTTTCGTATAGTTATTCGCTAAATAAAATGGCCATACATATGCACACTTGTGAAAGAATTTCACTTGTGGAAGAATTGTAAACAGCAAACTATAAACTAATCGGTGGCTTATGGTAATTTTTAACAATTACAGTTTCGGGGATATTTTTTTTTATATTGAACAATATCGACAAGAAAACGCGAAAAAGAAAAGGAAGTTACTAGAAATCCTTTTATATCATCTTTTTATGCCCCATCTAAAAAAAGGTATTAATTCTTAGTTTGCCAAGAATACACAGACGAAGAATATTAGAAATGTGCAAACTTTATATTCCGGAACCTTTATCGTCTGGTAATTATCTAGAAGGTCGTTATACATTCTTCTATTCGATAAAAGTCCCGAAAAACACGCAACAACCGCATGAAATGTAAAAAAGTCACAGGAGGGTTGTGTCCGAGACACGACCGCATAGTTGACGTAGGATTCCGTTAGGCTATCTGTTGATGCGAATTTAAATTGGACTAACAACACCTAATCTTATATGTAGAGCATATGGAAAATCACTTTCTAATATTTTCTAATATTTCTTCACTTTTCCAATTTTTCTCATTGTATAAACTTTTTTTGGGTGAGAATGAACACAACAAAACAGACAGCTTAGACCAAACGACCCGTTCTCGAGCGATAACACACCTTGGTTTTTATTTATGAAAATTGAAATAAATCGTTTCATGTATCTAGTTCTCGTGTGTGATTGTCCCTATATCCTTATACCCTCCTTTCCTTCCTTTGCGGGTAATTCGTCCCCTTGCTCTACACTTACACTTGTGCTAAATTTTTTACAATACACGATCGATCATTGATATGAAATTTAACGAAGCAACCAACATTAAAGTTCCAAATTTAAAATTTATTTGCTAGAATTAATCGTATCACTCACCTTACTTGCAATACAAAAGTGCTCCCGACTTGCATATATTTGCAATGCCGATTTCCCCCAGGCAGCTTGGTTTTGATGTCTCTGTTAGGGAACACATTTCGGTGGGAGCAAAAGCTCCCCCTACTTTTATGTATTTACAGTGCCGATTTCCCCTAGGCAGCTTGGTTTTAATGTCTCTGTTAGGGACCCGCCGCATGTGTCGTCAATTTCGACCAATCAGAAGTTGGTATTTCCGTTAGGATAGGGGTTGAGATTTTTCAATTGTTCGATAGTTAGTTATATTACTATCCCCGTCACCGTCTAATGATCCAACGGGTTCGTTGTATACTGAAGAACATACTGCATACACAACTCAAGGAGTTACTGGCGAAGAAATGAGCTCAGATCTTTAAGCTCTCTGGACTCATCTATTTTGAACTAGAAGACGAAATGGATCTGTGGATCTGTAACGCCAAATGGCTGTGCAGTGTAACTGCCGAAAATGCGAACAAATCTTAAATCGGAAATGATAGCTCATCCGGATTCCCTGTGTGATCAAATGCTGTTCGCAGTCGCAATCCGTTCCTCGTTGAATAAGGCTTGTTTTCCTCTGAAATATAGGATAAATATTCAAATACGAAACATGATTCCGCGACTCGTGGCTTATTCGAGAGAAGGACTCGAACAAGTTTTGATGTGCCATGTATGAAGATCCTTATACCAATTGCTTCTACATATTTCTGCGAGCAGATTTCAATCCCTTTTTAAATCAAGAGATCAAGGCAAGAAAAACAAGACCATCAGAAAAAAAATATTTTTAACCCCTTGCCGTACGATTTAATGTCCAACAATAGAGCCCAAACACGAGCACAGTGAGTCGTTTCGATACTCTGCTGAATGTGTTTCTTACTTACGATCGTAGCAATCCCGCATCATCACACGCCTGAAGCATGTATCCATTTCACATCGATAGATGACGAGTGAGGTTTGATGTTACACGTGAAGAGATTAACAAAGCTCAATTCCGTCAACGCGAATGTACATACCGCACACATTCTTATGTTAAACCTTATTATATCAGCTGTAGAAGCAAACATTTCCTTGATTTCCTTGGTTTTCAAAACGTGTATTTTATGAAGTATGACCGAATCATTTTAATTGACGTAGAACTTTGTCTAAAAGGACTATATGGGAGGTAAAATGAAAATCTAAACACTGAACATGTAGGAATAAAATGAAAGATTTCGAATGCTTATAACTCGAACATTTCTTAATAAATCGCAAAATTTGAAAACAATTGTTGATAAAAAAATATTCCTACGCATCTATCAAAATGAATAATATTTGATTTTTATTCTACCACGTTTTAGTTGGTCCAATTTGTGCTCCTCAAATAGTTCCGACCAAGGTTGCCACATTTAAATCTGTACCAGAGGGGTTCAAAATCTTTCTCATCTGTACTTTTTATTCTAGAAATCTGTACCATCAAAAAAAAAAAATCGTTGCAGAGAAAAATTTATTTTATTAGCATGAACAAAATGTGTGGGTTATATCTATGATATAACCGCAAGGTTGACGTGGGACATCCTTAGCTTAGCAATCATTTGTTTGTATTGATTAAATTTTTGATTGAATGAAACAATTTCCGAATTCAATATATTTGCTTAGTGAGTAAAAAGATTGTATAATACTATGTAAGATCAATTCATGCATTGTGATAGATTATGTTCTTCGTTACAAGTAAATTTAATAGCAGTCCGTAGAAATATTTCCTATCAATTGATACAAACATTTTTCTGATCCAGTAAGAAATGTTCGAGTCATAAGCATTCAGAATCTTTCATTTTTGCCTGCATGTTCTTTGTTTAGGTTTTCATTTTATCCCCCATATACTCCGGTTAGACGTAGTCTCACGTCAAAAAACTATGGATGGGTTATACCTATGATATAAACGCAAGGCTGACGTAAGACTGCCGTTGGCCTAGTCGCACCTTGGATGTTCCTTATTGGGTACGATATAGCCGCTGCGCAGAACTATCTCTTGTGTGTATTGATTAAATTATTAATTAACCTAGTGAATGAATGAAATAATTTACGAATTCAATTGAAAACAAATCCCAGTTTAGGTCAATTCATGCATTATGGTAGTAGTTATCCAAGCAAATAGTTATCTACATTTTGCCTACTCAACAATCGGCATGCGTAGAAGTTCAGTGAGCTGGCGACATGAAGGGTTATCTTCCAATCCAGTACCCGTAGCTTGCGTCTATTTTGCAATGCCAATGTTCCCAGGCTCCATGGTTTAGAAATCTGTATTAGGGAAACATTCCGATTTGCAAAAACGCAAAGGAGCACTAAAGTACTCGCTGCTTGCATCTAATTTGCAATGCCAATTTCCCCAGACTCCATGGTTTTGAAGTCTGTGTTAGGTAAACATCCATTCATTCCAGCGATCGTACCTCAATCGTTGCGCAATCATAGATGAGTGGATTTCTTCTTCTTCTTCTTTTTCGCTTTAAGAGGGTTTAAACTTTTCAGTTCATTCGCCTCTAGCTGAGAGGATTTCCGATCGACACTCGCTTTTATACCGATTTGTATGATTCCAATAGCCTGTTTTGAAGGCAATTTTAGGGCTATTGAAACAAGTTTTTGGATCAAAAAGTATCAAGCATATAACGTAGACATTTTATCTTTCGAATTAAGTGCCCATCATATTTCGTTGTGCCATTTTGTTTCGTTGTTTAAGAGGTATTAACGCTCAAAATCTGGTTGCTCCAGCGAAGCGCTTTCGTTTTTGAAACTTTGAACTTACATCCCAGTATAGAAATGAAAGACATAGTTCTACGTCAAAATACGATTCTTGTGAGGAATTCCGACCTTATGAAACTGATCAATTATAGTATTGTAAATGCTTTTATGATCAGCAGCACCAAGTGCGGCGTAAAGTACTCATGTACCTTAATGTTGCTTTGTTCAAATGTAAAAAAAAATCACACGCGGAAAAAAAATCTGTACCAATCTGTAGTTTTCAACGAAAATCTGTACCCTGTGCCATACAAAATCTGTACCAAAAATATCGAGAAAATATGTACCTTTCCAGATAAATCTGTACGTGTGACAACACTGGTTCCGACCGAAAGGAACAGTCAGAGTAACAGCGGAATCTAATTTAATACAAGCAAAACATTCAATCGTAAGCCCCTCCTCTTGTGATTCTACCGCCAGTCAAGTCAAATAAATTTGGCAGTTGCTTTCCGAAAACATCATTCATTCTCTGACCGCAAAGCAAAGCTCATAGGCTTAGGCCACCGTTCCAGTTTAACCACGAATATGATTATCAGCAGTGGCTGGCGAGTTTCAATTCTGTTGCCATCCAGCGGACAACCGTCATCCATCGCTTTCGTGTAATTGATCCAGCGCACGTGATGACACTGATGCGAAACTGCATGTGATTGCATTCAGTTTGTCTCGAAAAGTGCACGGCAAAATAACGACACAACTTTCGACATATGACAGTTTGTTGAAGTTGTGAATCCTTCTTCTTCTTGCATGGCACTAACGTTCCTAGAGGAACTTCGCCGTCTCAACGTAGTATTACTTGCGTCATTTTTATTAGTACTTAGTTGAGATTTCTATGCCAAATAACACTGAGTGGCAAGCTCTAGAATACGCGTGATCACAGTGCAAGTCGGAGGAAATTTCTTTGACGAAAAATTCCCCCGACCAGAACGGGAATCGAACCCGAACACCCGGCATGTTAGTTATGACGCTAACCACTCGGCCACGGGAGCACAAGTTGTGAATCCATTGACGCTTTTTAAGGCCACCGGACCTTTCAAAAAAGAGTTATTAAAAGTTATTTACAATACAATATGATGCATTCTAAAGAGATATACGAAATAATAAAAAAGTGAACAGATTTTTGTTTGCTTGGCGAGAGCTTCAGTGAATTTGGGAGTGTTTTTTGGATTGGTGGTCGGTAATACGATTCCAATGAATCATGAAATTTCTACGAATTTGTCCCAAAAACAATGGTTAGAAAAAACATCGTAAAAGATGTAATTTTGCTAGTATTGTAAATACTACTGATATCTATATATATAAAAAAGGATTTCTGTCTGTCTGTCTGATTCATATGGACTCGGAAACTGGGGGTTTTTGGGGTCGGGGAAGGTTCTTATGATATTTCCAGTCCCCTCCCCCCTCTCTAAAGGGGGGCTGTCATACAAATGAAACACAAATTTCTTCATTACTCAAGAGTTAAACAAGCAAACGAAACCAAACTTGGCATATGGTATTTTACGGTGGTTAGCCACTCCATCCCCCTCTCTGGGGGGGGCGGACCGCCATACAAATCAAACACAAATTTCTGCATAACTCGAGAATGAATAAAGTAATTGAAACCAAATTTGGCATGTGGAGGTTTTAGGGGGCGAAAAATGTTTCTATGGTGGTTAGACACTCCACCCCCCTCTCTAAGGGGGAATTAATCAAGCAAATGGAACCGAATTAGGCATATGGAGGTTTTAGGGTGCTATAAATGTTTCTATGGTGGTTAGATACTCCTCCCCCTTCTCTTAGGGGGGGAGGGGTTGGCTGCCATACAAATGAGAAATACATCTCTTCATAACTCGAAATCTAATCAAGCAAACGGAGCCAAATTTAGCATTTAAAGATTTTAGGGGGTACGAAACGTTTCTATGGTGAATGGACACTCCTCCTCCCTCTCTAACGCGAGAAGAGGGGAGGGGTCTGTCTTTTTTCTATCATATTTTCTGTATCAAACTTTTATTCCATGTAACGGGGAAACATGTTATTTGCAAGTGTTTGAAAAATATTGAACGAGAATTGTGTCTGAAAATAATCTGATATTATAATGATGAGTTTTGGTAGAAGTACTAGGAATTTTTTTAGTGAAAGGTAAATTCAACGGAGTCGATAAGAAAATCAATCAATGAACAGTTCTGCGATTGGACTCATGAACTTGCGCTTAGGAAGAAAACGTGAATGTTTGAAGGTATTGATTTTTTTTTACTGCTATTGATAACATAAAACAAATTTTGGGCGGGACGAAGTTTGCTGGGTCAGCTAGTATTCGATAATATTTCAATTGGCAGGTGCAATCTTACGTCTCTCCGGTTATGTCTCCGACGTTACCCACCAGTCTTTTTTGCCTATGACTATGTTTGCGAAAAACAATAATTTATAAACACACGAACCATAAGGGTGTAAGTATTAGATCTACAAGTATGCATATTAAATCGGTAGAATCAGCAGAGGTTCAGCTCTATATTGAACCGCATTGAGCATCTCTGCAAATATTCACTTAGAGAACTAAGAATCGATATTTCGCGTTGTTCATCAAGGCAATGAGTGCTACCAGAATCGCGGATTGTAGTGCAGTATTTTACATGATCGAAGAGGTCCATGTATCATGGAGTTCAGACCGAAACCTGATCAACCAAGTGCCAATTAAAACTTAGGAACTAATACAACGTTTTACATTTTGATGTTGGAAGCTTGTAAGCAAAGCACTTTGTCTCAAGTCGCTGCAATATGATTAATTTCAGCTCCGATCCTAGTCCATGAACTACACTCACAGATAACTCAATACCGATTGTTCACTTTAGAGGATCAATTTTGGAGATGAAATGTGTTGGTTTAAATCCCGGTCAAGTTTAGGATTCTGTTCAACAAAATCGACGTGTTCGTGCAAGATTTTTATTAATTGCTAAATAAGCTGACATTTTTTGTGATCCTATGGAGCATCAAATCATCAATAGTATGCAATCATACCGCAACTTCAATGAGCAGAGGATAAACAGATCTACTCAATCCTAGCCCATATACAGCAACGATATTTATACACTAAAAATAGGCCAGTTCTATGATGCAATCCCTATGCGGCTGTCGACGGGTAGTCGAGATACCTAATCGTTCATTGTGATTTAGGCGAGGACAGCATTGAAATCATGCGAAAGCATGTGATAACAAGCACACTCGGCGCAGCGTTTCAAACGAGAACCACCATAAAAATAACACTCCTCATTCTGTAAAATATCAGCCAATTCGGTAGTACACACAACTAGATAGCGAGCAAAAACGGAAGGATTCTATAAATAATGTTTTCGGTGACAGTATTTAATTGCTGCCTTGCTGTTTCAGCGGGGCTATCCGCGCCGAAACTGCAACACAACACGCATTTAGAGCCAAACTTACCCAGATCGTTGAACTCTGTGACGAGCACGGCCAGTTCCGAGCCCTCGAGAATAACCGGCGTGAGTTGATCCTTGTTGTACTGAGCGCAGGCAACACTCGCTCCCTCCTTCAGCAACCGGTCATCGTTCAGCAGTTCGCGGACATCGTTGAACACCTCGTTGAATTCCCCGGGCGGAGCATGCAGAATGAAATCGTTCACGATCCGAATCTTCTCCTGGTCACTTATCACATCATCCACATCTGCCATTTTCCTCAGATGTTGCTGTTGTTGTTTTGCTTTCGCCTGCAATTACTCCGATGGCTCCGATCGAGGCTCCTTCTGGCAGCGCGCTTATCACTGAAAAGCTAAAGCACACACTTCACGTTCACGCCTGTTGGCCTTCTTCGGGGATTATTTTGCTTCGCGTTGCAAGAATTTCATCCGATATCACTCACAACATCAACGATTTTTCCTTCTTTCTTAACACTTCTACCAAACCACTTCGGCTGCTGCTTTTGGGTTTCTTCCGTCACAATTTCTCTCAGCCTGGTAGACGTCAGTTGAGTTCATCCGGTAAGTGGTGCCAAATCTTGGGGGAAAGAAAGAATTATGAAACCCGTTTATTTTGTTATGCTATCAAGACGATAAACAAACTTAATGCATTAACAATTGTGGTTATGTCTGAAACGATAAAAATGCATATTCATCAATGTAAAATAGAATAAAATCGAGCGAATTAGTTTGTCAAAATTCACAATTAACTAGCAAAGAACCAGATCTCTGAAAATGTAAAAATTAAAACGAATAGAACTATTGCCATTGGTAGAAAAAAAAATGTCACCGTTCTATCAGCAACGTATATCAAGAAAGAGCTTTAAGCTGCGAATAAGTTCCTAAATTAATTTCAATTCAATAAGTATTGCATACAATTTCAGTGACCTTTTCTTTCACAGTTTCTCTTATCGTCTCACGGATCTGATTTTTAATTGTAGCTTTAGTAGTATACGGACAAACATCGAAATATTATTTTAACACGTTAAGGGCCACGGCGACTCTGTGGAAATTTTTAATCATATTAGGGCCAACGTTTCTTATTGTAGTGGAAGGTATTTTTGTTTGAAAGGGAATGTTTATAAACTATTATCATTATATTAGTTACCTTTATTTTCATATGTTATACTGTCAGTCAATGACTGACGCAGCCTGAGCGAAAACTCGGTGTCAGTCATCGTGTCAATTCCGAAAACGCAAATTAGGCGAGAAATTACCGCATATAGTTTATGGCAGGGGTAATCAAAGTGATCGATATTGCTTCCTCAGAGATCGACATAAACGAAAACTGATTTAGAGGGTTGACGAGGTCTAAAAAATGACCTCTATTAATTAACGTTTATATTTGTTCTTATTTGAAACATTCATGATACAGTTGTGTTGTGTTACAACTTGACTAGAATTCTAGTAGAAAGTATTATTTTTGTACTTTTCAAGAACTCCACAAATAGATGAGCGTGCATAAGTTCGAATAAGATGAACAAAAACGACAAGTGTATTTGGTATTTGCGTTCTGAAATTTATTGGAACTTGAATACACTCATTTACTAACTTAATACGAGAGATTACATTAGATTGGTAGATAGCCGCCAAGTTCATTTCATCATATTTAATATTCATATTTCATTTTTGTATCATTCATCAATTTTACATCTATTTATTTTGTTGAATTTTGATGAAAAAACTATGTCAAGTTTGCTTACTTAACCAACCGTTATGTTTAAAATTAGTAAGAATTTTGTAAGAATAAGAAAAAAAAACTCAATAGGTTTTTGTTTAAAAGAATTGGCTATAGGGGTCTGAGGAACCATTTAATTCTGGAAAAGTGATAGTTTGCCCAAAAGAGGATGTTTAGAGAATATAGGGGAACATAAGATTGCATAGAAATCGATAAAGTTTATAGAAAGACTATGCGTAGGGTGTGTAAATATATATATAGTTCCGCTTTATAGATCAGGAACTTATTATATACTATGAATCGAACGTTGTTTCGATCGGCTCGTTTATTTTGGTATTACATCAAAGGAACTCAACGAGAAATAGTCGAGTATGTAGGCTGATGCAGCCACTCAAAAGATAGCGAATCAGTCGAATCGTTATAGAAAAGTTTCGTTCAGATGATTTCCTTCACCTTACAGACATAAAGCATCGACATTACAATTTTTGAAAAGGAACTTCAAAGTCTTCAGAATTTTTTGTGCGCCTCAGCCAGAATTGTCTAAAAAATGTATGATATAAATTAAAACCATCAAATTAGGAAATTGGTAAAGTTCAATGAAAAACAATGAAGTGAGAACGATGGGCTTTTCCCAAGTCTCTGAAATCATACATACATATTCGCTCAACTCGGTAGTGATTATAGCCGTATTATTGAATGTGGTGTGATAGTCAGCTGTAATGTCCCACACATAATCCATGGGATGGGTTTGTTCCTGTTTCTTGTTTATTATCACTTTCAATTATATTCTTCTCCAGTGCCCATCGCTATCGACCGATTCTCGTCACTCTCTATCTCGCCCTGTCCCATCTGTCAATGTATCAATGTTTTCATAAGCAGGTATGCTATTCTTTTATTGCAGTTAGAGGTAAGACCCTACATCAGCGTGTTAATGAAAGGATAATTGAGTAGTATCTTAGAGTATAAAATAAACATGTTTCAAATAAAAATGCGATCGAGAATCAAACGTGAAGGTGATAAGCGAGATTCCGGGCGCAATCAATGGGCGTTGATACTCTATTGTTGGTTTGAAACCCAGAATATGTGCACAATTTTTTTGATAAGTTATAATTTACAATTAGCTTCAAGCATAACCCGTTTTGAAATTATTACAGCCTGAATTCGATGCAAAATCGATAAAAGTAAAACGTGTAGAGACCTGAAAATAATCTATAGCTACTACAACAGATGTGGCTCCCGTGATTGAATGGTTAGCGTTACACATATCACGCCGAGACTTCGAGTTCGATTCTCGTTCCGGTGAGAACATTTCTTACAAATTTATTCCGACTTGTACTAGTGAACTGGTATCCTCTATTTTGTCAGTCAGAATGCATTTAAAACGTATTATTTGACAGAGAAGTCGTCGCCAAACATGAATGAGAATAACACAAATTCAACATTGTCATATCCTACGTATAAAGTGCGATTCACATACAACATTCACGTCACGTTCACGTTCCGTCCCGTCACGTTGTGTCAATTATTCTTCCAAGCAGTTCTTATGCAGACATTCACATACACCGGCATGACACGAATGCCACGCATTTTAGTGGTAAAGTGTCACAAATAAATACATAAATAAACATACACCGGCAACGGGAACCTCGACTTGCCGTTGCTGGTGTATGTGAATGCTTCAATAGGAATTCCATGGAAGAATAATTGACAGAACGTGACGTGACGGAACGTGAACGTGACGTGGATGTTGTATGTGAATCGCACTTAATACGTCCGAAATTATATTCTTAAAACCAAAAAATATAGTGAAAATTTGTTTTGGTTCTATCAAGTGTTGTGATTATAACAAAATGAGTCACGTCGTCGTATCTTTTCTAGATAAATATTACAATTTCCTTTCTCCACTAATTGAAAAAAAAGTTCAATTATAACCACAATCTGATAACACTGCCAGGCGTTGTTTACTCTGCTGTAACTCACCTGCAAATGAACTTACAGCACTTATCCTCATTCACACCCGTTCTAGTACGTTTTTTTATATTGCTGCTGTGATGAGTAATTTCACTCTTCTTCTTTCCGTTTGTTCGCAGCAAGTATTCTTATTATTTCCAACAAGAAAATTCCGTTCGAAACAGCACTTCACAAACCACACCACGAATATCGCACACCTACACCCGTCCGGAACCCACAAAATTGCACAAAACCATCGGACGGCAGGTACGATCCGGAACCGGAACACTAAGTCTCTGCGAGCACCAGAGCCACTCTTTGCAACCCTCCGGCTACAATTCGTAACGCTTACACGCCACAAGAACTGAAAAACGGGGCTCCGCTAGCCAAAGAAACTAACCGAGCGAGAAAAACGCGAGCTTACTGCTGCTCCGCCTCGATAATCTGCCTGTTTTGTACGGGTTTTGCTTGCTGTCTGACTTCACTGACACAAAACTGCATCAACCACGTCCGCCTTCCTCGCAATGATCTAGTACGTTTTTACTGCCTACCCGAGTGACCCAATCGCTTCAGGTGATATGGTGATTCATGGAATGAACTATTCACTCAGTATAAAATTGACAGTTGCTGTAAAGTACGGACAGAGATGCCAGTTGTGGAAACGTCTTCATTTTAAACAAGGCGCTTAGAAGTATATCCTAAGGTGGGCCAACTTGTTAGAACCACTCTTCAGCCATCTTGGAAGTCTACTGTGTTTTGTTTGTAAACAAAACACAATACGCTTGTGCCCAAGCTCGCTCGTGATCAGTCTGTCTCTTTCACGCTTCAAGGAAATAATTCCCCTTCTGCTTTCTTCCGTACTGTTTTCATATACCGCTCCCCTAATGAACTTAGTGACGATACGGCCTCACCTAGTACCATAGACCCGTCTTGATTTTAAAGACATTTGAGTCACTGTGAAAAGGGTCGACCACATACTACGTAAAAAGTTTAGGGTGAGTACACTGAAAGAAATAATAAGTAAATATATAGATTTTTTTTCATAAATGCTACCAATCTATAATCATTTTCTACCGTACTAATGGACATATATGCCAAGCAGAACTATGATTCGAAAGCCCAAATCGGCTACATTTTCCCGCTGAAAATGCACATATTGGAATTATTTTTTTCCCCCAAAATATATATTTTATTAAGGCACATGTGGCGTTAGCCTGACGGGGCCGGGAGTCCAATATTTTGACAATTTTTGTCTTACAACTATGTTAGTAATATGTAACCGATTACTCGCGGTTGGCTCGAGGTTAGTATTACAAGTGTTCTCATAATTGGTATGTTGCAGTCTTCGATGCTCTGTACGTGTGCCCGACACGGGATACTTTCTATTGGGATGCAGCTGACCATTAATCAGCAACGCCCCCCTAGTCTGTACCCCATATCTAGCGTGGTGCGTCTTCTCGACTCGAGGAATCCAGGATAGAATGGTTACTAGCCGGCGCAATCATCAGCTCGTGTAGAGTTGTCATGAGCGGTACAACCTTTGGCTCTTGTTGAATGATCAGTGGACTGCACAACCTTCGGCCCGTGCATCTGTAAAGAGTGTGTGTATGTATTGCCGCGACTAAGTAAAAGTTTATCGATCGGATAGGAGGGATATGAAACGGGGACACAACGAAGGAAACATCATTAAACGTTGACATCGGCGTTTCTGAGGAACAGGTATAGATGAAGCAGAAGATCAGGATCCCGGCTACCTAAGATATCCCGGACGGGGATATCCGATTGTCTGCCTTGTGCTCTCAGTGCTCTAGAGAGCTGAGTGGAATTATATCCTTATTATATTTCCGTATTGCCTTATGACAACAATAAAAATGGGTTTTAGACCGTGGACATAGTAAACGGGGTGCGGTGCGATGCGATGCGATGCGGAGCGATGAATTGGAGCTCATCGCACGCTATGACTTACTGATCGCTTCAGATCGCGCGTTTTTTTTTTTTTATGTTTCATTCCACTCCATTCCACATGTAAACAACCCAGCACAAGGATGACAGATATGATAACATGTCATCAGTTTGAAAACAGTTGAATCTTGAAGTCTTTTTTATCTGTGAACATGGAAAATGGAAAGCCCTTAACATAACGTTTTCATTATATGCATTATGTAAATTAGAATGAACTTATATATATGATCGAACAAAACGAAAATAATAATTTTACAACTCAACCTTGATTTTCGTTCGATGAGTTCGATTGTGAAGATATTTATGGAAATCGTCAGGCAACCACCACTTGCGTTCACTCGCGGCAAAACACTCCACACACAGTTTCGCCACATTGAAATCGCATTCGCATCACGTTTACTATGTCAGGTCCGGGCGGTTTGCATTTGATTTCCATAGTCGTAAACAAAAGAGCTTTCCCGCAAACGATTCCGTGCCCACGCCCGCATCCCATCGCATTCACTATGTCCTCGACCTTACGCGCTTTTCTCATCAGTCTTCAGACATAACAACATTCAAGTTTGCTAATATTGGTGTCTATTCTGTATTTCAATCGATTCGAAATATTTCGAACGACTTGGTAAATTCCATTCCCTGTTTCGTTCGAGGTGTTTTCAAATTCGAATACCTTTCGTTCGGACTGTTTTGTTTTCGAACATCTTTCATTCGAATCAAACCAAACGTCAAACCCACTTTGTTTATGAAGGAGTGAATAATTTCCGCAGCGGATGAGCGGTGAACTGCAAAAATGTAAGCTAATTTTTAATCATTTTTTTCTTTAAATTAATTTTAACGTTCAACAGGGAAAAAAACAAAAACAAAACAACCACTAAAAATCAGTTCGAGCGGATTGTGCTGCTTCTGGAGCAAGAGCCGGACATAGCAAAGGGTTTCTCCCGAGGAAATTCCGGACCATACTGGGATGATCTGGCGGCAGAAGTCAATAGTTTGGGACCGCCTATTCGCGATGGAAGTGGATGGAAAAAGGTATATACTAAAACGAATCCGAAACATATGTTTATAGTCTTATTTTTGCCCTGGTTTTCTGTGTAGGTTTGGGCGGACTATAAGTCCGGATTAAAGCGAAAACTCGCTCACAACAAACGGGAGCAGAGGGCGACAGGTGGAGGACCCAATAAAATTATCAATTTGTCCGAGCTGGAGGAGCAGGCAGTTCTACTAACTGGGTTACTTGCGACCGTGGAAGGAATCCCGGGTACCTCATCTCATGGAACACAGTTGGGTTCGCCTTCGGGTGAACCTCAAGCTGCAGACCAGGAAAATTTTATATATTATGGTACTTCCGACGAGTGTGACGGTATCAATAATACCATTCACTTCCAGCCCTCTCAGCCGAAAAAATCCAGACCTTCTACCACGAGGCTATTAGAGCTGCAAGTCGAGCAACAAAACAAATTTCACACCAATGTGAAATCCCTGTTAAAAAACACAAACAAGAATTTGAGTGATCTGGTTCATTATCAGCGCCAATCAGCTCGAGCGATTCTTTCCGTGGATGCCACACTCAAAGAACATCTGAGTGAACAAAAACGACATAACCACGAGATGGAGAAGATCGCGCTGGAGAAATCAATAGCGACAAATCCTTGAAACGCAGATTGCGTATATTTCAGAACATTAGAATAATGTTTCAAAATATCAGTGATCTGATTTTTTATCTTTATATTGTAACTCAAGTATAAAAAAATGAAAAAAAGTTCTAATCGTATTTTTATATCTTTCCATGGAAGAAAAATCTTACTTAATTTTTTCTTTGAAGTTTGTTTGGAATAGCATCAAAATTATATAAACTTTTTTAAAATTCACGAATTTCGCCTATAGTTTATGGAACTTCCTTAACCCCTTCACGTACAACATTGAACTTCACTCGTTGTTTCTCGATGTGAAATAATTACATAGCTTCAGGCATATGATGAGGATACCGACAACTGAAGATTATAAAATTTCCGTTATTTAAAAAAAAATTGAATGAGCTAAAAATATAAAATATAATTTGAATATTATAATTAAAATAAAAACGAACGAGTTAGTACGTAGTAATAACTCCTTCGTTTTTATTTTAAACACAACATGTATTTGCTCATCATAGGGCACCCATGTTAGATACCCACACTCAGCAGAGTAGCGGAACGACTCGAAGTGCTCGTTTTGGGCCGTGCTGTTGGAAATTAAATCGTACAGCAAGGGGTTAAAACAACGCAAAAAGTATTAATAATGGTTATTTGAATACTTGGCCTGCTTACGAGAAATCGATAATGACATGTTCTCAAAGTGTTGGCAGGAATAAGAGTAAATAATTCTGCCGAAACCATAGTTAAGTAAGGAAGACACTTCCTTTTCCGGTGGTTGTTATTTATTTGAGCATTTGCAAACAAGTTAGATGAAATTTAACAGTCATAAATATTAATTTAAACAAAAGTTTATTATGTAAACAGCTGCATAACATATTATAACTACTGAGAACGACCAAATTCTAAGCATATATTGTGAAGTGCACAGCATACATTTATAATTTGAGCGCATTTAGTAGGATTGTAGTGAAGTTGTCTCGCGCCAAGGATGCATCTAAACCGATTTTTTAGTAAACCGATTGTCCGCTCGACGATAGCACGACCCAAGGCATGCCTGCGATTAAAATCGCTCTCCAAACTCCCTTCCTCCGCTGCTCTGAATGGCGTTACTAACCAAGGTTCCGATGGATAACCAGCATCACCTGAAAATATTTTATCACACAGTACATACAAGTATACTAAAATATTGTAGTTGAACATTACCTAGAATCTTAGTATTAACTTCACCATTTTGGTGAAGCTGCTCAAAGTGAGTTCTTGCAGGGCTTACACGCCATATATGAGAGTCATGATTAGATCCCTGGAAGGTAGGATCAACGAAACGAATCCTTTGCTGATCGTCACAAACCTATGTTGATAAAAAAGAGTATTTGTTCATTGATTTGTTAATTCAAATACTAATAATACTTACAATCAGAACGTTGAGACTATAAAATCCCTTCCGATTAAAAAACAAATTTCGATTCAGCTTAGGTGGAATAATTTTTACGTGGGTTCCATCCAAACACATAATAACACCCGGAATTGATGTTTTCTGATAGAAGTGTAGTTTAGCACGCCGCTGTTCGTCTTCCGTCATATTTAGGGAAATCCATTTCTTACACAGTGTCCGCTCCAGAATGTTAAGCATTTCAGTCAGCACCTTGGAAAATGTGGGCTGTGCTATGGCAATGTGATAATCTTGCCCTGCTCCATGTTGATAATTTCCTTCAGCAAAGAATCGCAAACATGCTGCGAGTTTCACCTCCGTGGATAGACCACCTTTCCTTGTGGTAAGGCAGTTCTCAATTTCCTCTAAAACGTACCGAAAAGCTTCCTTACTTAGACGAAAACTTTTGATGAATCTGAATAAGGGCAAAATTAATCAATAAGAGAAACAAACATGGGATTTTTGAGACGGATACTTACGCTTCATCAGAAAGTTTCATGAAGTCGGTTGATTTTCGGTGGTTTCGCCGATGGTAGCAAGGCATTCCAATTTCTTCTTGCTCCGCCAAAATCGGTAACAAAACGGAATCCATTGAACGAGAAAATTTTCTCACAAATTTCTCTTAGGATCAAAAATTAACTGAAATTCAACTCGCACTCGCCGCTATTTAATACGGTGTTTCTTTTTGTTTATCGGTTTTTGACAGATCGATGCATATTCGAAATTTTCTAACACTTTCGTTCGAAACGAGCAAAACGATTGGAATAGGGAATGGTAAATTCGAAAACGATCGAAATATCACTTTCGAACGAAATAGAAATCCGTCGGAATACAGAATAGGCACCATTATCTAGTAAAATATACTAATCTCTGATAGGGATGCGGATTTGTTGACTATATGTACAACAAATTTATACATTCTACTAATGTTTGCATTGCCAAATGTATTTTCTAGTTTACGACGAGTTTTCTAAGAGTAGGAGTTACGAAAATTATATGTTAAACAAGATGCTAAAACGGTAGGTGTTTCGTTCTTAACATTTTCATGACAAGACGTGAGACGAGTAGCGAGACGTAGCTTTCAGAATTATTTACTTTTTTTTTGGTTGTGTGGTTATGGTTTCATATCAACTCGCTGAGGAAAATAACTGAAAGCAAATATATATTCGTGAAAAATAGTTAATCTAATTTATATCTCAAATATCAGCAGTATTGCCACAAAAAAAACACAAAATCAAGGCTCAGGATTTCCCTTGATTAAAACATTCAATGAAACTGGTTATTTTTCTGTAATATATGGCAAATTAGTAACACAAAAGACAACTATTTTGAAAAGTAAACACGAACCTGTTGAAATCATTGTGAACCTCCTCTTTCTCTAGCCTTTATTCAAAACCAATTACTTGTAACAGCCTTTTCCGAATCTTCTGGATATGGTAGTCTCCTTCCCGGTATATGCACAGCATTCTCCTCCTCCCTGAGCGAAATCAGTGGAGCCAAAATCAGCATTATTTCTTGTCGCCGTCGCCGTAAGCTGATAGTACTCTTTTCTCCGCCTATGAGAGCCAAACAGAAGTACATCTTACTTGGAAAGAAATGTATTGATTGCGTGGGTAGAAACGAAAAGATATACTAAATACATCCTTCTGCACTGTTATGATTCGACCATTTATTGTAGTTATCTGAAAAAATAGAGCAATTATGAGAAATTGTTATAATAGACATCCAGAAATTACCTAGCTACAGTAAAGCGCGAGCAGCTATTTTGCCAACGAATGCATTTGTCACCAAAAGATATGATTTGTTTTGTAAACAAATTTGTTTTTTCATGGCCGAACAGCAATTTTGACATTCCGGTCCACCTATAGTACAACGCCTTGATGTTAAATAAATAATTTTGTAGAATACATTCAAATCTAGATATTCGAGGTTTTGTACGGTTCCGGTCGATCACGCTGGAAATAAACACGAACTATCTCGAGTTGCGAATAGTGCTGCGTAGTCGTATCATAATAAGTGAATCATCATTTTTAAGAGTGAACATAAAGTTTCGAGTGACATAGCGAATAGTGACGTCAGTCGTTGTGTTTATCTTTGATTGCTCACCGCATTCATGTGAAAATGCTACTTTCAGGAAGTAATTAATCAATTAAAAAGAAACAAACGAAGTTTCATCATTTTGACGTTATGAAGTGGATGTTTCGAAGGCTCTCAGTGTCGGTGTGTATGTTGTGAGAGAATAATCGCCAATTAATCAAAAATTCACCGAAAATGTTACTGCTTTCGAGAACTAACCATACGGCTGCTCTCTTAATCTTTTTACCACATAAATAATCGAACAATTCTACGATACAACTGTCATCTGTTAAAAAACAAACAGTTGAAGGCCTTGTTCTCACTGCAGTGGGGCGTCAGCGTAGCTTGAGCGGGGCGTGTGACGCTTACGATTAATTGTGTGTATTCTTAGTAATGTGTTCACGCCAGGCTGGCGTGTCGTGAGCGTTTTTTTGACGTGTAGCTGGCGTGCAAACGAAAATCATTCACGCCGGCGATATTTGTACTTCTCCGCTGCTCTCTAGCATATGTTTGTTTGTAGTAGTGACATAATTTAAAATTGTTTGTTTTGTTTTATTTTTTACGTTTTTGACCCTTCGAGTTTTTAGCCGGATACATCCAACGGTGTTGGAATATTGAAAATAAACAAATGTTCATTCTTTCGTTCAAAAACACACATTGACAATTTTCGTAGAACACGCCGAAGACACGCCGCTGGCACGGTGCAATGTGAGTGAATTAAAATATCGTGGTGGAAAGCGAACATGCCCCGCTCACGCCACGTTGACGCCCCGCTGCAGTGAGAACATGGCCGAATAATTTCATAAGAATTTTGGCTCAAATTATCATGCAATCATGTACTTTCAACATTGTTTTGTTTTTTTCTTATGCTTACGACACGATATTTTGTTTACCAATACAGATATACTTCGCCTACTGTTCCACCACGATATGTACTCATTGGTTCACGCCTGTGTTTTTTTATCTCGTTCCGTTGACGTGGTTGTACGCTGAGAGAAATGGTTACTAAATATCTGGGTCATGCGGAGTCAATGAAGTATGTTTTTGAAATTTTGCTTGAAAAAAACATGATTATATATATATATATATATATATATATATATATATATATATATATATATATATTATTATATCATTGATCCTGATTTGGTTTTGCGTTTCGTATGAACTCGAATGATATAAATGTTGTAATTTGCGTAATTCGTTTTTTTTTTGTTTTAATGAAAGAAAAATGTTTTTATAACGTTCGAAACCACGAGAAGCGAGAAGCGAAATTGAATTATAATCAATTTTAATTATATCAATAATACTGAAATTTGAGTTCTTGCCAAAATATCAGCTAGCTCTTTCTGATTCTGAATGCTGGTATTAATTGATGCAAATACGTAGTTCATTCATTTTTATTAATTTCGATTTATTTTGCCTTTCATAACAATATTTTGTCTATGTAGTGGATCATTATAAGAAAAGTGACACTTTCTTCCCTTCCTTATTATTGGATCTCTTTTCACATTTCTATTGGATTCTTTTTGACAACCAATTTGATTCTATCCGCATGAACCAGGTAAATATATTTTTTTTAAATGCTACCAATCTATAGTCATTTTGTACCGTACTAAGTTTTGGTATGTCCTACGAGGAGAATTCACATACGGTTGATAATATGTACAGAAAATATGTACATTCTACTAATGTTTGCATTACAAAAACTATTGGGTAGTTTTCTACCATGGATTTTTCTGAGTGTACTGTTATTCAAAAGGAATTGTTCCTACTATCTCAGTGGTATTTTTGTGTCCATTTTTATTTTGCTCTATATAAAGTATAATTCTCGATGAACAAAAAAATGTTGCGACACATAAGTGGTTGTGTTTCTGTCTCAATTTGTGTCAGATTCTGTGAAGGAGTATAAAGCGAGTTTCGTTGTTCTAATTTTGAATTAAAAATACTGTTAGCACCAATGACTACACATTTTAAAACCATTTAAGACTATACATTGACAGATTATTGCTAAATTTAATTCAATTTCATACATAAATACATATAATTTGTCACTTTTAAGTTTTAAGTTTTCGGCCGAACTAAATTCCAACGACCCGAAATCATGTTTCAATAGCTTAAAAATTACTTTGAAAACAGGTTTATGAAATCACCCACATCTTTATATAATTTGGCACCCACAGGCACCCGAACTGAACTGAACCAAAAGCACATAAGGAAATCGTCATAGCAAATACATTCTGTTTTTGGTGAACGGAATATGTGTCTCTGAACACGGACGTAACATCAAAACGCCTGGGAATTCATCACAGCAGATACATGCAAGCTGTGAGTACTTCATTCACTTGCTTTCATTTTTGGTGAATGGAATGTGATTCCCGAACACGGGCGCATAATCGAGGCGCCTCTGTTCTGCCACTTTGCGTACAATAGTCAATAGTCGAGTTTCAGTTATACAAAAAAAAAAGAGATGGAAAAAAACATTCCAGAATTAAATGATTCCGAGCTTAGAATGAAACGTAAAGTGTGGAATTGAGTTGCAGTATTGACGAAGTTGAAGATTTTTTTAAATTTTATTATATAATTGTCGTTTTTGATAAATTCACACGCGAGTTCCCAGAAAGGTTGACATTATTAAGTTCGTTTTTTAGTGGGCTCAATTTTATAGGGGGAACAAAATAGCTATAAAAAGGTTCAAAATAATGCAATTTACCAAATTAAAACAAATTCAGAACAGAATTTTGAAGAATAATTCTGCACGTTTTCTTACCTTCATGAATAATTTTGTGTACGATAAAAAAAAACCTAAAGGCTGATTTAGACGATGCCAGTCAGCGCTCTAGTTGAAGTATCCAGTGAACAGAGAACAGACACTCTGTTCAAGTTATTTGTACCAGTATCGAACAAGTAATTGGCCTCTAACTTGAACAGAGTGTCTGTTCTCTATTCACTGGATACTTCAACTAGAGCGCTGACTGGCATCGTCTAAATCAGCCTTAATACACCTGCAGTAAGTGTCGAATATTTTGATCTGCACCACCTTTCAATGTATCACTTGGTCACACATCAAGGCGAAGTATATCCTAAGGTGAGGCCGTTTCATCTCTAAGTTGGTTAGGGGAGCGGTATATGTAAACAGTACTGAAGAATGCAGAAGGGACATTATTTGCTTGAAGCGTGAAAGAGACAGACTGATCACGAGCGAGATTTTTCACAAGCGTAGTGTGTTTTGTTCACAAACAAAACAGTAGACTTCCAAGATGGCTGAAGAGTGGTTTTAGCAAGTTGGCCCACCTTAAAATACACTTCTAAGCGCCTTGGTCACACATCTCTCTCCGAGAACTCACTGCTTTCAAAGGTAAATTCGAAAGCGACGCTTCGCTTTTTCTTGTGTTGTTCTCGAGTGAACGGAGTGAGTGGTTGCGTACTCGTTTTTTTTTCATTGTATTCTGAAAAGCCGTTCCCTTTCTGACGAGTACATTGATCGAGCTAGTGTTTTGTGCTTTTATCGAGTGAAAAGTGCCTTAAACCTACGTGAAAGTTGTGCTAACTTTTTATCAAAAGTTCGTTTTGATGAATTTCGATTGTTTTCCTGGGAAATTGGGCCAAATACGTGCAAATTCGTAGAAAACAAGGTGTGGAATTTGTTTTCTTCTACTTGTTGATGTGCTTTTTTATTTCAAAGATCAACGGAGAAGCGCTCGTCGTCAGATCGGCTTTCCCGTATGCCGTGAGAGTGATGTGGTCGTCGTGTCAATTCGCGAGAGTGGAGCTCACCTGAATGGGAGTGTGAGTTCGTGTGAATAAATTTATGAGTTTGAGAGCGGAACAGTGCGTGCAGTGATTCAATAAGAACCAACACAGGTACAAGCAAACGGTGCTTAAGCGACTAAAGGAGAAACGGCGTGTACAGCGCATCGCTTTGGATCTGTTTTATGTGTGAGTATGCGGTTCCCGAGAACTTTAATTTTTCACTACCGCTGGACTATGATTCATTGAGGCACCTCATTGAATAAAACAACTGAACTCTATCTAGTGCTTCTGGAGTTGCAGTATTTGGGCTGTATAATTATTACCTGAATAAAGGTTTATATAGAGGAACTAGCTGACCCGGCAAACGTTGTTCTGCCAAATAAATCATTTCTAGTGAATATTTAGGTGATTAAATAAACAATAGCTAATATATTGTAAGTATGTTTGAATGGTTTTCGTTTTTGATCTATTCGTTGATGAAGATCAAACGAATATGTGGCGATGAGAGCTATGACAACAGAGAAATTGAGCGCATTAGACGATGACCGCCGGCATAAAAAAAGTTTTTTTCAAATTTTGTAGCGAACTAGCTGACCCGGCGAACTTCGTCCCGCCCAAAAATGAATTTTGGATATGAATGAATTCTTCTTTTTTTGGCTTTAAGAAGGTTTAAACTTTTCAGTTCATTCGCCTCTAAGAGAATGAATTCTTTCGAACATTCACGTTTCCTTACTAAACAAACGTTCGCGGGTTTAAACGAACTCTTCATTGATTGCTTTTCTGATAGGCCGTTCACATTTTTTCATATAAATTTTTTGATTGTATTATTTAACTCGACCATCGTTTCTCGATCAATTTCCCTGTTCATTGAATTGAATCCTTTATCAGCGAGTCGAGCCTGGGGACTGACACTATAATAATTTTTTTTTTCAATTAATTTATTTGTAAGGCTCAATTGCATAAGCTTTGCGGAGCCGCTAATTCAAGGTTTGTTTATACAAAGTTTCAACAAATTGCTATGTTTAGTAGGACTAGCTGTCGAGGGTGGGCGACGGTGAGATGAGGGTACAAGACAAACAAACTAATAACGAAAAAGAAAAACACAAACAGCATTACATTTTTATACTAGACCGTTTCACAAACATATAGATCAACTGCATATAGCAGATGTCGCGAGTTCCCAACACGTCTCTACCAGGAACATAGGGTTGTCTTCCTTGGGCCTCAAGGGCATTCAAAAGGTACTCTCTGGCTGCGTAATTATCCGTACATTGCCAAACTGCGTGATCGATGTCATCGTAACCGTTTCCCCACCGACAGACATTGCTTTGAACAAGATTTATTCTGTGGAGATGCACATCTAGTGAGTAGTGGTTGGACATAAGTCTACTCATTACACGAATGAAGTCACGACTTACGTCCAAACCTTTGAACCACGCTCTCGAAGAAACATTTGGAATAATTGAATATAACCACCGCCCAAGACTTCCAGTGTCCCAATCGGTTTGCCAACTCAAGAGAGAACTCTGACGTAGTAATGAGAAAAATTCATCGTATGAAATCTGTCTATCAAACAATTCGTCTTCCTGGGCACCCACCTTTGCGAGAGTGTCCGCTTTCTCATTGCCAGGAATTGAGCAATGAGAGGGGACCCATACAAAGGTTATCTTATAAGATCTTTCGATCAGTGCACTCATCTGCTGCCTCACTTTTATGAGGAAATAAGATGGGTGCCTACTAGTTTTCATCGACTGGAGAGCCTCAAGGGAACTGAAGAAAATGAAGTAATGGTCTGCAGGCTTGTTGGAGATCATCCCCAATGCAAAGGCGATTGCTGCCAGCTCAGCAACATAAACGGAACAAGGTTCCTGCAGTTTGCGGAAGGCGCTCGAATTTTCATTGAAAACACCGAAGCCAGTGGATCCATTGAGGCGAGACCCATCAGTGAAGTATCTTTTCATGCAATTGACTTTTTGGTACTTTCGGTTAAAAATACGGGGAATGAAAGTTGGTCGAAGCTGATCTGAAATCCAAAGTATTGCTTGTTTCATCGACAGATCGTATTCAATTGAGGAACTGCTGATGGTGAAGCGAGCACGGTCTGGAGTAAACGATGGAAGACAAATATCCGACGAAATATAGTGGTAATAAATTCTCATAAACCGAGATTGTATATTTAGATGAAGAATTTTTTCAAAGTTTTCAATCACAAGTGTGTTCGTCACTCCGCATTTCACAAGTATTCTGAGAGAAAGTTCCCAGAATCGGTTCTGTAGAAGAGTTACTCCTGCCAGAACCTCGAGACTCATGTGATGCGTTGAGTGCATACAGCCGAGAGCTATACGCACGTGGAGCCGATCTGGCGTGGAGGTAACATCCATACTTCTCACGCTCAAGATCACGAGTTCAATTCTCACTCCCGACATTCTTCCAAAATGGAAGGTAAAAGTGACGAACCAGCCAGAAGCGTTGAAAGTCACTATAATACAGAAAAAAAAAAAAAAAAGCTATACGCAGACAATGATATTGAATTCGTTCCAATTTTAGAAGGTGACTTTTAGCTGCTGAGAGAAAGCAGAAAGAGCCATACTCCAGAATAGATAGAATAGTTGTTTTATAAAGCGTTATGAGATCTCCCGGATGAGCTCCCCATCACGTGCCGCAAATCGAGCGGAGAAAGATGACCCTCTTTTGACATTTTTGCTTCAAATACGTAATGTGGGTATTCCAAGTGCATTTTGAATCAAACCAGACACCAAGGTACTTGATGGTCAATGATTGGGTAATGCTTCTGCCCAAAAGCTTAAGTTGCAATTGGGCTGGGAACCGCTTTCGAGTAAACACTACCAGTTCTGTTTTCTGCGGCGAGAATTCGATCCCTAAGTTCCATGCCCAAGAAGACAAGTTATCTAGGGAATTTTGCAATGGTCTTTGCAAGTTTTCGGCATAGGGACCTCTGACGGAAACCACACCATCATCAGCAAGTTGTCTTAGCGTGCATTGTTCTGCCAAACAAAGGTCAATTACTTCACATAAAAATTATAAAGAAGGGGCCTGAGACATGAGCCTTGGGGTAGACCCATATAACTATTTCTGGAAGTTGTCAATTGTTCAAGGGTGAAGTTCATTCGCTTTTCTGACAACAAATTGTACAAGAAGTTATTCAAAATTCCAGGAAGTCCACATCTGTCCAGATTGTCTGACAGAATTTCTATGGAAACCGAATCAAAAGCTCCCTTAATATCCAAGAAAACTGAAGCCAGTTGCTCCTTGTGCGCAAAGGCCAGTTGAATATCTGTAGAAAGCAACGCTAGATAATCGTTTGTTCCTTTGCTCTTGCGAAACCCAAATTGTGTACTTGATAGCAAATTATTTGTCTCGATCCATTGATCGAGTCTTCGAAGGATAATTTTTTCCAACAATTTTCTTATGCACGAGAGCATAGCAATCGGACGGTATGAGTTATGGTCAGACGCTTTGCCAGGCTTTTGAATTGCTATTACTTTGACCTGTCTCCATTCGGGTGGCACAATATTGTTTTCTAGTAGGGTATTGAATAAGTCTAGCAAGCGTCTTTTCGCGATATCGGGAAGATTTTTTAGAAGAACGAATTTAATCATATCGCTTCCGGGTGAAGAGTTGTTCGATGAACACTGACACTGTATTATCCGCCGGATTCGCGCCGGTCTCATCGAACCGACCGTGGACTTTTCGTTTGGATTGTATCAGCACTTGACAGTAGCGAAGTTATGAAATTGTTTTTATAAAAGCCCAGTACCGGTCCGCAGGGACCGCCGTGGGCCAGACGGTAAGTTAATTGTCGGTGCTGGAGTTTGGCCGGGGCTCACCGATTCAGTCTGCTAAATGAAGATTTAGGTACATTAAGGTTTTTTGTCGCGGTTTTTTACGAGGTTTTTTTACGCGGATTTTTGAATGAACGTGATTTTTTACGAGGTACGTATCCTCCGCGTTACAAAAACCTGAGTGTATATTCTTGTGTAATTTGTGTAATCAGTATTATAACAAGAAGCATCGCATCATTTTTTATGCAAAGAATTATAATTGTTTTGTCAGTTATTTTTCTTAAATGATTAGTGAATATTTGAAAATCAAGCTCTATTATTTTATGATTTCTTACGCCTAGTTATTAGTCATCGATGAAGAGCCGAACTAGAGATGTCAGCTCCGTTAACAACTCAGCAGACCAAAATAATGCCTTATGTGCGCATGCGAGGGCACTTCTAAGGTTGCCGACAAAATAAAATAGTTTTTTTTTTTTTTTTTTTATAATTCGTTTATTTGTACAGGCTCAGTTACATAGGTTTAAAGAAGCCAAACTCTCAACTATACTTTTACTATTAACATGTTTTCTTAATTCTACGGTTAATGAAATAGGAAACCGATTACTCGCGGTCGACTCGAGTTTAGAAGGGTGACACATTTTCTTTAGGAAAAGGATGGGATGTAAGGAGATTGTAACCATGTTCACACTCACACTCACACTCACTTTCACATTCATACTCACACATCACACTGAATTCTTAAACTATCCTCACATCTAATATGTATTAACAATTTAACTTATTCTAATGTTAGGGAACCGATAGCTCGCGAAGGACGAAAAGGAGGAGAAAATGGGGGGGAAAGGATGTAAGAACAATCACACTCGAAGATCGATATCTTTAAGGAAAACATATATTTGGGACATGTAATCAAGGTCTAACCGAGCCAACACATCTCTCACCGGCACATTGGGCTGCCTTCCTCGAGCCCGAAGGGAGTTTTCTAAATTCGATCTGGCGACAAAATATAGCTCGCACGACCAAACAACGTGTTCGATGTCGTGGTAACCATGGCCACAAACGCAGAGATTGCTGTCGGCAAGCTTGAAACGAAAAAGCAGCGCATCTAAAGAACAGTGATTGGACATGAGTCGGGAGAAGGTCCGAATAAAGTCCCGACTCAAGTCCAGACTTTTGAACCATGGTTTGAGGCTAACCTTAGGGATAATCGAGTGGAACCACCGGCCCAATTCATCTTCGTTCCACTTGCGTTGCCAGTTAGCGATGGTATTTTTACGAACTAAAGAATAAAATTCATTGAAGGCGATTTGACGCTGATAAATATCGCCTTCAATTGCACCTACCTTTGCTAATGAGTCAGCCCTCTCATTACCCGAAATGGAGCAATGTGAACCCAGACAAAGGTAATGACATAACAGCGTCTGGATAAAGCACTCAAAATTTCTCGTATTCTCTCAAGGAAGTACGGCGAGTGCTTTTCCGGCTTTTCCGAACTGAACGGATAGCTTCGACAGAGCTAAGACTATCCGTTACAATGTAATAGTGTTCAACAGGTCGTGAGGCGACGCTGTCCAGCGCCCAGTGTATTGCTGCCAATTCAGCAATATATACTGAGCAAGGATACTGAAGACTGTGTGAGGTGCTAAAAAATACGTTGAACACTCCAAATCCTATGGACTTATTCATAGAGGACCCATCAGTAAAGTACATATTATCACAATTGACACGCCCATACTTTGCTTTGAAGATCGTAGGAGCGATCCTCGATCGAAGAAAATCTGGAATTTCATGGATTTTCTCCTTCATGAACAGATCAAAATGTACAGAGGAATTGATGTAGTCAGAAAAACAAACACGGTTGGGAATATACGAAGAAGGATCAACCTGCATGGTGATGAATTCATGATATGAGCTCATGAATCCAGAATGGAAATTTAGCTCGATAAGCTGCTCAAAATTTCCGATCACCAATGGGTTCATAACCTTACACCGGATGAGGAACCGAAGAGATAATAAATTGAAGCGATATTTTAGTGGGAGTAGGCCTGCCAAAACCTCGAGACTCATGGTATGCGTTGAGGGCATACATCCCAACGCAATACGGAGACAAAGATACTGAATTCGCTCGAGTTTAATGAGGTGTGTTTTGGCAGTTGATTGAAAACAGAAACTGCCATACTCCATCACTGAGAGAATAGTTGTTCAAAATAAAATAGTGTTTGTGATGAAGTTGGCAGATTTCTCGCGCATTAGTGTTCGGAAAAATAGGTATAAAATATGTTTCCTGTTATGTCCAGTCTTACATAAACTGAATCGCACCCCTATTTTCTAAACTTTGATAATAATAGTAACGCAAACGACGCCTTTGTAAGAAACCTGTCGAACTGAATTTTTTTTTTTTTTTATGTGGAGCCGATCTGGCGTAGTGGTAACATCCATGCCTCTCACGCTAAAGGTCACTAGTTCAATTCTCACTCCCGACATTCTTCCAAAAATGGAAGTAAAAAGTGACGAACCAGCCAAAGGAGTTGAAAGTCACTATAATACAGATAAAAAAAAAAAAATTATTTTTAAAATTAAATTAAACTTAACATTTGCGATGGCGTCGAAGACTGAACACAGAAGAATAAATAAAACCAAATGGAAAACTAGAGAGCGTTGAAACTTTAAATACTCTCAAATGAAAAAGAATCGTTTCTTTTTGTATCCGTTACACGGGACTATTCTATTGATATTTAATCCAATCGTTCATGAATAATTTTAAGCGGGACGAATAGGCATCTGATGTCTACCCTGAAACATTAAAACTAAGACATAACAGGGAATTCAAGCAATGACAGGGAATATCAGGGAATTTCGCCTTCAATCAGGGAGAAAATGCAATTCCGCCGATTAAAATTTTGATTACTGCAGTACACCCAGGTTTTTACGCGGGGGATACGTACCTCGTGAAACCGTGAAATTGGAAAATCCGCGTAAAAAACAGTATCAAAATCCTGTGTGTAATTAGAAAGTCAATGATACCAAAAATGTATTTGACTAGTTTGACTGTCGGTAAGTATTTAGTACGGGCAATCCTGTTTTTGTGTGAGGGATAGGGACAGCACAAAAAATTCTACGACACTTCACTAGTAGCTTTAAAAAATAGTGTTGTGTGTACACAAATTGAAGAAAAAACTTTTTCTTTGCGGTGGATAGGAACCGCATAAAAAAGTTCACTTTACACGTTCGACGCCCAACGCGACGTTTTTGAGTTTCTTGCAGAGCCCAACATGCGATTAAATTATTAAATGAAGATCAAACTTAGTTTATAGATAACTTTTACATGATCTAGCAATGTTTGTTTTCAATTGAAGACGAATTGATGACAATAACACATGTCAAAGTCATAGTATAGGGGCTTTGCAGAAAAACTGCAGTACAAACCATCCATACTATAAATTAATAAAAAGTATAGTATAAGCAGTATAATATTATGGTTATGATTTAATTATTTTTCTTCATATCATATAGTTACATTTAGGTGCCTATTCTATCAAATACCTTCTAAAAATCCTATTCAATTCGAGCGAGGAAAGTGTCACCCATATCTGGGTGACGGGGCGTCGAAAGTGTTAAGAAAACAACTCAAATCCTAATTTTTTCGTTCGTGAGCACCGTTCGATTTCTTTTTGTTTGCCTGCTGTACGTTGTGACATGCTGCGTTTTCGATGTTCTTTTAGCTGCTTGACTTTTTGCTATTTGTAATCTTATGTTATGGTTAACATATTGCATTTAATGGAAGGATGGGAATGAGTATGGGAGTGGAAAATTATTGAGGCAAACTTGTTGTTTTTGCATTGTCAGTTGTGAACAAACTATAATTTATGCTTTGAAATAAACCTTATCGTAATGGTCCAGGATAGTGAAAGAGTGGAACGAAGACATCAATTGTTATGGAATTTAAAAATTGAAACATACGTTATGTTCTTTAATTTTTATAACCGGCCTGTTCACTTGTTCATTTTTCTTTTTTTTACATTTCAAATACGACTTATTTCAAGGAAATGTCAACGTTAAGGTGAAATTTAAGTGGCTATTGGATGTACAGTGGGGTAAAAATCGTGATTTTTGAAGATTTTGCTTGGATATTAACCAGTAATTGTTTATTTCGATATTGCAGCGAAATTAGGATAGATAGAAGATGGGTGCCAAAGAACAAATTGTAAAGCGGTTAGAGAAATTTAATTTAATCTATAGAAGCAATTATGTTTAATATAAATTTTCAGGAGAAAATTAGTAATAACAAATTAAAAATTACTAACTGAAGGATTTCACTTCCAAAATGCTATTTAAATAAACAAATATAGATGTTTCACGACTATATCCTGTACTAAATGTTCTCATCTTTCTAATGGAAGCAACGTCTTCTGTAGCATACTTTTCAATCTAGCGCCAGTTTGAGGCAACAGAGCAAACAAACATACAAAAAATTCTGTAACTCATTGTCATTGTTAAATAGAACATATGCGTAGGAGGATTTTTTTCATCAAATATGATCCTCTATAACCTTCCGAATGAATTCGGTTTTTTTTTAATATGAGAAAGGTATGTCATGACTTTAGGGGGATGTATCAAAAATTAAATTCATCTTTTATTTTCAAAAAACGAAAAAATTGTAAGGGGTTGTATCTAGGACACGACCGCATATTTTCGACGTAGAACTACGAGATTATATTATGGAATCCACTTGTTTACCACTTCCAATATTATTTTAGATTTTTTGTAATAGATTATGTTCTTCGTTACAAATAAATTTGATGTACGTCCTTTCACGTTTGATATGATGCCTAGGACTACCAAAATATTTGAACGGAAAAATCATCAAACGATCATTGTATTTTACATTTCCCTCTGACATTTTTGCACATCTCCTCGAACCGCGAAAGTTCATTCACCTATAGTATCTGAAATGACGATTTTCTCAGGCTTCTCAGTACAAAGCGAGTACAAAAGTACTCAACACCAAAAATTACCCCCGACTTGCATGTATTTGCAAAGCGGATTCCCCTAGGCACATTTACCCTTTCACGTACAACATCGAGTCTCACTCGCTGTGAAATGATTGTGCCAAAGTTCCAACATCGAGTCTCTCGCTAGTGGTGCGTTTGCATAACACACGGCGCTAAGACGCTCACCAAGGTAGTGAAATTACTCGATGCGTGACCCATCGATGACCCCCGTCTTGCATGTATATTTGCAAAGCGGATTTCCACAGGAAACTCGATTTCGAAGTGTGTGTTGGGGAAACCGTAAATCGAGCGTGTTAGTGTTAGTGTTAGGGCGTTTAGATAACGCTTGACATTTTACAGTTATAAAATTGTTCATCTTATGAAAAATAACATTTCGTTAATGTGATAGACGTGCAGAAATATTTCCAATCACTCGATGCAAACATCTTTCCGATCTGTTAAGAAATGTTGGAGTTATAAGCATTCGAAATACAGGTAGGGTTAGCACACAAATCGGCAGAACAGATGTACGGGGAACAAGGAAGTTCTTCCAGTTTTCATGAATTTAAACCGTTTTGAGATTAGCGAATTGTAATATAGCATATCAAACAAATCTTAGAGAATTTCCGATTCGATTGGTATGCAAATCATGAGAATTCGTTGAAAATAGTTATTAACGTTAACATTATTTCATAAAACGTGAAATGTCTTCTGATTTGGCACCCTTCCTGAAAGACGTAGTTCTACGTCAAAAATATATGCATAAAAAACGAAAAAAAGAAAAAAGGTTTTTTTGACTTGATTTTATACAGGATTCGATTATATACGATGAAAATAAATCCGAGACTGCAGGAGGGATCCGCGAACCGCGTTTATATGTGTTTTGAACAAAAACTGCATAAAATATGTCTAGACCATTTCAATGGAAAAGTCAATGTTGAGAATCGAGCAAATCTGATGGGTTCTAGTTCATCGGTTTCCCATCCTATTTACCTTAGAATAAGTAAAAATGTAAATGTAACTATAGAATTGAAAATAGATTTAGAATTTGGCTCAAAAAAAGGTACGCGATAAATGATGGAATGGTTTTTACTTTTACTAAATTTACTAAAAAATGTATAAATCAAATGTTTTTGAAGAACACTCTGTTCCATCGAATTGAATACCTATGAGGACAACATGAGAAATTCTGAAAAAAAATATCATTGTTTCATTTTGTTTTGTTCAGTATCTCGTAACACTGGCATCACTTGTCTGTCAGCGATACACCACTGTGTAGGTGTGAGTGTTATGACGAGAACGCGGCGTCGTCGGCGGTTCTCGCAATTGGGAGAGTCCAGTCAGACTTCAGTTGAGTCGGGATCGCGTGAGTGAATGGTTGCGTAAAAATTTGCCGGATATATTCGTTGAAACAGTGAAAGAAGATTGGCGAAGGTGCGTACGCGTGAAAGGATGCAAATGTAGAAGTGAAAATAGTGAATGGTGACGATGAATGGATAAACGAGAGCGACGATTTGTTTGGTTCAATGAATAGATTCCGTTAATCGTTGTGATACAGCGGGATTCTTGGTGAATTGTAAGGGAATAGAAATCAGTGTGATTATTGGTGAATACGCTTCTGAGAGGTCGTCCAGCGGATGGAAACATGGTAGGTGTAAAGGGGAAAATGATTAATGGAAGTTCATTGTGTGAAGAGCAGCGGAATGAGCGAATGCATAAGAATTTCCAGCCGTGAAATTCTCTTTGTATGATTTGATCACTGATGAGGTTGAGTCAGAGCCTTCAGAGGTTCTTCATCGTGCAGTTCGAGTTCTATCCGCTGTATTGGTATTGAAGAGCTGGATTTCAAGTTTCGTATGTATTGGAGACGGTGATTCGTTCGTTCATAGACGGCTTCGGCCTCTGCACGATTTTGTTATGGAAGTTGTGGAATCGTTTGTGGAGGAGGGCGGTATGCGCGGTGAATAACGCCAACTTTTGCGTTTCTTCGCGGTGACTCACGCGAGGGTTTCTGTTTGGCGTACGGAGTGCACCACGTTTAATAAACCAGGTGCGCACAAGCAAACCCAAAATTACCCGATTTTAATACGTAGTAGCCAAGCCATGAATGTCTACACCACGTTTGAATCGTGACAAAGTTGTGATTAATAAACGAGTTTTTAATATAGTTGATCTATTTAACTCTGTTTTTATATGGTTATCGTGAGTACGAACGAACTCTAGAGATGGTCTTGTCGAATTAGATAGAATTAAAAGTTTTGATTTTTATTTGTATTTGAGATAAAACTAGAACACATTTCGCTAACTTTGAATTTTTTGGCTTGAATGCTATTAGATTTGGCCTTTTATGGTGACCTTATTTGATTGATCTCGTTTTTTAATCCGCACGATAGTTTTATCTGTTGACGATGCATTTTATATTGAAACGAATACTGATGGAGCGCTTTTTCTTGTTATTTTCAGACATAAAAGTGTCGACGATATCACCATCCTGTTTCCATCCAACGAAATAAACACATCAACAATACACAACATTTAATTCTACGACAGCAACAAAATACACGAGGTGTGAAATGCCTTAATTTCCGATGTGCTCTTAGCATACAGCGCGTTATTGTGTTGTTCTGCTCTGGCTACCGTTTGTGAAGTGCTGCCACAAATTGGCCCCAATTTCTCAAAGCTGTGATAGAGTTCGGTGACATAGGCGCAGAATCAAAACAAGTCAAGAAAACGGTGTGTGACGAATTGCTTTCCCACCACGCAGTGTATGAAATCAAAATAAGGAGTGCAAAAAAAAATCGGAGCCAGTTGCAATAAAATCAGATGCTATATATATTTTCCATTACCTCTTTGGAAACAGCAAAAGAAGAGAGCGAAAGAGTAAAAAGAATGTGATAACGACCCGAGTATCATAAAAGTGAAGTGAATTAAGTTGAAACGAAGAAATATAGTTCCTGAGTTAAACGCTACTGCGGAAGTGAGTTAATGGTGGCTAAAGCGTCCTCCGATCAACTTTGAGCGGAGTTTCGAGAAAAGGAAGTTACTATATTAGTCGTCGGACTGCAGGAAATTTAGTGCGACCGATACCTTTTTGGCTTGGCAATCGAAGTGAACACAGAAAACCACACCAGCACCGCAGCTTATTCCGAACAGCGGACTATCGAGGGTAAATAGAAGCATTTAGGCTCATATAATGACATTTGCAGGAAATTGTGACAATCAATATTTCACGTCCGAATGGGTTCACGGAAATTGACCACTCGATTCTGATTCGTTTAACATACATTTTATTGGCATAAATTAGACATTGCATTCGTCGTACATAACTTCATTGCAACTGAGTCAGAATTATTGCTAGACGGTGTATAGGGTCACTAGTTTACAGCAATAAAGTAAGAAGAAATATCTTCGATCATTGCACCGTATGTAGGGAAGAGTTTCGCATTGGTCCCACAGTTTGGACTCTGATGCTTCACGGTGGATTAGATTTGTATCTTTCATTGTTCTTTTTCTTGATTCAACTCGAGTTTTTCTAGAAATTACAATCCACATTAAATTACTATTGATAGGGATATACAGTACTGTTATAGCTATAATATTTGATGATTTACATCACGTACTGTTGTGATACATTTATTCGTTTATTGTTCGTTGACAACTATCACTTTCAATTTTCAGAAGAACGCTTTCATACTATTCAATAAACTTGCAGCGTTGGCAGAAAAATTGCCCTGAAAGCTCGAAAATACTATTTATCGATATGGTTTTTTCTTGCGGAATGAAGTTTTTACTGTGGAATTAGATGTACAAGTATGACTGATTTAGAATATATAGCGAATGTCTTACTGTTGGCTTATGTTGAATTTGTGATTTGAAATGCGATAGATTCGATGGAGTTTTCTCAGCGAAAAACATTCAATCGTATATTTGGTCTGATTAGCTTAAAACTGTAAATTATATTTGTTTTGACATAAAAATACATTAAAAAAATATTCAGAAACTCACATTTCAGTCTCCTAACAGTTCTCTTACACAAAATTTTACAAAATTTTAATTTAATTTCACTATCAACTCGCTTATTCATTTGCACTTCAATCCAATAGTTTTCTTTTGTTGAGGGGCGTAGAATGAAAGGGGTGTAAGTGACTTGATCGATTTCTCTACATCGACTTTCTCTTTTGGTCAAAACATAGCTGCAATAACATTCCGAGTTGTATTTGACAATGTAAAAGATAGGTTAGAACCTCATCTGTCGGATTCTATAGCAAACTCAAATTGGAACGTTTTTGCAGTTAACTAAAGAAAAAGTTGATGAAGAGGAATCGATCAAGTCACTTACACCCCTTTCCTTTTATTTATATAGATTCCACTTCCAAACAAAGATCAATTTCGTTAGCGCAAACATCAAATGGACTAACAACGCTTGTCACTATGTAACAGTTCGGCTGTTCGGCTGCTTGATTAGTTCTTGAGTTATGCAGAAATTTGTGTATCATTTGTATGGCAGCAATAACCGAGTCAGGGCTCTGCATAGTCATAGTCAACTGAGGATAGTCAGTTGACTATCTGACTGACTATATCCGTATTCAGTTAGTAATGACTTTTGCCTTCTTCACGCAGTTTCTCCGCCAAAACGACTAAACAGTCAGTCGAGCGTTTACTCGATATCTCCCTTTACCGACTCGACTACATCATTTCATTCTTCCCAGTCAAATTATCCTTATTGCATTTTGAAGTGACTTCTCCCAAAACGAATTCATTCCTCTCTCCCATGTACGTGTGCATGCATCGATGTTCGAGTTCAACGTGGCTTGACATATGCTACAGTGATCTAGATTATCCTGTATCGTACACGAAAATTACTCACACGTATAAAATAGCGTGCAGTGTGTGTGCGCTATTTTGCACGCTATTTACTAATACTAACGCGAGGACCTTTATAGCATACTTGATAAATGTCTAAGTTCCCTGGTTTGAATTCACGATGGGTAGACAATAAACCGTCCGTCGGTAACCTCTTTTTTGCATCAGAAATCAAGTTTTAGTTCCTCTTTATATGGACGTAAAAATAAGATTGCGTACGCGGGCATAAAATTAGTGTCAGGGGGAAATGGAAGTGTGGATTAAAATCAGTTGAATGAAGAGGCAGATTTGTATTCATTAGTCGCGCCAGTTAAAATAACCACTGACTGGACTAGTTCACCAGTCATCCTCGCTAGTCAACGCTAGTCAAGTCACTTTTTGTTGGCGGCGACTGCCGAAGCAGTTCTAGTCGAAGCGAAGCTACGGAGAGTAGAGTCGGTCTTCATTTTTCACCTTCGAAGATTTCGGGCCCTGAACCGAGTTTTGAGAAATATCATTCACTGGGATCCTAATCTCAGATACTAGTAGTTGCCGATGATGGCCCTTGATTTTCTCTCGTCGAGGAAGCTTTGTACGTGACAGATTTTTAGGACTTTTTAAAGGCAACAATCTGCAGTTACAGATTGCAAATCTCACACAGAATTTACGGATTTTTAATAAATTACTTTCCAGTATCTTAACACCCCTGCACTCGTGCAAAAAATCGTTACTCGTGCACTCACAGACTGTGCGCGTCTCTGTAATATTGCTATTGTGTATTTTTAGGTACTATTGGTATTTATTCAAAGAAAAAGATATAATTGAATGAAAAAACTCCAGAAAATATTTTTCCGAACAAATGAAGCGTACAAATTTGTCCCAAAACGTGCGGTCCCAGGCGTATGTCTTACAGATTTATTTGTGGTCCTTAATATGTTAACTTACACTTCAGATTTTCTTTCAATTCTTCCTTCAACTTTCACTTCAGCTCTTCCTTAGTTGGCTTGGGTCGCTTTCTGGTTGCAGAAGGTATGACCGAGGCAACTCAACATTTCCTTCTTCGTCATCTTTCTTCCGTTTCCTCTTCCTTTCCTGTTTCTTTCTTCTTTCGCTGCTGGCGGCAGTTTGCGTTGTTCCATATTATGTATAAATCTGAGCTCGATGAAACATTACCTAATACAAGCTTGTCGTTCTACTCGACAAGTCTTTAAACAAGAGTACGAAGAAGCAAAATATGGATCTAAATGCCAAATTTTGAGATGAAGATAAGAAGGAGGTGGTAATTCGTTGCATGACATCAAGGTTATCGGGATGATCTCGTGCTTCAGATCTGCTTGGAGCTTTTATGTAAGGCCTGGGAAATATCCCGACGCTTCTTCAGGCGTCGATGAACGACCCCCAAGTGAATTGGTCATTTTTGGCAAACTGAAACTGGGAAAGAAAAGCTCTTGGATTGAGGTAGCAGCGAATTGTATATTTTACACGGTGCATTCGAGAATAACTTGGATGTTACAGAGTATCTACGGGGTATCTAATTTTACCATAGTAGAAATAATATGCTGTTTCGCATGGAAACCCCAACTTAAAGGAGGACTTTTTGATTACTATTTTACATCTGGAAATTTACTGGAAAATCAGATATTTGTTTTCGGTTCATTAGTCGACACCCTGCACTATGTATACTTCAATTACACTTCGACGAAGTAAAATTTTTCTACTACATTTTATATGCTACAAATATCAGTATCAGTATAAAATCGGATACGCTTTACCAAAGAAGACGAAACCACTAAATTTCTCAGAAATCCTATCTACACTTTTTGGACTTTGGTAGAGGCTGAGCTTAGGAAACATTTTCAATCAGCGGACAGTGTTGAGAAATTTGGGTAAGACTGGCCTGAGGTGATGAAAATGGATGAAGAAGATTCTGTGCAGAAAAGAAAAGTTGAAAATCTTGCCTACCCTACGAAACACAATGCAGTTGGAAGTAAAACTGGAAGGAAAACCTAGATATCAAGTATTTGTGCGCAACATTCCAATACATGTTCTAGTCTTTTGGACAACTTTCAGTCTTCACTGGTAAAAAGTTGTTCTGATATGTAAACTCCAAAAACATGCTTAACTTCTTCTCGTTGAACTGGCACCACTTGCAGGCAGCTACATTGTGCGGGTGTGTAAGTAATGCATCGAGAATGCCGCCGTCGCCGCCGCCGCTCATGGAACGGGGAGAGCCCAATCAGGTTTCAGTTTGAGTTGGTATCGCGTGAGTGAATGGTCGCGTAAAAATTTACCAGGCTTCCGTCGTCGGCCGTATGGAGAAAGCTTGACGAATGTGCGTGTGCGGGTTGACTGTATGAACATAAAAGCAATTTTCGCTGATGGATTTTCCGGTGCAAGGACAACAGCGAGGTAAATACATAATTCCATTGTTCGTTGCACGGAACTGTATGCTGTCCGTCCCGATGATAGCATAGTGATTTCAGAAGCAGCATAACAAGACAGAGAAATGTTAGAAGAAGGTTGTTAGTTCGGATAGAATAAGGTCGGAAAAGTAGTCCAAAGAAGGGAAACGTAGAGTGCTTGGTGGGGTGATTGGAAAGGAAGTACGGACAATAATAATAACAATAAGAATCTATTGTGTGGAGTAGGAAAAGAAGCGAAAACATGAGAGTTGTTTAAAAGGGAAATTTCCTTTGTACTGTTTATTCGCCTGTGAAGTAGAGTCCGAGCCTATTTCTTAGGTTCTACATCGTGCCGTTCTTTATGCTGTTGTATTGGTGTAGAGGAACTGGTTTGTACGTGGTTCAGTGGCATTCGGGACGGATCTGGCCTCGCCGAGATCTACTGGTAGAGAAGTGTCTTGTGGGAGGAGAAATAACGTGTGCAGTTGCAGTTACGTCAGTTTCAGCGTTTCTTCGCTGTGATTCACGCGAAGTTTTCTGTTTAGGCATATAGCGCGTAGCGCATGTACAGTAAAAAAACCGGCTCGCATCATCAACTCAAATTTGTTCGATTTGGATGCAAGAAAGAGCTATATCGTTGTTAAGTTTCAGAAATCATATTGTAGAAATATGTGTAATATTTCGAGATATCATTATCGATCAATTGCTGTTATTGGTATTTGTTCATAATGTGATGGCAAAGTCCTCGGCTTTATTTTCCGTGTAACGAAGCAATTCACAGATGTACATTGCATCAAGGCCCTATATTGTGCATTGGTTCGATCCATTCTAGAATATGCTTGTGTTGTATGGTCACCATATTACCAAAATAGTGTACAGCGTATTGAGTCGATTCAGCGAAAATTTGTTCGATTTTCCTTGCGTAATCTGCATTCCATAGCATCTGCTCAGCTACGAGGATCGCTTTAGTCTCATAGGATTGGATTCATTGGGCTCTCGAAGGAATGTAGTCAAAGCGCTTTTTGTATCTGATATTATTTTATCAAATATCGATTGCCCCGAATTGCTATACTTAATTTAATTAATAATTTTAACATTAGTCGTCGCAATTTGCGTACCCGTAACTACTTGTACCTTCCACCCTTTCGAACAAATTACGGCTACAATGAACCCGTAACCAGTATGTGTCGTGTGTTCAATCTTTGTAGTTCGTGTTTTGATTATCACATTTCCCGTTCGTCCCTCAAAGCGCTCTATTCTGCTGTTCTTAAGTAGTTATAATTCTTATAGGTTTAATATTTAGTTATATTGTTTTATTATTAGTTTTATTGTTTAATAATTAATTCTCGGTCATTAGGGCAAACATGTTAATCCTATTGATGTTTGTAAAATAAAAATAAAAAATAAAAATGGCTCTGTGAATTATTATTTTAAAAAATATCTGAAAAGTTGGATTGTCTCTATAGGACTACTACTATCATAATATCTCAGCCTCATTTTGTAATGTGCAGATGATTGTCGATTTACAAATGGTGATTCAAGTTTGATTTTGCTGCCGTCCATATATAAGATGGTTAAGGCAACTCGAAACGTTGGCCGCAAAGCATTGCATATAACCTATATTGCCACTGGTAGCTGCGCTTGTAATAGCAAGAATGTACTATTCAAAACATAAATTTTTACGCTCCGATTGACACTAATGCTAATAAAAGATCTCTTTTTCTTGTTTTTTTTCCAGATATAGGTATAGCGCCAACATTTACCACCCTGTCCTCATTTTGTCCAACCAACGAGATAACAACAGCGGAAAACAAAGTTTTACGACTGCAACAAAACACATGAGGTGTGAAATGCGAGAAAACGCTTCAACTTCCGATATGCTGTGATCCTGATGTGTTTGTTGTGAGTTGTTCTGCTCTGGCACCCGTCGTGAGATGCCAATTCAAATGGGAACAAGTTTCAGTGAGTGGTTATAGTTAGTTTGGCGACATAATCAGAATCAAAACAAGCGAAAGTAGTGTGTGACGAATTCATCCCCACCGTGTAGTGAATCGAATCGAGAAAAAAGTGCAACATTAGAGAGGAAGTGGTAATAATACTAGTCGATGCTACCGGTTCTCTACAACCTTACTTCACAGCAAGAATCAATCGAATAAAAGTGTGTGATAACGACCCGAAAGAAGTAAATGAATCACGTTAAGTCGTAAAGGTGGTAGCCAAACGACAACAATAGTTTCTAAATTAAACGCTACGGCGGAAGTGAGTTAAAAACAGCTAAAGTGTCTCCGGTTGTGCTTTTAAATCGAGTCCAGAGAAACAGCAGTTATTGTTCAGAAAAGAACAACCCAGTCAGTGCGACAGTAACTTTTTTGGTTGGCATACATGTGGAGCCAGAGAAACCGCACCGGATCAGGGACAGCACGGAATAGAAGAATATCGAAGGTGATTATGTGTTTCTGTCTACTTGTTCGTCATACTATTTGTTACCTAGGACGGATTTTTCGAGAAAATCGCCAAATTAGTCGAAAACAGTTTGGGCCCGACTGATTTTTTCTTAAACTTCGCACATTGTGTGGCAACCATCCGAAATTCCAATTTTTTATTATCATAAGCGCTATTTAGTAGTAGTGGGTGTTACCAGAATTATACGCAAGATACGCAATATAGGCTCAGAATTTATCTTCACTTGTCTTCACTTTCCTTTTTTTTCCTCTGTTGCACGATGTTGATTTAGGTCGCTGCTATTATTCTTTGTGCTTTTCGCTTTCTCAAGGATTGCAATCTCGACCAGAATCCTTAGTGGTAACGGCGTCTGTTGTTTGCTCCATGATTGTATTCCCAGGATGTGTTGTTTTAGTTGCTTCGATGTTTATCTGAGTGCTAGAAGAATGGCCCGTAGTGTCTGCTTTGCTTCCTTTGGGTGATGTGCGCTGTCGGCTTCGTTGATAATTCATTTTTGTTAACTATGTGCTACGAGTGAAAACCATGTCATGCAACCACCGAGGAAAGCTGCCGAATGCATGTATGTGTACGCATAGAACTTATGAATGAAAAAGTAATATTGCTAACAGATTTTTTAGCGCAAGTACAAACGAGGCGAAAGTGTTGTTTTTTTTCTACGTTCAATGAAATAGCTTGCCACCAGGACGGCAAAAGGGTTCGAGAAGTGTACGAAGGGAATGAAAAAAACATTGAAACTGATCGTATACCAGAAAAAATCAGGTCGAAAAAGTAGTGCATAGAAGGGTAGCCAGTGCGAGGTGGCTTGGAGTAATGAAATCATGGATAATAATAAGAAGAAGAACTCATTATGTTGAGTGTACTGAGAAACCCCTCTGTAAGTGAGGAATATTACGCTGAGACAATTCCCTACAATTGGTCTCTCATTTTTCTCTTCGTTTTGACGTAGGACTACGTCTTTCATTTCTATACCGGGGTGTAAAATCAAAGTTTCGAAAACGAAAGCGTTACGCCGAAGACCGAGATTTTGAGTGTTAATAGCTCCTAAACAACTGAACGAAATGGTATGATAAACACTTCATTCGAAAGATAAAATGTCTACGCATTCTATACTTGTTACTTTCTGATCCAAAAACTTGTTTCAATAGTCTTAAATTTGCTTTCAAAATAGGCTATTGAAATCACCAATCGGTATATAAGCGAGCGCCGTTCGGAAATCCACTCAGTTCTAATTGAACAGCGATTGGAGCATGTTGTCGCTGTTGCGGTGAAGCTCTTTATTTATCATGAAAGCGCGGATGAACGGTGTCACCAAGAGCCTGTTTGTGCACCTTAGGCCAGAAGGGAATCCATCAGGAGGAGAGTGATGCTACAAACGGTTCCCCGGGAAGATCACGAAGCAGCCGCTACACACACACACACATACACGCACGGAATTCTTTCCGTTTGGATCGAGAAAGATCCGGAAAATAATCTGCCAGTTCCTCTAGGAATTTAAAAATACATTCATGTGAAAGAGTTTATTTGAATGTTTTCTATCCATGTAACACTGTGACCAAATATGTTTCAATCAAGTGCTATTAACAGATGGTTATCGAGTTAGCATTAACCACTGGTGGGCTTCCAGTATCGAGGAAAATGTGGAAATATCTAATCGTTACTGAAAATAATCTGCCAGTTCCTCTGGGAATTTAAAATTTGTTTAAAAGGGAAATTTCCTTTGTACTGTTTATTCGCCTGTGAAGTAGAGTCCGAGCCTATTTCTTAGGTTCTACATCGTGCCGTTCTTTATGCTGTTGTATTGGTGTAGAGGAACTGGTTTGTACGTGGTTCAGTGGCATTCGGGACGGATCTGGCCTCGCCGAGATCTACTGGTAGAGAAGTGTCTTGTGGGAGGAGAAATAACGTGTGCAGTTGCAGTTACGTCAGTTTCAGCGTTTCTTCGCTGTGATTCACGCGAAGTTTTCTGTTTAGGCATATAGCGCGTAGCGCATGTACAGTAAAAAAACCGGCTCGCATCATCAACTCAAATTTGTTCGATTTGGATGCAAGAAAGAGCTATATCGTTGTTAAGTTTCAGAAATCATATTGTAGAAATATGTGTAATATTTCGAGATATCATTATCGATCAATTGCTGTTATTGGTATTTGTTCATAATGTGATGGCAAAGTCCTCGGCTTTATTTTCCGTGTAACGAAGCAATTCACAGATGTACATTGCATCAAGGCCCTATATTGTGCATTGGTTCGATCCATTCTAGAATATGCTTGTGTTGTATGGTCACCATATTACCAAAATAGTGTACAGCGTATTGAGTCGATTCAGCGAAAATTTGTTCGATTTTCCTTGCGTAATCTGCATTCCATAGCATCTGCTCAGCTACGAGGATCGCTTTAGTCTCATAGGATTGGATTCATTGGGCTCTCGAAGGAATGTAGTCAAAGCGCTTTTTGTATCTGATATTATTTTATCAAATATCGATTGCCCCGAATTGCTATACTTAATTTAATTAATAATTTTAACATTAGTCGTCGCAATTTGCGTACCCGTAACTACTTGTACCTTCCACCCTTTCGAACAAATTACGGCTACAATGAACCCGTAACCAGTATGTGTCGTGTGTTCAATCTTTGTAGTTCGTGTTTTGATTATCACATTTCCCGTTCGTCCCTCAAAGCGCTCTATTCTGCTGTTCTTAAGTAGTTATAATTCTTATAGGTTTAATATTTAGTTATATTGTTTTATTATTAGTTTTATTGTTTAATAATTAATTCTCGGTCATTAGGGCAAACATGTTAATCCTATTGATGTTTGTAAAATAAAAATAAAAAATAAAAATGGCTCTGTGAATTATTATTTTAAAAAATATCTGAAAAGTTGGATTGTCTCTATAGGACTACTACTATCATAATATCTCAGCCTCATTTTGTAATGTGCAGATGATTGTCGATTTACAAATGGTGATTCAAGTTTGATTTTGCTGCCGTCCATATATAAGATGGTTAAGGCAACTCGAAACGTTGGCCGCAAAGCATTGCATATAACCTATATTGCCACTGGTAGCTGCGCTTGTAATAGCAAGAATGTACTATTCAAAACATAAATTTTTACGCTCCGATTGACACTAATGCTAATAAAAGATCTCTTTTTCTTGTTTTTTTTCCAGATATAGGTATAGCGCCAACATTTACCACCCTGTCCTCATTTTGTCCAACCAACGAGATAACAACAGCGGAAAACAAAGTTTTACGACTGCAACAAAACACATGAGGTGTGAAATGCGAGAAAACGCTTCAACTTCCGATATGCTGTGATCCTGATGTGTTTGTTGTGAGTTGTTCTGCTCTGGCACCCGTCGTGAGATGCCAATTCAAATGGGAACAAGTTTCAGTGAGTGGTTATAGTTAGTTTGGCGACATAATCAGAATCAAAACAAGCGAAAGTAGTGTGTGACGAATTCATCCCCACCGTGTAGTGAATCGAATCGAGAAAAAAGTGCAACATTAGAGAGGAAGTGGTAATAATACTAGTCGATGCTACCGGTTCTCTACAACCTTACTTCACAGCAAGAATCAATCGAATAAAAGTGTGTGATAACGACCCGAAAGAAGTAAATGAATCACGTTAAGTCGTAAAGGTGGTAGCCAAACGACAACAATAGTTTCTAAATTAAACGCTACGGCGGAAGTGAGTTAAAAACAGCTAAAGTGTCTCCGGTTGTGCTTTTAAATCGAGTCCAGAGAAACAGCAGTTATTGTTCAGAAAAGAACAACCCAGTCAGTGCGACAGTAACTTTTTTGGTTGGCATACATGTGGAGCCAGAGAAACCGCACCGGATCAGGGACAGCACGGAATAGAAGAATATCGAAGGTGATTATGTGTTTCTGTCTACTTGTTCGTCATACTATTTGTTACCTAGGACGGATTTTTCGAGAAAATCGCCAAATTAGTCGAAAACAGTTTGGGCCCGACTGATTTTTTCTTAAACTTCGCACATTGTGTGGCAACCATCCGAAATTCCAATTTTTTATTATCATAAGCGCTATTTAGTAGTAGTGGGTGTTACCAGAATTATACGCAAGATACGCAATATAGGCTCAGAATTTATCTTCACTTGTCTTCACTTTCCTTTTTTTTCCTCTGTTGCACGATGTTGATTTAGGTCGCTGCTATTATTCTTTGTGCTTTTCGCTTTCTCAAGGATTGCAATCTCGACCAGAATCCTTAGTGGTAACGGCGTCTGTTGTTTGCTCCATGATTGTATTCCCAGGATGTGTTGTTTTAGTTGCTTCGATGTTTATCTGAGTGCTAGAAGAATGGCCCGTAGTGTCTGCTTTGCTTCCTTTGGGTGATGTGCGCTGTCGGCTTCGTTGATAATTCATTTTTGTTAACTATGTGCTACGAGTGAAAACCATGTCATGCAACCACCGAGGAAAGCTGCCGAATGCATGTATGTGTACGCATAGAACTTATGAATGAAAAAGTAATATTGCTAACAGATTTTTTAGCGCAAGTACAAACGAGGCGAAAGTGTTGTTTTTTTTCTACGTTCAATGAAATAGCTTGCCACCAGGACGGCAAAAGGGTTCGAGAAGTGTACGAAGGGAATGAAAAAAACATTGAAACTGATCGTATACCAGAAAAAATCAGGTCGAAAAAGTAGTGCATAGAAGGGTAGCCAGTGCGAGGTGGCTTGGAGTAATGAAATCATGGATAATAATAAGAAGAAGAACTCATTATGTTGAGTGTACTGAGAAACCCCTCTGTAAGTGAGGAATATTACGCTGAGACAATTCCCTACAATTGGTCTCTCATTTTTCTCTTCGTTTTGACGTAGGACTACGTCTTTCATTTCTATACCGGGGTGTAAAATCAAAGTTTCGAAAACGAAAGCGTTACGCCGAAGACCGAGATTTTGAGTGTTAATAGCTCCTAAACAACTGAACGAAATGGTATGATAAACACTTCATTCGAAAGATAAAATGTCTACGCATTCTATACTTGTTACTTTCTGATCCAAAAACTTGTTTCAATAGTCTTAAATTTGCTTTCAAAATAGGCTATTGAAATCACCAATCGGTATATAAGCGAGCGCCGTTCGGAAATCCACTCAGTTCTAATTGAACAGCGATTGGAGCATGTTGTCGCTGTTGCGGTGAAGCTCTTTATTTATCATGAAAGCGCGGATGAACGGTGTCACCAAGAGCCTGTTTGTGCACCTTAGGCCAGAAGGGAATCCATCAGGAGGAGAGTGATGCTACAAACGGTTCCCCGGGAAGATCACGAAGCAGCCGCTACACACACACACACATACACGCACGGAATTCTTTCCGTTTGGATCGAGAAAGATCCGGAAAATAATCTGCCAGTTCCTCTAGGAATTTAAAAATACATTCATGTGAAAGAGTTTATTTGAATGTTTTCTATCCATGTAACACTGTGACCAAATATGTTTCAATCAAGTGCTATTAACAGATGGTTATCGAGTTAGCATTAACCACTGGTGGGCTTCCAGTATCGAGGAAAATGTGGAAATATCTAATCGTTACTGAAAATAATCTGCCAGTTCCTCTGGGAATTTAAAATTACATTCATATGAAAGAGTTTATTTTAATGTTTTCTATCCATGTAACACTGTGACCAAATACATTAGGTTTTGTGATTTTTCAATCAATCGCAATCAACAGGATAGCTTCTGAAGATTATTCTTCCCCATCAGTAGGATATTTCCGTATCCAATATTGGATGCATAAAACCTTGTGCCTCCAACGTAACGCTCTCGTTTTCGAAGTTCTCCAAATATTCATTCATTCAGAATGAATTCAGATTCAACTTCATACAAATGATCTCTAAATCAACGATAGTCCTACGTCACCCTTGCGGTTATACCATAGATATAACCCACTTCCTGTTTTTTATCTTAGTAACAATTAATGATTCTAAATCTTATACTTTTTCATCTTCGAACAAAAGTGTGGATGAAATAAATTCTTATGTTAAAAGCATCTAATAGATGCTTTTTTTCCATAAGAATTCCATAAGATTTGACATGGTGTCAGTCTTATACACGAAAAAGAGAACCTAGTCATCTGTTTTCCATATTAATGTTTCAGTGTTAACAATTCTACGAACAATAACTCTATAGAACAATCCGTTGTAGTCTCCGATTTTTTTTTTCAACTTTCATACGAATTGGCAAATTGTAATACAACAAATCGATTCAACATGCAATTGTACATGAAAACTATATAACACATTTGTTAAATTAAAAATATATATTCAATAAAAAGACTATTTCGGTTGTTTTGGAATATCAGATATTTTAATCAGACAGCTTGATTTCGTGTTACGATTTATTTTCTGTGGATTATAGTTGAAAAATCGTCGCAAATAAAATTGGTCATATGATAATGAAAACATAATTTTGAGCAGTTGCTACCTTATGTACCAAATTTCAGGAATGGATCGGCCAAAATATTATTCGCCTAATTTGACGAGGAATGATGACTCTATAAAACTATCTTGGCAAACATTCTAATTCAAAACATATCCCGCAATTTAATACATGAGTAAGATGCAGGAAAGGTGTTCCCTACAATCATTTCCTGTAAAAATATGTGATATCATTTTGGTAAATTTTACATTCATTGTTCATTGGCAACACTAATGAATTCATCACAAAATCCTGTCAAACCAATATTTAGATATCAAAATACCTATTGAAGGCCTTGTTCGATTATTGTTCGAATTATTCAAATAACAGTATTTTACATGGATTTCAATCAATACACTGCAGTTTGACGTTCAACTTTTTTTTATAATTTCGTTTATTTTTACAGGTTTAGTTACATACATATGTTTTAAGGAACCAAACTCTTGACTCTATTTTTTTTTGACGCAGGACTACGTCTTTCAGGAAGGGTGCCAAATCAGAAAACAGGTCACGTTTTTATAAAATAAAGTTAACGTTAATAACTATTTTCACTGTGAACGAATTCTCATGATTTGCATACCAATCGAATCGGAAATTCTCTAAGATTTGTTTGATACGCTATACATTACAATTCGCTAATCTCTAAACGGTTTAAATTCATGAAATCTAGAAGAAATTCCTTTTTTCTCATACATTTGTTCTGCCGATTTGTGAGCTAACCCTACCCGTATTTCGAATGTTTATAACTCGAACATTTCTTAACAGATCGGAAAGATGTTTGCATCAATTGATAGGAAATATTTCTATGCGTCTAGCACACTTAATAAAATTTTATTTTTCATTAGATGAACAATTGAATAACTGTAAAATGTCAAGCGTTATTTAAACGACCTAACTGCCAAGTTTTGATTGACGCGATTTACGGTTTCTCCAACACAGACTTCAAAATCGATGTACCCGTGGAAATCCACTTTGCAAATATACATACAAGTCGGAGGTATTTTTGTTAACTCATGTTAACGCATGTGGGGATTCAATTTTCCGAATTTTCCGACCTTCCTTCAGAGTTTTCCGAAAATTTTCCGGTTTTTCTCTCCACTATATTGATCTACGGGAAGAGACGAATACAACAAAATAAAGAAGGCTAAAATTGGACCATCACTTCTTTGGGTTCTCCGCTTACCAACATATTCTGCCTTACATTTTTATTTATATAGATGTAAGATATGGAAATGCGTTTTTTGGCCGGAAAATCCATTTCTACTCACGAACAAAGATGAATTTCCAAAGCGCAAACATCGAATGGACTAACAACGCTTATTATGATGTAATTTTCAAGCATGTGTGGATTAAATTTTCCGAATTTTCCGACCTTCCTTCAGAGTTTTCCGAAAATTTTCCGGTTGTTCTCTCCACTATATTGTTCTACGGGAAGAGACGAATACAACAAAATAAAGAAGGCTAAAATCGGACCATCCCTTCTTCGGGTTTTCCGCTACAAATATTCGCTTATTAAGAAAACGTGAATGTTCGAAATAATTCATTTGAAAAAAATTATTTTTGAGCGGGACGAAGTTCGCCGGGTCACATAGTATTGAAAAAATAACACTGCTTAGCTTTTTATTACTATAGCACAGAGAATGTGAAATACAAAAGTGTGCTCATACTCACGTGAAATTTAATTTGCTTTCAAAGTTTTTTTTAATATTAAAAAAAATCTAAAAGAAAGACCGAGACGTTTTGGCAGGATTACATTTTCGATAATACATCGTTTTCGATATAAAAAATTGTCAAATTTTGTGTGTTTTATGATCGGACATTTCATGATGGTTTTTTGATTCATGATGTTTTTGTGCCAATCGAATTGGACACTCCTTAACAATCTAATGCAATGCAATAATAATATCTTCTATAGCTAATATGTCAAAATAGCGTTGAAAATAGAGCCTCTATTTTCCCATATATCTGTGTAGACCACAAGGCGTTACCCCAACACGTACTAGAAAATCGGTAGTCCGAATTAGAAAACCACGAATTAGAAAACCACCATTTATAGTAATTTTTCGCAAAACACAAAAAAAAGAAGGGCTTAACTCAATTCAGGAAATATTGAAGCTCAAACCATTGAAAATGCTGAATTTACCCGCAAAAAAAATTGATACAGATTTCAATACAGATTTTTCGAGAAAAAACTAAGATAAAAAGATTTTTTCAGACTAAAAAAACACAGATTTTATTATGACAACTCTGCTCCTGGTACAGCGTCTCCTTCATATGGTGTTGGTGACGAAGTGCTCTTCGCAGTACCGTCCTGACGGTGACTATCCCTTGCTGTTCTGGATCCTTCCGAGCTGCTAGAAACGATTTACCAGCTCATTGGTGGAGCAGGGATTACTAAAATGGCACCTGACACCTGAAAGTAGCGGTCGTGATTGCTCAGCACCAATTTCCCGGAAACGTTCCAATCTCCTAGCGAAATACGACCATAAAAAAGCACACGGATGAAATATGCTGCACCCAGGATGATGTCTGTGTTTACAGTTACTGCAAACGTGAGATCACCGAGTTCGATAGGCGATAAAAGTGGAAAAATATTTTCCTCAAGAGCGCTTATCGTTATCAAATTTAATAATAATTATCATGAATAATATGTAAACGGGTTCTCGGGTTGTATACTTTCCCCACGTAGAGTTTATATGAGCCCAATTGCATCATCGTGACTTGAAAGCTACTATCGACGTCTGATACTTCTTTCTAAGAATGGTTCAAAAATGTATCACGGCACAGATTCTAGATGACTATACTTTGTTCGGACTAGAAATAAATAAATGTATAGAATAAATGCATATTTTTTTTCATTAAGGATATGTTTACCCATAAGTGGGTTGATCTGCAAAAGCAACTAAATTCAATGCAGCTTAGTTCCAGTGGGGATTTTCTGGATTAAAACGGATCAGCTGCTATGTTTTGATATGCTACCTGTTACAATTCATTCGTTTGTGTTATGAAAACGAATCAAAAGAGGGGAAACATCTATTTCTACCCCATTCACGGAGGCAATGTTCCCAGTAGAATTATTCTGAAAATGTACTTGATTATTTCAGATTGATTTTATTTTTATATTATTTTTTTTCTAGATTATTATATTAACCTCCACCATTTCCGCTAATTTTGATTTTCATTCAATCTTTCACAGATATCATTTCATTGAGGAGACTCAATTGCACTGATAAGCTAAATCGTGTCCCCTACTATGACCAGAAGGCAGCTCGAACTCATCCAGCCATCGAATACGAGATAACACCACGGTTTCAAACAAAAGGTAAGAACTCAGTACACTGTTATTTCCAACGTTATCGATTTTCCATCAAACATACAAACACAGCTCTGCAATATTGGTCTGCCTTATGCTACATTATATCTTTTTATCTCTCCCTCTTTCTCTTTCTGTTTGTTATGTGTGCATTCAAATTTTTGTGCACACGGATGGGCAGATTTTTAGGAACAACATTTGAACTGTTTTATGCCTTATCAGTGTGCCTCCTGTGGGAACGACCAATTCTGGAAACACTTCTACAATGATAGATGTGGGTAGCTATTTTTCGACAACGGTGGTCATTGTAAACTCATCGAGCAGCATACCCGGGACGTGCCAAGGATACCCGTGCGAGTAGTTTAGAGGTGTTATTTTTAAGGAAGCGAGCAAGCGCAACTGCTAATAGTCTTTCTATCGGGAAGATTTGATTAAAACGTGTTAGATAGAGAGAGCGCGTGTAGTACATATGAGACACAGAATGAATCAGTTAGTGATAGTGACTATTGTATACCTAGGGGTATCGGTGTTTACAACACACTCAGATGACAATTTCTTCAGAAGAAATGATGTCCACGATAGTGCCAGCAGTCGGTTTGATTATCGTGAAGTTTTTAGTTTGAATCGGTTAGAATCGGGACGAAACCGTCGAAGTCTGTACGATGAGACTTACGAGACTGATAATGGACTGAGAGATTTTGGGTTTTCACCTTTGGGGGGTAGTGCACCGAAACCGAAGGCAATCGATAATCGGAAACCGGTGATTGTGAATTGTGAGGGTTACGCGCTTTCGCTGAAGGAGGAAAGTACTCCAGGAACTTTTGTAACGCAGATCAACGCGATCGATCCGGATGAACATCAGACAATCACGTACAGTTTTGTTGCTTCACCGACCGAGCGGACTATGTTCAGGATCGACAAGAACACCGGTAGAATAACAACGATACATCGGTTCGATCGTGATGAACCCATACGGGACAAAATGGTGTACATCACGGTGCGTGCCACCGATAATGGGTTACCGGCTTTGGATGATGTGTGTACTTTCAAGGTGACAATCGAAGATATCAACGACAATCCACCGATTTTCGATAAAACCAGATACGATTTACCGATCACTAAGGATGCTAAGGTGGGATCGAAAGTTGGTTCAATTTCCGCGTACGATTTCGATGATGGAGACAACAGTATTATCAAGTTCGAGATTCTGAAAAGGTACAAAGATCACAGTTACTTTAGAATAAATGAAAACAATGGGATCATTACGCTGACCAAATCCATCGACAAAAGTCCCGGGCAGAGTTACGAGTTTAACGTTCGTGCGTACAATATCGTTCCCGGAGTTCCACAAATGCAGGATGCTGAGGTGGACGTAAGCATTTATGTTATTGAATCCAACAAGTTGCCACCGTATTTTACGGGTACCCAACAGCAACCTATCTCGCTGGAGGAAAACTTCAACAACTACAGCGAACCGTTGGCTACCTTGCGGGCGAATTCTCAGGCCAATAACCCGGAACTTATATTCGAGTTGATCACAGGAAGAACTGAGCAAACGAATAGCAGAAATACGTTCGTGCTAGATCAGAAAGATGATACCGCTGTGATTCTGCTCGGAAAAGCGCTTGACTACGAAACGATTACCGAGTACACGCTGACGGTGAGTGTGAGGAACACCCACGATCTGATCGCCCAAACAATCGTTAAGGTTAAGGTCCTGGATGTAAACGATAATATCCCATATTTCACGGAGGTCACCTCTGGATGGATTCCGGAAAATGAACCCGCTGGGACGCCCGTCATGCAGGTCCGTGCTTTCGACATGGACGGGACGTCGGCCAATAATATCGTTTCATTCCGGCTAGCCGACAACAATGAACACTTTGCTATCGATCCGAACACAGGAAACATCACAGCGTTGACGATGTTCGATCGGGAAGCTACCGATATGTATCATTTGAAGATCATCGCCGAAGATAACTCGCCCTCCGCTTTGTACAACAACGGTCTGCCGAACAGTATCGCGCAAAAATTTAACATCAAGATCTCCGACAAAAACGATCATCCGCCCAAGTTCACGAAGGAACTGTATGTGACCAAAAATGTTGCGGAAGATGAGAACATCAACACGGTAATCGCTGTGGTGACTGCCCAAGACGTGGATACTGCCTCGCAAATCACGTACTCGATCGTGTCCGGTAATATTGGGGACGCGTTCAAGATCGATGAAGCAACGGGAGCCATCTCGGTGAACAACCAGCTGGACTACGAAACCATCACCCAGTATACGTTGCAGGTGCGGGCTTTTGATGGAACTTACGACGATAACGCGACGGTTTCGATCAAGGTGGAAGATGTGAACGACAATCTGCCGGAGTTTTCCAAGACAGACTACACTCTTGAGATCGAGGAGGAAAAGGTTATGCAGGGCTGTATCGAGACGATCGAGGCTTGGGATCCGGACATCAAGAATCGCTCGGCACCGCAGCACATAAAGTTTGCCATCGTTAAGGTCGAACAGCGTCCGCTGCTGGATATCGATGACACCGGTTGTCTGCGGCAGAAGGCTCCGCTGGATCGCGATCCCCCGAATGGGCACAAGGCGTGGCAGGTGATCATTTCGGCGACCGACGAAGACGGCAGTGGGCGGCAATCGACGACTACGGTGAACATCCGGCTGAACGACACCAACGATAATCCGCCGTATTTGACGAACCTTATGCCGGTGGTTTGGTACGAGAATCAAGAACCCGGGAGGATTGTTACCTTGACGGCGGATGATTACGATGAGCCTCAGAATGGGCCCCCGTTTCGCTTTGAGATACCCGATAGTGCCAGTGATGATATCAAAAGTAAGTTCCGCATCGATACGGATGTGTTGTATGCGTTGGTTAGGTTCGATCGCGAGGAGCAGAAGGAGTATTCGATACCGATTTTGGTTACGGACAGCGGACAGCCGCAGCCTTTGAGTAAGATCAATATTCTCTATCTGGTGATTGGTGACGTTAACGATAACGAGATGAGAGACGGCGAGAGTAAGATCTTCGTGTACAACTACAAGGGGGAGTCACCGAATGCGGAAATTGGTCGAGTGTACGTGGATGACCTGGACGATTGGGATTTGCCTGATAAGCATTTCGCGTGGAAGGAAGACACGTACAGTCGGAACAATTTTATGTTGAATCAGAATACCGGGATGATCACAATGCTTCAGGATACGCGTGGTGGCGAGTATGAGTTGCATTTCACGGTGACGGAAAAGTCCAGCTTCTTCCCGAAACACAGCGTATCGGCGAAGGTACTCGTTACGGTGAAGGAAATCCCGGAGGAGGCTGTCGACAAGAGTGGTTCGATTCGGTTCTATGGAATCACGGCGGAGGAGTTTGTGTCGCGGACTCCGTCGTTGTCGTCAACGCCGAAGGATCGTCTACAAACCAGTATTGCGGAGATGTTCAACATCTCCAGGGACAATGTGGACGTGTTCACGGTGTTACAACATGACAATAACGCGACCTTGCTGGACGTGAGGTTCTCCGCACACGGTAGCCCGTATTTCGAACCGGAAAAGCTCAACGGTATGATTGGGTATCACCAGCGGATGTTGGAAGAGGAGTTGGGAATGAAAATGATGATGATCAGTATTGATGAGTGTATCCAAGAGAAGTTGCGTTGCGAGCTGTCGTGTAAGAATGTGCTTCATAAATCGAGTGTCCCGATTGCGGTTTATACGAATACCAGTTCTTTCGTGGGAGTGAATGCTTTTGTACAGGCGGAGTGTGTTTGCGATGCACCACCGGTGATGAACGAGTGTTTGAACGGAGGGACTCCGTTCAATGATAAGTGCGAGTGTCATGAAGGTTACGAGGGACCGAACTGTGAGGAAATAACTGTTGGATTCTATGGGCATGGTTACGCTATGTATCCTCCGATTAGTCCATGCAATATCACGAGAATCAAATTGGAACTGTCACCCCAACGCGAGGATGGGTTGGTTATGTATATTGGGCCACTAAGTTATAACCCGCTGCTGCCAATACAGGACTTTTTGGCACTTGAGCTAGTAAAGGGATTGCCCGTCCTTCTGTTGGACTATGGATCCGGTACGATTCGTATCGAGCATAAACATCGGTACTTCCAAGGGAAGCCCTTCACCGTGGAAATTGTACTTCAACCGCAGACCGTAGAGATGATCGTAGACAACTGCAAGTTGTCGACCTGTATGAGTTTGGATGCCCCGAAAGGTCCGAACGAGTCTCTGAACGTCAATGCTCCCCTGCAGCTCGGAGGTTCGGCCGTGAACCTCGAATCGCTGGGATCGATGTTCAATTGGACGTACGTTCCCCAAAGTAAAGGGTTCACAGGGTGTCTCAAAAACTTAACGATCAACGACCGAACTTACAATCTAGGAGCGCCGAGCCTGGCGAAGAACCACGATCCTGGGTGCCACCGATCCGTGGCTGTGGCGGTGTCCTTCGGAATTGACTCGAACTTCCTGATTGCGATCATTGTGTGCATTGCGGTGTTGTTGATTCTGCTGCTGGCGGTGGTCGTTCACAAAAAACACCAAGATGGTTGGCACGAGAAGGATATGGATGACATCCGGGAGACGATCATCAATTACGAAGAGGAAGGTGGCGGGGAACGTGACGCGGAGTACGATCTGACAGTTCTTCGGGCCCCACCAATTTATATGGATAAACCGTATGGGAATGATCTCCGCCAGAAAGAGGCGAACGAAGTGCCCGACATTGGTGCTTTTCTGACCGACAAGAAGGACGCTTGCGATAGGGATGTTGATGCGTATCCTATTGACGACGTTCGCCATTATGCGTACGAGGGCGATGGAAACAGTTCCGGGTCTCTGTCGAGCTTGGCATCTTGCACAGACGAAGGTGATCTCAAATTTAACTACCTTTCTAACTTTGGTCCAAGGTTCCGGAAGTTGGCAGATATGTACGGAGAGGAACCATCGGATACGGACTCGAACGTAGACGACGATGAAGGCTGGAGGATTTGAGGTGATCCTCAAGTTTGATACGAGCATACGAGCGATTGTTTCATCCGAAAGCGTGTCTAGTTATCTGTTACGGAAGCCAAAGACCAGTTCGAAATAATTGAAGAGAGCGGCGTGCGGATCAAATGTAAAACAGTACATTTAATACCGAGAGAGAGAAAATCGTATTAGAAATTTTATTTGAGCTTTTTTTTCAAATAAAACGAATCTTTAGGTAAACAGTTGAATTGATCGAATCGCACATTAGTGTAACTATGATGTTTTTTCGGATGACTCATGTAAATCGGCGGAGGGCCGAAATCTTCATGAGCCCCAAGCTCAAATATTTATCGAACTTGCTTTTCCGCGGCGCGCAAGCCCGGTAAGATATTGGTGCGTGAGTTGTCTTATACCGTTACGAGTGGAGGTGATAATGCCAAGCTGTCATCCCTAACAAAAAGACATTCCTGTATTAATTTTTATGCATTTCATGGTGAGTCATTTTCATTTTCGAAACATGACAACGATGTAAGGATAGTAGCTCGTACATAATCATTGGTCATACCGAACGTGTTAAGTCTTCCAATTTTAATTTTTATCACTATTAGAAGTCTTCTTCGGTTTTAATCTATTTCACCTGTACTTAGAACATCGTAAGAGAACTGCTATTAGACCAGAAAATGTCCATGCCAAGGCCTCTTCCCGCAGAGAAATAAATCACAAAACAAATATGATTGTGCATTTTTCAAAACCCTCACTGTCTAGACCGGGAACCGAGTAAAACTATAAATAAATCGCCTGAGGGGAAACCGGTTTTCTCGGCGCAGCAATATTCCTCTTCGTTTTTCTCATGGGTTCGAGCGCTCCTCCGATTTTGATGTCATTTTTGTCATCGCGATCGGATTATTTTTACCACCAGAAACTGCCTTGCCCCCTTTCACACACACGGATAGAAAGGAAGGGAATGAACAATGTGCTTAATCAGTGGAGTATTGTAAACAAACATGAATAAAAAAAGCCGGGACAAAAAATCTAGAACCCAAACCAACTGAAACAAATGACATAAACTAGTTCAAATAGAAGTATGTTTTCCGAAATAAAAGACTTGTACATTTACACGGATTGAAGCGAAAACAGAAGCAACTAAATTAGAGTATGAAAATATGCAACAGAGATGCCTTATTCCGAAACAAAAACAAACAGAAACAGATTTATTGCAAACGACGATTAAGTGTGTTTTTATCTAGAGAAACGGAAATCAAACAATTATTTTTAACTCTTTAATCTTAAACAACTCGTGGATGTGAGAGCAAAGGAAGGAAGCACAGCAGCGGCGAGTGATATCAAAAAGTTTAGAGATGCGTTGTACGCGGACCATGATTTTGAAAGAGAAGCATATAAACGCAGTTACTGCACATACAATTTATAGTTTTAGAGATCAGGTATGATTCTGTGACTCTTGGTTTAGGGAGAGCGCAAAAGAAAAACGCGAGAGAGAATGCGTGTGAAGAATATGATTTTACACTGCAAAATCATTAGGTATACATTTTTGAATTGTTATTTTTAACGGATGATAATTTGATTCAAACATAGGAAGACAATTGATATTAGCATCGCGAGCTAATATCGATAGAAAAGTGAAACTTGACGACATAGGAAAAAAAACGGAAAACGTATTGAACAGAGAAAAAGTGATCCATATTTTTAGCAATGTAAATCGTTTAGATGTAATTTTAACTTATTGAACTCGCGTAAGTAAGAAGACAAACAACAAACGAGATGAAATGCAAAGTGCCGCGCAGCTAGAGCGTGTCAGTGAGATGACCGCGATGTGTATAAGTAATTCCATTTTTTAACTGAAAATTTTAATACGAAATGACCGAAAAATAAATGTTAAGTAATACGATTGCCGTAGCTTTCTGTCTTATCTGTTTGAAAGAAATGTCCGATGCTATTTTTCTTCCTTAATGACATTAGCGTTCCTGAGTAAAAGTCGACGTTTCAACGTTACTCAATTGTTTCAGAAATTTTAAATTGATTTTTTTCGGACTGTCGCAAACCTTCGTTGCTTCTCACCAACGTCTTGCTTGTGGTGAGATATCCTCTTTTTTTTGGTGATCCACTGTCAGGTATAAGAATGAGTGATGAGATAGAAAGATAAAAAAAAACAACTAATAGAAGGACAAGACAAGTTTTAAAGTGATAGTAGGTTATACTATTAAATTCACGTTCGTAGTTCGGAGGGTAGGCGGACTTCGGAACAACAATGATTCTGTGGAGGCGCTCCACCGCATTCTTGATGATTTTCAACGGCACACCAAGGTACTGCAGCAGTTAGGAGAACCTGTCGAACAATTTAGTTCCATTCTGATAGAGCTGCTGGTAGACAAATTAGATGACGCCTCTTCAAGCGGTTCATTTCCTCCAGCGACTTCTTCGCGTAATGGGTGGAAGCCAGGTCCGGCTGAAGCACCACATCCTCGTCCGGAAGATATTTTTGGATGAAGGAGGCAACTTCCGGGAGGCACTTTGTGCTGTAAAATTCCCCGTTTTTCACGTCGGAATTTACCTTCTTGTTGGGGGACGTAAGATAGCTGGTTTCTTGCCATAGGTTGCCATCTAGCGTTGAATACGTCTCGTCGACGTTTCGCTTCGTCGGGAAACTTCCATTATCCATCACTTTCAGTCTTTGTTACTGGGTCTCAGCTTGCTGTTACAACACGACCAGTCTTAACTTACGTTTCCGCATGAATCTCTGCCAGTTATTTTATCACTGTCTGACCCATTGCTTCGACCTCCCGGCCCAAAGTCTGGAGCGATGTAGCCTACTTTCCCTCCGTCATCTGCTTTAGCTTCAGCTGCAGTTTACGATCGCGTTGCACCGTTGGACGACCGAAACCAGGCTTCCGTTCAATGCTCTCATTTTTCTCCAGAAGCGTAAGGATATCATAGATATCGGAACGGGCGTATTCGGTGGACTCAAAGTACTTGACGATGTCCATTTTATTCGTAATGGGATGAAGCCCCCAGTATGCACAAACCATGTAGCGTAGTTGCTTTACTGTTTTAACCATAACTTCCCCAGTTAAACTGGGTACTATGATTGACAATGCACAAGTGTTCTCATCATCAGGAGCTAAGGTAAACGCGTGGAAAATTGGTAAAATTTGCCATTTTTTAATGCAAGCGTGTTACTAGTGTAATCAGTACCTGTAGTCAGAGATGTCAACCTTTCTGATTTTTCAGGATTTCCGAGACTTTTTGACACGTTCCAAGATACTCTGACACACAGTCATTTTTTTCTGAAATGATTCTGATTTTTCCTGATTTTTGTATTTTTTACTTCATCAGAATGAAAATAAATACATAAGAACTGCTATAATAGCATACATTGAAAAGTTCTCAGGTCCACACTTGTGTAATGCCTAATGTTTATTATTGATCAAGACTTTTTTTAAAAATCGTTTTTATGAATATACTAGCTGACCCGGCAAACTTCGTTCCGCCCAAAATTTATTTTTTGTTATCACATCCACGTTTTCTTACTAAGCGTACGTTCATGGGTCCAATCGCAGAACTGTTCATTGATTGATCTTCTAATCTCCCACTTGAAATTATGTTTTACTATAAAATTTCAATACTTCTACCAAAACTCGGCATCATAGTATCAGATTATTTTCAGATGAAATTCTCGTGCAAGATTTTTCATCCACTTGCAGATAACCTGTTTCTCCGTTACATAGAATAAATGTTTAATACAGGAAAAATGATAAAATGAAGACAGCACTAAATCGGACAATTTCTTTCTCAAGTTTTGCTCTCATCAACACATTCGGCGATCCATTTTTATTTATATAGGTAAAAGACGATAAAGGAATGTGTTTTATCACATTAAAATCTATTTCCACTTTCGAAAATCAATTTCGTTACCGCAAATATCAAATGGACTAACAACGCTTGTCAATATGTAATTATAGAACACATGCGGATTGAATTTCTCGAATTTTCCCATTTTTCTTCAAAGTTTTTCGAAAATTTTCGATTGTCATGTTAGGTTGAAATATGTGCATTATTTTTATGGAACCCCCTCTCCTTTCCACAGAAGGAAGAGGTGTCATACTTAGATGTGGAATGTCTAACCACCATAAAAACATTTATTGCACCCTAAAACCTCCCTATGTTTAATTTGGTTTCATTTGCTTGATTAATTCTCGAGTAATGCAGAAATTTGTGTTTCATTCGTATGGCAGCTCCCCCTAAGAGAGGGGGAGGAGTATTCAACCACCATAGAATCATTCATTGCACCTTAAAACCTCCACATGCCAAATTTCGTTTCATTTGCTAGATTTATTCTCGAGTAATGTAGAAATTTGAGTTTCATTTGTATGAGAGCCCCCCCTTAGGGAGGGGGGAGGGGTCTCAAACTATCATAAGAGCCTTGTCCGACCCCCAAAACCCCTACATACCAATTTTCATGTCGATATATATATATATATATATATATATATATATATATATATATATATATATATATATATATATATATATATATATATATATATATATATATATATATATATATATATATATATATATATATATATATATATATATATATATATATATATATATATATATATATATATATATATATATATATATATATATATATATATATATATATATATATATATATATATATATATATATATATATATATATATATATATATATATATATATATATATATATATATATATATATATATATATATGATGGGGTTGAACACTAATGGGGCGGGATTTCGACAACGGGTTAATCGCTGGGATTTCTTCGTGCAAATGGGGAACTCCAATCTCGATCGCTAGATGGACCGCAGATGGTTTCGACGGGGAACACTCGGGGAACACTCGGGGGACACTCGGGGGACACTCGGGGAACACCTTTATTACAGCAGTAGCGTTGAACAACGAACGACTCGTTGAACTATTTCGGGATATTCATAAAAAAAACTCGCGGAGTTTTTAACAAAACTTCAGTCCCTTTAATACGTCTTCCATTCTTGAAGGTTCGATACAAAGTAACAAACTGGGTGAAAAAACGTTGCTATAGGAGCGAAAAAACATTGGGTTGCTAGGGTGCACAAATCGCAAGATTACTAGATGGCTAGATTGTTAAACTGCTAGGTTACTAGATTTCTACATTTCTGGAAAATTCTACTTCATATCTAACATTAACCGGCCACCTTGAAAATACAATTTTCAATAACAACTAAAATCTATGTTATAATTAATAATTCTTCTTCTTTGCGTAAGGGTACCTTCAATATTGATGACTTCAGTATACCTCCTAAAGATTGTGGAACCGCCACGTCTCTGAAGATGTTGTTGCAGTATTTCTGTTGATCGTATTTTGCATCTGGAACTATTTCGGGTACTTCGATTTTGACCGGTGACAACATTGATGGCTGTGGGCTTGAAATCGCCAATAGAAGTTCAGCCGATTCAGTGGTAGCTGATAGAGGTCTGATTTGGTGCTGACATTATTACCACCTTGGATCAGCTTCAATTGGTGCAGTACAATGATTGCAGGAACAGCTTGTGGGAGAGAGAAGCTTGATGAGTGAGTACTTGACGTTGTTCGAGTTCTTCCGTTGGGAACTCGGAGCGTGGGAGATTTTGAATTGGCCATACTTTCTTGGGCTCAAGGGATGCTACGAGAGTGTCACTCAGCTCGAATCTTGGAAAGCTGATTGGCTCCAACGGGGCTATCTCCGACTTGGATACTTTGACGTTGCTATTATCATCTTCCAAACGTATATAAATCCATGCTTCATATGATTTTTTTAATGTGTTGCGGTAATACGAGATGAACGTATTTTGATCAATCCGTAATTTTGGAAGAGATGTGGGTTTTTGGCAAAATGGTTTCCACTTACGATGAAGATTTGGAGTGATTTCATCACCCCAACCTAAGCACAGGAGGGTGGCTTTGGCACAGTGCATGTCTTCATCTAGTAGTACTTTGTGCATAATTTGTAAGGACGAGATAAAATCGTGCGTGCTTCTGTATTTCCAGAATTTTCTTTGGAGCAGGTGATCGTCGGGACTAAACAAAATATAGCGGGATATTTTTCCAATATTACCCATAAGCACAGTTGAGATGTGTCGGAAACGCAGAACAATGGTGAGCAATTCGTCCTGAGCAATCTTCAGTGAGTCTTCAAATATGATTCGATCTTTAGTCGTTGAACTGTCCTTCTTCGTGACGGTGTATTCTTCGATAATATTAGGGTACTGCAATTTGAGATCTGGGTGTCTTCCTTGAATTTGTTCTGACGAATCGAATCGTTGAGGAGGGTGCTGCTCATCTGCCGTATTATTCGTTCCGGTCACCTCCTCAAGTTTCCACAAACGTTGTAGTTGATCTTCGATCGACGGGACTAAAGCTACATGACAAGTTACTGCTTCTCTTGATTCATCGTGCTTCATTTGACCAGTGACGATCCAGCCAAAGACCGTTTCGACCAGCATGGGAAGATTCTGGGCCAAGCGAATTCGTCCATCTAGCAAAAGAGTGTAGAAATGACCTGCGCCAATTATGAGGTCGATTCTTCGGGAAATGTTAAACTCAGGATCGGCTAACAAAACTGATTCCGGAATTTTCCATTGGGTAGTAGAATATGAAACTGCTGGGGTATCACTGGTAACTTTTCGCAGGACGAGAAAATTCATTTGCTGCTTGAAATCATTCACTCTGGATCGGAGCTCAGTTGTCACCTGATATTTAGCGTTCGTGAGGGTACCGTCTACACCCGTTATGGGGACGTTGACTGTTGTGCGGGTAAGATGCAATTGATGACACAACCGTTCACTGATTGCGTTCGGCTGCGACCCTGTGTCCAGCAGGGCTCGAGCCAAGTGCTCTTGTCCATATGCATCTACGATTATTAGAACCACGGTAGAAAGAAGTACACTCATTTTGTTTCCTTCTACAGCTGCGCTGGATGCTGCTATGTGAGCACTATTGTCGGCAGCCAGAGTCTCGGTGGTGGCAATAGCAGATACCACGCGAGAGGGACCAGGTAGGGGCTCGATTTCTGTTTTCGGGGTTGTCTCTGATTTAGGTTCCGGATGCAATTGAACTTCGATGTAACCGGGGTGTATCATCGTGTGGTGTCGCTTGGTGCATTGCTTGCACACAAACTTTGAGCGACAAGTACGAGCAAAATGGTCGCTACGGAAGCAATTGCTACATAGCTTTTTGTCGTTTACGACCCTCAAACGATCTTGAATATTCATTTCGTTGAATAAGAGGCAGTCCATCAGCGAATGCCTTTGTTTTTCACAGGCGGGACATAACGGATATTCCTTGTTAACACTTTCAGCCATAGCGTTGGAACTGACACGGGAGGCATTCTGCTTTTGGATTCCAGAATTGTGGTTTCCGGTTCTGGATTGGGATGGGCTTGGCCGGTTGACCATAATCGTCTCCAGTACTCGAGTCCTTTTCTGCAGGAACTCAACCATTTTATCGTAGGTCGGATTTTCATCTGATGCAATTGATTCCTCCCATGCGCTGTGGGAGGCGTCATCTAATTTGTCTACCAGCAGCTCTATCAGAATGGAACTAAATTGTTCGACAGGTTCTCCTAACTGCTGCAGTACCTTGGTGTGCCGTTGAAAATCATCAAGAATGCGGTGGAGCGCCTCCACAGAATCATTTGGGATCTTTGGGTACTTCAGGATCGCTCGTATGTGCTTTTTTCGTAGTAGACTCTTATTGGAATAACGCTTGATAAGCGTGTCCCACGCAACAGAGTAGTTCGCAGCGGTGATGGTGATAGAATGAATGAGATTCGCTGCTTCTCCCTTTAGAGCAGCGCGAAGATAGTGAAATTTCTGCACACTTGATATCTCCGTTGACGAGTGAATCATGGAAAGGAAGGTGTCGTGGAAGGTCAGCCATCCATTAAAATCACCATCGAACTCAGGCAGCGTGATCGTCGGCAGTTTAACGTTCGACAGTGGGTTGGGAAATGGTAGTTGCGCGGGGATAGCTTGAGTAGAGGTTGATGCCACAGGCAATTGTTGGGTGGAGTGCTTCAGTAGCAAACCAGCTTTCACTTGAAAATATTTTTCTTCGACCTTGGCTCTTATTTCGGCATTTTCCAGTGCAAAGTTTTCATCAACATCGAGCTCTTCGTACTCTGATTGTACTGTTTCGAAAGACTCCATCAACTTCTCAATACGCTCCAGTCGTAGTGGAATTTCGTGGCCATGTTCATCAGGATCAAAATTCCGCAAGAATGTCTCCAAACGCGTAATCGAGTCAAGAATGTTATTTCGCTTCAGCTCCTTAGCTTTCATTCTTTTCTCGTTCTGATTTGACATCTTGACGTTAGCTCCGAACACAAATGGGCAGCTAAAATGGTCGAAAAAGACCCAGCAGTACCGAAAAATTGAGTAGATCTTATTGGAACGGTACTCACCTTGTACCTCTTCCAAAGAGGCCTTGTATGATTAATTCTATCAGCAACTAACGGGAAATAACAGGTTGAGATAACTGGACAATGGGCAGTTATACACGGGTAATGTGGGTGGCAGCATTAACGAATTTTTCCAATTTCGTTAGAAGTTCGGGCAACGGGGTTTATCTCTGTTAATCTTCTTGATATCGTGCGGATACCGGATGCTCTGGGTAGTGTCGGTTTTCAGGTTATGTGACCGTACGTCTTCTTGTTTGCGGGGCAAATTGTGTGACCTGTATCCTGGTCACGGCACCAAAATGATGGGGTTGAACACTAATGGGGCGGGATTTCGACAACGGGTTAATCGCTGGGATTTCTTCGTGCAAATGGGGAACTCCAATCTCGATCGCTAGATGGACCGCAGATGGTTTCGACGGGGAACACTCGGGGAACACTCGGGGGACACTCGGGGGACACTCGGGGAACACCTTTATTACAGCAGTAGCGTTGAACAACGAACGACTCGTTGAACTATTTCGGGATATTCATAAAAAAAACTCGCGGAGTTTTTAACAAAACTTCAGTCCCTTTAATACGTCTTCCATTCTTGAAGGTTCGATACAAAGTAACAAACTGGGTGAAAAAACGTTGCTATAGGAGCGAAAAAACATTGGGTTGCTAGGGTGCACAAATCGCAAGATTACTAGATGGCTAGATTGTTAAACTGCTAGGTTACTAGATTTCTACATTTCTGGAAAATTCTACTTCATATCTAACAATATATATATATATATATATATATATATATATATATATATATATATATATATATATATATATATATATATATATATATATATATATATTAAAGCATTTCTTATACGTTAAAGTTGGCGTGAGTTTGAAAAATAATTCTTTTTTTGAGCTTCTACCAAGCAACCAGCCGATACATTCCCACAACTACTGTTCGCACAAATTAAAGGAATTACCCAATGTCCAAACTTCATGTCTTTCTGCCAACACGCGAAATGATTTTGGAATCTAGATGAGAGGTGCAATATTCCACTTCAAAATTAACACATGTTCCGGTTCCTGCGAAATAATCTCAAGGGCGAAGACAAGAGAGGATAGAATTTTCAAGCTGTGTAAAAGATGGCGAAAGATTGTGGACCAATTCTGTACATATAAAATTAAATAAATGTATATCTGAATATCAAAAATAATGATTTCGTTTTCTCAAAAATCGTACGAACTTTCCGGACTAGCCAAGACTATCCTGATTGCTTCCTGATTTTTATTTTCATTCTTCCTGATTTTTGAAAATTATAGTTGGCAAAACAGTTAATATCACAAGTCACATCGCACTTCTGAAAAATACATGGTTGTATTGAGAAAAATGTTTCATGACAGCCACAAATCTGAGAATGTGCACTTTGAACGATTACTTATCTTTGACGCACTTACATCAATTACAAATTACAAACAATTAACTTGTGGAAGATATCGAAAGACGTTCGTGGATTTCATTGTTTTAGTAAAGTAAATGTTTGAGGAACTAAAACTACAGCACTAGTAGAAAATTTGATTCCTAGTCCATAACTGGAATTTTGCTAAACATTTACTGGAAACCTCACATTCCTGTCTGAAGAAACTCAGGCGGTAAGTTGAAACGGTGTATACCGATTTTGTGAAGAGATTCGCCACTGTATCGCATATCATTGCACAATGGTCCAGGAGATGCATTTAAGTGGAAATTTGCATTTAGAGCTCGACGGTTATTCTCTAGACAAAAACTGTCTTCGACAAAGTTGTTACGTATGATAGAGCGCTCACTTCTATGTTATCAAAAATAGGATGACCAAAATTGTCGATGAAATAAAAAATATAACTTTCTTATCTTTATAGATTGAGGTAAACATAGTTCAACAATATTATAGTCCCAGTTATTTGAGACATCTTTGTCGAACAAAGATTTTCTCCATCTCTTGAAATAAACGATTTAGCGCCTTTTTTCTAAGTTGTGTTAGGGTCACCATGAAAAAAACGGTTTTTATACTCTAACTTTTATATTCCAAATTCTACATACAAACTGTTTTCGAAAGATTTTTAGAACATACTAATACAAACCTTTTACGATACAGAACTTGTCTATATCTCAACTTCACTCAAAGTTATTGGTATTTCTTCCAAAAAAATAGGCTCTTTTCAATTGCTTGCCATTATTTGTGGGGCAAACATAAAAAATGTTTGTTGACGGAATTTGAAAGAACAAGTTTAACTCTTCATAGTATGTGATTTCCGAAGATATGTTATTTTTTGTGTTTGAGTAAACTGAAATTGAGATCATGAGTTTTTGGGTGAAACCTCATCAATAACTTTTGAGCAGGATTAAGATATTGACAAGTTCTGCATCGCAAAATATTAGTATTGATAAGCTCTAAAAGTCGTACGAAGCGCTCATTTTTATGTTATCAAAAATCGTATGAAGACGCTTTTGATGTAGAATTTGTAATACAAAAAAACCCTCAAAAAAAGCGCTAAATCGATTATATTAAAAGATAGAAAAAGTTTTGTTCTACAAAGTTATTTAAAATAATTGGGACTACAACATTGTCGAACTATGTTTACCTCTATCTATAAAGATAAGAAAGTTATATTTTTTATTTCATGAACAATTTTGGTCACCCTATTCTTGATAACATAAAAATGAGCGCTCTATTATATGTTACAACTTTGTCGAAGACAGTTTTTGTCTAGAGAATAACCGTCGAGCTCTAAATGCTAATTTCCACTTAAATGCATTTCCTGGACCATTGTGCATTGTCATCAACAAAATGAAACACATGGGATTTCCCGAATGTTTTATAGAGTGGCTGCTAGTGTCATATTTGTCGGATTGTTTCGATTACGTGGTGTATAAACTTTGAACGATCTAGATCTCTTACTCTTTGACCTTGCGTACCTCAGGGTAGCGTCCTTGGCCTACGGAACTTCAATATCTTCATCAACAACCTGTATTCACTGCTATCTTTATTGAGCTCTTTTTTGGGCACGATTTAGGCGTATTCAGTTCAACGAACACAATGGTGGTCGCAAAGCTTTCTCTTGTCTATAATTCATTGGTCGGCACGGAAATATACTCGTATTAAATTTTTATATGGGTGTCGTACTTGTCGGAATTAAATTCCCTTGAAAGAGCTTGTATCATATGAGTAAGGTATCTGGAATGTGAAATCCAAATTTAAAACCTTCTATCATACAACACATTGTATCAACATAGTATTATATCATTTTTATTAGGAAATGGTTGTTGTGACTATGCTGAGTAACACGCCTTTATCGTATTCTGAGGGGCAAGTTCGAGAATACACATGTACCAGTGCAAGTCGGCGGAACTTTCTCTCAGCTAGAACGGGAATCGGACCCGTTTCATGGAATCGTGAGTAGTTTCACCTACGGTTATCCCTTTTAGCCTTTTTGAAACAAATTTACGCCGAACAAAAAACGAGTTGGGGTTGGACGACGCTCTGCTTTTTTTTTGTTATAACTTGGTAAAGGAGTAGACATTTAAAGTACTATCGCAAGTTAAGTTTTTCAATTTTGCACGACAAATTGGGTGTGAAAACGATGTTTGCATGGCGGCTATCGCGATTCCTTTTAGTTTAGAATCGTAAAAATCGATTTGGAGGGTGGCGAAGCGCTTTCTCGTGCAACTCTGACGAATTTATAGAATTTGCAGCGATACGTAATTGTGGATGGAAGGTAAGCTACTACTCTTAAATAACAAAAGTACAGTCTAATTCGTGGCCAACAAGTAATGGTCATGGTTTTGTTGAAATGCGCGCGAAATCATTTCTATATAAATTTCCTGAGAAACAAAACAAACGATAAATGGAAAGTATTAGTTTTCGTATCAGGTTAACGATCAAACTTGATAAAAAACGTTTTCATTCGAGGTTGGATATAGGGGAGCTGTTCAGGACACGACATCATTGTCGGCGAAGGATCACGGATTTATTTTATTCATCAATTTTATTCAATCAACTAGGTTTACAAATGGTAATGTATCATTTATAAATTAGTTATAGTTCAAATCCATTATTATATATATACTAGCTGACTCGGCAAACTTCGTCCCGCCCAAAATTTGTTTTTTGTTATCAATACTTTCAAACATTCACGTTTTCTTACTATGAGCAAGTTCAGGGGTTCAATCGCAGAACTGTTTATTGATTGATCTTCTAAACGACCCCGTTGAATTTTCCTTTTACTATAAAATTCCTAGTATTTCTAACAAAACTCATCATTATAATATCAGATTATTTTCAGACACAATTCTCGTTCAAGATTTTTCAACCACTTGCAAAAAACATGTTTCTCCGTTACATGGAATAAATGTTTTATACAGAAAATATGATAGAATAAAGACAGCCCTAGATCGGACAATTTCTTCCTCGAGTTCTGTTCTTATCAACACATTCGGCGATACTTTTTTATTGGTATAGATAGAAGAAGGTAAAGGAGTGCGTTTCATCACATTAAAATCCATTTCCAGTTTCGAACAAAGATCAGTTTTGCTAGCGCAAACATCAAATGTTTAGTCCAGCACTTGTCACTATGTAATTGTAGAACATATGAGAATTTAATTTCCCGAATGTTCCATTTTTTCTTCAAAGTTTTCAGAAAATTTTCAATTGTCATGTTTGGTTTGAATATTTTTGGTTGAAATATGTATGATATTTTGATGAGACCCCCTCTCCATTCCAGAGAAGGGAGGGTGTCATTCCATCATAGAAACATTTATCATACCCAAAAACCCTCACATCCCAAATTGTACTTGATTAGTTCTCGAGTTATGCAGAAATTTGTGTTTCGTTTGTATGGCAGCCCCCCTTAGAGAGGAGGGAAGAGTGTATTCACCATAGAAACCTTTCGTGCCCCGTAAAACCATCACATGTCAAATTTGGCTCCATTTGCTTGATTAGTTTTCGAGTTAAGCAGAAATTTGTGTTTCATTTGTATGACAGCCCACCCTTAGAGAGCGGAAGGAGTGTCAAACCACCATAGAAACATTTATTGCATCCTGAAACCTCCACATGCCAAATTTGGCTTCTTTTGCTTGATTAATTTTTGGGTAATTCAGAAATTTGTGTTTCATTTGTATGGCAGCCCCCCCCCCCACCTTAGAGAGGAGGGTGGAGAGTACAACCACCATAGAATCATTTATTGCACCGTAAAATCTTCATATGCCAAAATTCGTTTCATTTGCTTGATTAATTCCCGAGCAATGTAGAAATTTGTGTTTAATTTATATGGCAGCCACACCCCCGCCCCTCCTTTGGAAGGCGGGAGGAGTATCTAACCAAACATTTATTGCACCCTAAAACCTGCTCATGCCAAATTTGGTTTCATTTGTTTGATTAATTCTCGAGTAATGCAAAAATTTGTGTTTCCCTTGTATGGCAACCCCCACCCCCTAGGAGAGGGGGGTGGAGAGTCTAACCACCATAGAACCATTTATTGCACCCTAAAACCTTTATATGCACAATTTTGTTTCATTTGCTTGATTAATTCCCGAGTAATTCCCTTCCCCGGCCCCAAAAATCCCTACATACCAATTTTCATGTCGATCGGTTCAGTAGTTTCCGAGTCCATAAGAATCAGACAGACAGACAGACAGACAGACAGCATATTATATATATATATATATATATATATATAAATATATATGTATATATATATATATATATAAATATATATGTATATATATATATATATATATAAATATATATATATATATATATATATATATATATATATATATATATATATATATAAATATATATATATATATATATATATATATATATATATATATATATATATATATATATATATATGTATATATATGTATATATATATATATAAATATATATATATATATATATATATATATATATATATATATATATATATATATATATATATATATATAGAAGAGAAGATAGAAGATTTTTGCATTTTTGTCATCTGCGATAGTATATTAGACAACTGATTTCAAACATGGCCGTTGAATATCCTCGATGACAATCGTCAAAATCTAAATGAGATTATCATTCCAGAAACTAATGAAAAATTTCTGTATCGTGATGTACCCTCCGATAGTGGAAGTAGTGAGTTTGTAGATATATTAATTGAACGAATGCAGAATATTGTAACAATTCATCTGTATGTGACCGATTTCAAAGATAAGTGATTTTGCATATAGCTATAGATCGAATACGCTAAAAAATCTATTCCATGAATAAATCCAAAATATATCAATTCGAGAATGGAAGTACAGTAGAACCCCGATTATCCGCGAAATAGTCGGGCTAGATCACCGCGTATAACGAAAATCGCGGATAACGCAATAAAGGGCTAAAAATGAGGTGCAAGCAGGGAAAAAAGATATTTTTAGCATGAAAACTATGTTTTATCAATACAGAAAATATTGAACTATCCATCTGTAAGGTCGTGTACATCAGTGATCAGATAATGTGGAAGCGCCATGACCAAAACAAAAAAGCATAAGTCTACCACTTACTGTCAAATTTCGGGAAGGTTTATAGATTTACTAGGGAACTCGTAGTCGCGGATAATCCGCTCGCGGAAAATCGAGGTTTTACTGTATTATTATTTTTGTTTTGGTTTGTCAGAACAATATCACTTTTAAATTGTTTTCTTTTTGTTTATTTTGATTTCAGTTATCGTTATCAATCAACGGCCTCTTTGTTTATAGGTGGCATAAGCAAATCGTGCAACAAGATACGTTTAGAGCAATCTCAACCATAACATTAGCCTGCAGAATTCTGTATTGTTTAAACAACCGAAACTAGGTCTACTGGTGAACACACGATGTTAAACAAGACATGCCAGATATGATGGAGGCAACATAAATCTATGCTCGGGGGTCAGAACAAAGGGCTACACAAAGCAAAAAAAGAATGCAATGTTCACATTCAGAATGTTTCTGTGAGCTTTCCGTTTTTGCTACTATCAACAAACAAAGCAGAATGTGCAAAGTGTGCGATATTCGACCCTGTCGTAACAGCAGAATCGAAACATTGTGCCAGAACCACCGACCGAGAACACTAAAAAAACAGCCGCCACCCGCGACATGTTATGATTTCTGGTCGAGGTCAGTTGCAAGCGGGTTGGTATATGTATAGCATAACAAAATTACAACGTTTTCATAGAGCACCCGTCGTCTCATTTCACATGAGCCAGTCGATTTGTTGCTGAAACGTTGTTTTCCGCCGCGCCACTCGTATGCCGTTGGTGTCTGGGGGCCTCAAATGTAGACCCTGAGCGGACCACAAAGAGTACGCAGAGTGGAATTACCGTTTCCAATATATGTATGCAACAAACAACCACCAGTTTTGTGCTAAACATACAATAAGGGCGGCGTTTCGCCGAGTCTGTCAATTGCAGCGTTGACACAAAATATGCATATCGAGGAAGCGTTTATTTTTACGCCAACCACCACAATTAGTGGCCCCAACTCGGGAGGTGGCTTGTCTGATGGTGGTTTGTGGCTGTGTGAGTCAGTGAAATGGACTGCAAACTGGAAAAAGCGGTTTCATGTTACGGAGGGCGCATACAAGGTACGGTACGTCTGGTCAGAGCTACATCGTTATGACAAAGACATTGTCGCATGTATGTATGGACCTTCTGCTTCAGGAAAAGATTTGCTTGCGGAAACCTTTAATTGAGAGGTGACTTTTAGTATAGTTTATTATATCTCGATGGTTGTCTTGATTATCCGGATGCTGAGTATAACAAATGATAAAATTTGAGTTATTATTCGTTCGAATGTTGAATAGAATTAGGGAATTATTTTTAATTAGAAGTGTCTGTAGATGAAATATAGCAGAAGAGAATAAAAAAATCTTTGAAGTTCACTTATTCACTAGTGGATTGTGATTTGTCCCTGCTTCTAATTGTGAGTCCTAAATAAAGTTATGTGTCGTTCCTTGCCTCAGAAAATCGCCAGCGTTAATTTCAGCAACCCATGGTGCACAACCCATCTATGATCCCACCTTATATACATTCTATCAAATATATACAGCGCGGACTCGATTATTTACAGTTTTTTATTACTTTTCACTGTATATAATCGAATCCTGTATATAATCTAGTGAAAAAAAATTTTTTAATTTGTTTTTTTTGCATGTATTTTTATTTTTTGAAAATAAAAGAGGAATTTGATTCTTGATTCATCCCCTTAAAGTCAGAAAACAACTTTCTCACACGAAAAAAATTCATTTATCCAGATTATCCCAGGAGGTGATAGACGATCATATTTGATGAAAAAAATCCTCCTACGCATATGTTCGAATTTCAACAATGACAGAGTTATAGAACTTTATTTTTGTTTCGGACTCTGTTGCCTCAAACTGGCTCTACATTAAAAAGTACGCTACGGAAGACGATTCTAATGCTTTCATTTGAAAGCTGAAAAAATTTAGTTACATTTGTTCTTGAAATAAGCCATATTTGATATATAAAAAAAAAGTTTTCCAAACTGTATATAATCGAGTCCAAAATTGTATATAATCGAATCACACATAATCGAGTTTGTATATTAGGCTGTCAAAAAAGTCCTGCGGTATTTCCGCGAGGTGTCGTAAGCGCGTAGTTCTAGTTGTATTCATTGTATCGAGTCATACTATAGCTTGTTAGAAAGGTATTTTTGCGCGCTATAATATAGTCCTTGGTTAAGTCGTTCGTGAGTTATAGTGTCGCAAATATGGAGCAAAATAAAGAGAAAATCCGACATATTTTACAGTACTACTATGACAAAGGCAAAAATGCATCTCAAGCTGCCAATAACATTTGTGCAGTTTATGGACCCGATACAGTTTCCATTTCCACCGCACAACGATGGTTTCAACGTTCTCGTTCTGGTGTAGAGGTCGTCGAGGATGCGCCACGCTCCGGAAGGCCTGTCGTCGAAAATTGCGACAAAATCGCTGAATTAGCCGAGAAAGACCGGCATAGTAGCAGCCGTAGCATCGGCCAAGAGCTGGGGTCATCAAACCGTTATTAACCATTTGAAGAAGCTTGGATTCACAAAGAAGCTCGATGTATGGGTGCCACACACGTTGACGCAAAAAAACATCTTTGACCGTATCGACGCATGTGAATCGCTGCTTAATCGCAACAAAATCGACCCGTTTCTGAAGCGGATGGTCACTGGCGATGAAAAGTGGGTCACTTACGACAACGTGAAGCGCAAACGGTCGTGGTCGAAGCCCGCTGAAGCGGCTCAGACGGTGGCCAAGCCCTCATTAACGGCCAGGAAGGTTCTGCTGTGTGTTTGGTGGGATTGTCAAGGAATAATCTATTATGAGCTGCTTTCCTATGGCCAAACGCTCAATTCGGACCTGTACTGCCAACAACTGGACCGCTTGAAGGTAGCACTCATGAAGAAGAGGCCATCTTTGATAAACAGAGGCCGCATTGTCTTCCATCAGGACAACGCCAGGCCACACACTTCTTTGGTGACGCGCCAGAGGCTCCGGGAGTTCGGATGGGAGGTTCTTTTGCATCCGCCGTATAGTCTGGACCTTGCACCAAGTGACTACCACCTGTTTTTGTCCATGGCGAACGAGCTAGGTAGTCAGAAGTTAGCCACAAAAGAGGCCTGTGAAAATTGGCTATCCGAGTTTTTTGCCAATAAGGAAGCGAGCTTCTATAGCAGGGGTATTATGAAGTTGGCATCGTTGGGAACAAGTCATCGAACAAAACGGCGCATATTTGACTTAAAACAGACGATTGAAACTAATTTTACCGCAGGACTTTTTTGACAGCCTAATATAATCGAGTCTGTATATAATCGAGTCCGACCTGTACCGGGAAATTGTGTTTTTTTAACAAAATGCTTCATTTATCATCTAAATTTATACAGTGATAGACATTCGTTTAGTCGCACTTGAAAAAAAAACTTGAAGCACTTGCAAAACAACTAGGAATATTCTTTTTATCGGGATACTTATTTGCTGTAGTGATAGTATATTTAAGTCACTTTTATTGAAATGATATGCGTCACAATCACACACACACAAGGCGGCATCGGTGGAAATAAACATTCAAACGTCGTTTTTCCCGAGACATACGTTTAGCCACAGGCCATAAACATCGAGTTTTCGCATAATCACCAAGCCTTTATCTGTGTTTTTTGAAAAAATACTTGAGAATGTTCAATTTACAAGATAAATATTAGATGTGCAACGTAAGAAGTTGGTCAGATTAGTGATTTACGTAGAATTTAAAGGAATGGCGAAAGGTATTCTATTGACGGAAGAGATGCGGAAAATAATAAAGATATTCAGTGAACAAAAGTTTTCTAATCGCTCGATCGTAACAAAATTTGGTCTATCTGAGAAAGTGGTACCGTATTTCTTTAAATAGTGCCAGAAATATGGGATATAACGACCAACCAATGGGAACCACCAAACACCAAACACCAAACCAAAGAACACCAAAGTTACTTTGCGTCTTAAAGGTCGTAGACACGAAGCAACCAGGAAACGATGTCCTGCTCATACATCAAGGCAGAATCGGTTGTTCCAGTAACGTGGAGGCATATTGCGCGCATCTTGAATGAGTCACCAAACATCATGTGGAAAAAACCTCAAGGGAAGCCGAAACTGACCGTCACCCATAAGCAGAACTAACTCATTTTCGCCCGGCAATACATGGAATGGAAACTAGAATGGAGAAATGTTGTATTTTCCGGCGAAAAAAGTTCAATTTGGATGGTCCGGACTGTTATAGTTGGTATTGGTACAATTTAAGTCAACGGCATGCCGTGAGTTCGAGCGGAAGTTTGACAGTGTGGGGAACCGTTTCCTATCACAGCAAGCTTCTCATTTGTTTCATTTTCACCCGAATGAACTCCGAAAAGTATCTTACTGGTATTACTGGAGGACGTTTTGATTGGCCATATTGAGAATAACGCTACCGAGGATGTCGTTTTTTCAGCAGGATTATGCATAGATCCACGTTTCCAAACAATCGAAGGCATGGTTTGCCGAGAAGGACATTCCGCTTCTTGAATGACCTGCTGGCAGTCGATTGCAATCCCATAGAGAACCTATGGAAAATCTTGGCCGAGATGGTCTATGCAAACAGATGACAATTTGACAACATTTCCAGTCTCAAGGCAGGAATGTTGGGCTAAAATCAATATGACGACACTTTAACAGCTGTCTGACTCGATGCCAAATCGAGTTTTCAAAGTGATCCGAAATGGAGGTGGACATACTAAATATTTATTAGCTACCGATTGGACTCGTAATTTGCCGCACAAATTTTCTTTTATTGAAATTTTAGGATGCGGCTAAACGAATGTCCACCATGATTCCACATATTTGAATTACTTAGAAAACAAAAAGTTAATTTATACTTTTTTTTAGAATGAATTCGATGAAAATAAACAATAATCGTCTTTTATGCGCAAAACTGTACAAAGAATTGACTTATTTTCAAAAATGTTGAGGAAAAATAGGGTGCGGCAAAACGAATGTGTGCTCTGCACTTATGCTGCACTTATGCTCTGCACTTATTACCTTTAATTTTAATTCGCGAGTAATAGATTTTAAAATTAGAGACATTCTAAATGTACGTTGGTACACGAAAACTAAGCTGAACGAGGTAAACTGCATCTAGAAAAAATCAAAGCAAAGTTCATTACCTTCGCATATTATCTTCTTTGTGAAATCAAACTTTTGCCAAACCACCTCCGTTTCGCTTCACTTATTTTCCAGTATCCACAATCTAGACGCATAATAGGGGTAAATTGTTCAATTGCTCATGCGTAATGAAAAGTGAAACCATCTCTTCCCATGCCCGCCACTATTGTGCCGCCAACAGAACATCATGTCTCGAATCATCACCCCACGCTGAATGAAAGCGATGTCAGTCAGTTGTTGGCAATTGCACTTTCGCTGAGATTGCGGTCGCGGCCTATGGAGGCTGAGTTGAGCGGTAGTACCCCACCAATCCCTTCTCGGCACGCTTCTCATTTTGTGTTGTTGTTTCGAGGGATACGTACGAGAGCACGAGTACGCTGCTCAAAAGTTTTTTTTGAATGGGTTCTTCCGAATTACACAAATTAGTGTTGTGCAATCACACGATGATGCATCGTGTAATTGAGAGGAAGGCTTCACGAGATAAACGAGTAACTGAGTTCGAGTTCATCCAAGTTTTTTTTCGCACTGTGATTTTTAGGGAAATCAATTTTTGATATGCCCAATTCCGTATAAAAGATATCAAAACATTCTAAAATGTAATGATATAATCATCAGCAATCGAAAATGAGTATTTATAGGGTTGGGGAAAAAGAAATGTCGTATTTCTGATCGAAATTTGACGCTTTATTTAACATACTTAAAATTATCCAATTTAAGTCAAATATGCGCCGTTTTGTTCGCAAACTTGTTGCCATTCAGAAGGCAACTTCATTATCCCTTCCTTGTAAAACCCCCTCTCCTTATTTGCAAAAAACAGCCAGTTTTCGTAAGCCTCTTTTGAGGCCAACTCAGTATCACCAAGAACGTTTTGCATGGATCGGAAGAGATGATAATCACTTGGAGCCAGGTCCGGACTATACTGTGGGTGCAATAGGACATTCCAACCGAGCTCTCGTAGCTTCTGGCGGGTCATCAAAGATGTGTGAGGCCGAGCGTTATCCTGGTGGAAAACAACACTATTCCTATTGATCATTTCTGGCCGCTTCTGGTCAATCGCCTGCTTCAAACGGTCAAGCTGCTCACAGTAGAGAACCGAGTTGAGGGTCTGGCCATAGTTGAGCAGCTCATAGTGGATGATTCCCTTCCAATCCCACCAAACACACAGCAAAACCTTCCTGGCCGTCAATCCGGGCTTGGCGATGGTTTGGGCCGGCTCACCGCACTTCGACCACGACTTTTTTTGCTTTAGGTTGTCGTACGTGATCCACTTTTCATCACCAGTCACCATCTTCTTCAAAAATGGGTCGAGTTCGTTCCGTTTCAGCAGTGCATCGCAGGCATTGATTCGGTCTAAAAGATTTTTTTGTGTCAACTCGTGTGGCACCCATACAGACCTTCTCAGGTTTCCCACAGAAAGGGAGTTATGTTGTACTGTAGTTGTGGGAATATTTATGTGAAAATAATGTGTTTTCGTTTGTGGAAAGTTCAAAAATATCGTATTTCGGTGTCGCGTCTACAAGCATAAGATTGAAATATTATCGCCCGTTTGTTTAAAATATGCGATTACTCCCGGTTCATTTTAAGGGCCGATTATGGAGATCTTTCGTGTATATGCCGAAAAATCAACGCACGATAAATCATGAATTATAAAGTTTATACGGATTTCTCGCGTTTGACTTTTTAGAGCTCTTGTTTAGATTATTCGCTGTCGCATAAATGTTCAATAAATTACAAAATATAAAGTTGGTGCGTTCTTTGTTCAATTTCGCTGGTTCTGGTCAATCACGGAGAGCAACTACGAAGTGTAAGTCTATTCCAGCTCAAATCACCAAATATAAACTCGATTCGGATTGTTTTAAAAGAGTTCTCTCGGTTGTCTTTATACTTCTGTCGTTGCGTAATAGTTCAATGGAAGAATAAACGTACGATGAATCAAGATACATATAGTAGGAACGTTATGTTATAGAACATTTCTACCGGTTGCTTATTTGATAACGAGAGATGTTGAGGGAGATGTGTTCAGTGGATTTTGCTCGCATTCGCAGGGTCCGTCTGCCGGTCGGGTGATTCTGGGGGTTTGCTTTGGTCGGCACTTCGAACAGTCTACGGTTGGGCTTGGCGTGGGATGAGTGAAGGTGGAGGAGAGCAGATGTTGTCTTTGGTGGGGGAGCGATGGTGACAGAACCGTGTAGGCTATGAATTCCAAAAATTTCAAATTCAATAATCTAAAACCAAAAAATTAAAAATGTGATATTCAAAATCTAAAATCGGAAATTCTTAAATTGTCTGGTTTTTATAGTTTAATTCATACATCGCGACTAGAATTCGATAAAAAATATGCTCCGGTTCAAGTGATTTAAGAGGAGTTCTCTCTGTTACCTTCTCAGGTCTTCAAAAGAGGGCTCCGCGATAACAATTGGAGTTCAATGAAGAATACGTGCGATGAATAACAATATACAATATATATTTCCGGTCTTATTGATTTCAAAAGATCTCTCGGTCTGTCGGTTACCTTCTCAGGTTTCCCACAGTTAGTTCTCCGACATCGTGATTGGACTTTGATGAACGTTTTGTTGTGTGGTCGATAGTTCATGTTCACATAATCACATCACTTACCTCAGTGAATCCTGATTCATACCTTTCCCACTAACCACTATCCCTTCCATGATAATCGCTAGGGAACCACGCTATAGAGGCGACCCTTCTGGCCTTCGGGCGGCGATTATTATACTAACATTCCTTCCCTTCCCCTGGTGACTGTAAGGACGTGGCCGGCGTCGTTATTGACCATTTAAAGCACGAATCACCGAAAATTGCACAACGAGAATGATTTGCTAGTCCCAAGCGTCATTCTGTGTGTTCTTTGTGTTCTTCAATCACGGAGAGCAACTACGAATTGTACAGTCTACCCAAGCTCAAGCTCAACTCGTGTAGCACCCATACATCCATCCATTTGGAATCCAATCTTCTGAAAATGATTCAAATGGTTTTATGGTCTATAGGGTAAATGATCTTGGTTTGTCCAGTCGAAAATATGATCATGGTTTGCCCACTTTTTTGAATGCTCTAATTCAGCGCTCCTGTGTCAAATAAGGCCTTCGAATGTTTCGAAACATATAAATGAAATTGCCTTTTACATGATTTATAGTAGTTTGATAGTATATTTTTAAGAAATCACATGTTTTAAAGGATTATAAAATACACCTTCTATTTGTGTCAATGCGCCCCTCATTCGAGCTAACTTTTAATCGATCACCAGATGATTATTTGGCACGTATTCAGACCTTTTCTGGATTACAACACTTATAAATATTGTACACATCATGCTTGCTCACCATTTGTATCGGATTTACATAGCTAAACCAATAAATTAACGCATTTTGATGAATTCAATTCTGATCATGAGTTGTCCAATTCAATAATGTTGTTTTGTCCACATGATTTCTATGGCAACCGCTTGGCGCGCTGCAGTTTGTTTATGTTTGTTTATGGTGTGCTTCGCGCATAGCAGAAGTATGGTTTTTCTGTGTTGATTATGTTGAGGTGAACACTTCTAAAATGCCCAAGAAAAGGCAATATTCTGAAGAAAGCCTAAATTATGAATGAATCAATATGATGACAGTAAACTCAAGCAATGATAAATGCAACATCTAATTGTGAATTCGAATGTTTTCATTCAAAAATGGAGATTTCTAAAACCGGACAAACCATGATCATTTTTTGGGCAAACCATGATCATAGGTGGTCAAACCATGATCATAATTCTTCTTTAAGGAAAATCGTTAAAAAACATAAAAAATTGAATAATTTCAACACCTTATGATAGTATTAGCAACTAGATACTTGGGGCTTTTCAACAAACCCAAACTCGTATCGATTATGTGTGATTTTCATGAAGAAAAATCGATTTGCATTTACTAGTTGCGTAAAAACACCCCAAATTGGACAAACCAAGATCATTTACCCTACCCAGTTCCTGGCCAATCGAGCGAGGGCTCACATGCCGGTCTACTTGGATGATTTCAACGATTTTATCGTTTTCCACGACGATTGGCCTACCAGTACGGGGTGTATCCTTGACAGCCACTACACCAGAACGAAATCGGCCAAACCAACGCTGTGCTGTGTGAATCGTTACATTATCGGGTCCATAAACTACACGAATTTTTTCGGCCGCCTTCGTTGCAGTTTTACCTTGCAGGTAGTAAAAGCGTAAAATATGTCGAATTTCTTGCTTGGTGGACTCCATCTTTGACGCGCTATAACTTGCGACTGAAAAGGACAATCACAACACTGTCAAAACGACAGCACAGATTGTCGTCTTTAAATAGCCGTATAGTATGACCCGATGTGATAAGTTAAATGTGAACACCTCCATGTGAAACCGGAATATGAAAATCGCTCATGCAGTTAGAATAAAGCAGCGCATTTTTCGATTTCAATCCTCGTAAATGATATGTTGATAAACAAATGACGCCATATTGATTTTGATTTTGGGTAGCCTATATTCAATTGATGTCTAACCCCTGAACAACATCTGTAAGAAACAAAAACTCGAAACGACCGAAGTACGACTTCGTATTGTTTTGACTGCTTTGTTACTTCGGACGTTTCGGGCGTCGAAGGAAAGAAGCGTCCGAAGTAACAACCGGGCGCTTAAAATCCGAATCTGTACATTGGATATTTTTTGTATCGGCGATAAAAAGATGAAGACGATAGATACGTGAACGATTGTTTTTGTAATACATTCAATGATTGAAAACTAATAGCGTGCATCGATTAACTCGATTTGTTTACATTTGTTACATAGGACCTTTTCAAAAGTTACGCGAGATTTGTTCTTTCACACAAAAACAAACTGAGAGAAGAGTCTGTATGTATGTAATTCTGGGAAGGAACTCAACAAAATTATCATTTGAGGGGCTCAGAATGCAAGGGGTGTAAGTTACTTGATCGATTTCTCTTCATCAACTTTTCATTTAGTTAATAACTCAACTGCAAAAACGTTCCAATTTAAGTTTGCTATACAATCCGATAGATGAGGTTCTGACCTATCTTCCACATTTTCAAATACAGCTGGGAATGTATTTGCAGCTATGTTATGACCAAAAGAGAGAGTCGATGTAGAGAAATCGATCAAATCACTTACACCCCTTTCATTCTAAGCCCCTCAATTGTAAAAAAAAATCAAAACGACGGACCATCATCATTATTACTTAAATATTTTCCTTAGCTGGAAACCATTTTCTCCGAAACCACCTGTCGTGCAGGCGTTTTAAATCCTTTTCATTAAATTTTAGATTATATTTTAAAATGTTTTAAACTCTTTGTTTTTCGGCAGAGTTTTGTCATTTTTGTATGGGTAAGTTTAGTCAGAAACTCTAATATTTGCTTCCTTAATTCAGCTTCCCAAAAATTATGAAACAGGTAGGATTTCATTTATGTCACTCAGATCACGTCAAAAACCGCATAATCTGAATTTTGAATTGTTCCACCTAAAAGTAAGCATTTCAAGTGTAGTTTAGTATTTGTCATCTCAACTCCTTTTTTTGTTTTATTTTTCAATCGATCTGAAGCTCGAAAGTGCTGAATTTTTGAATTTTTTTCTTTTCTATGTCGTAAAAGGTAAATTTTTCAGATAAGACCAATTCAATGCCACGAATAGTTGTCCAACAAAGAGACGACAATTCACTGGGCGCTTTCTCTGTCCTAGAGTACATGAATAATCAGTAATTACAATAGCAGTTTATGATCTAAATTCCTTTTTTTGTACTTCAACCTATTCACTAATTATTCTATGTAGAATAGTCTTTTAACCATAAAGCTAACATTTGTGTATTCTAGTGGATTTGAATAATTGTAATTGGAAGAAAACTAATAAACTCCGGCTTATCGCCACTTTTACAGTAATAGAGCATAAACGATGCTTGTTTTTCGTTACTCTTTCTTCTGTTGATATCAGCTCAAATGGAAAATAAACAGAGGCTTCCCGGAAAACGACCCGGCAATAAATGATTTCTTTTTGTTTACAGTTCCCTAGTTTCCTTTCATTCCGCGGAGTAACGTTATACACTTCAGGCCATGAGTCATGTGTTTCGCGGTGCTGTTCGTGTATACAAAGCAACACGAAACTCTGCATTTGTAACCACTTGTTGGGCGAATGCTGCGGACTCATTACAAACACTGCGTTTATGAAATACAATTCTTTCTTAGCTTAAAATTTTTCTGCCCAGCCTGCAGTGAACGAACGACGAAACGTGCTTTCAACTCTTTCTTCGGCTAGTCAAAAAATCATGTCCAACAGAATCTGGGAGTTAAATTTCGAATAGAAAGTCTCTTTTTCGTGGCGAACGTCAACGATGACCGAAAAAAAAACAGCTGCTACTCATCGACGCGCTAATAAGCCATATTTATGTTATCTTCCGTGCAAACAATGGTTTTCTTGGTTAAACCACGCCATGAAAACGAACCAAAGCAAAAGTAAATAATGACATTCTCGGATTCGGTTAGGTTCTGATACTGTGCAACAACGGTTTCGGCCTTAACGGTGAATCACAGTGATAGTGCGCGGTGGTATGAGGCAACACGAATGCATTCGGTACGGTTCGTTACGGAAGATTGAGCGAGAAGTCGATTAATGTAAGCAAGAGAAATGGATTTGATGTTTGTGCCCTCTAACACTAGATAATAAGCTGCTATTTACAATTGATACCACAATCGTGTCATTCCTCTTTACTTCTACGGAGGACATTCTTCTTTCTGTAGTACAGTGTGATTTTTTTTTATAAAAACGGTATTTTTTCCTTTTTTGAATAACGGTCTGATAATGTTCTTTTTAGAAACTAATATTCAAGAGTGTGGACTAGCATGTCCATATTCTCGCTGGTATTCAAATTACATATTCGATTACTCATTAGCAAAAGCGCTTACGATGATAACTTCAACTACCAAAAAAATAGTGATATAAAATATTGTCTTTTTTGAATCATAATTTGAGCTTGAGCTTGAGCTTGGGTAGACTGTACAATTCGTAGTTGCTCTCCGTGATTGACCTTAACCAACCAAATTGCACAAAGAACACACAGAATAACGCTTGGGACTAGCAAATCATTATCGTTGTGCAATTTTCGGTGATTCGAGCTTTAAATAGTCAATAACGATGCCGGCCACGTCCTTATAGTCACCAGGGGAAGGGAAGGAATGTTAGTATGATATTCGCCGCCCGAAGGCCAGAAGGGTCGCCTCTATAGCGCGGTTCCCTAGCGTTTATCATGGAAGGGATAGTTGTTGGTGGGAATGGTTAAGAAAAATCAGGATTCACTGTGGTAAGTGATGTGATTTTGTAAACGCGAGCTATTGACTACTCGACGAAACAAAAACTTCATGTGTCACAACGCCCAGCAGAGATTATCTTTAAATCACCTGAGAAAGAAAGCCTAAACAATTTATTGGACCAGCTTTTGTTATTTAAATATTTAACGCATCTTTTTTGTCGAAATTTCTTCGCAGAAAAATAACTTTGGGAAACCTTGAAAGGTAACCGAGTACGCTTCATAAAATTAATAGATATCTAATCGGGACGGCGAAGAATAACTTTAGGAAATCTAAGAAGGTAACCTAGAGAACTTATCTAAAATTAATCAAATATATATAATAAATTTACACGTCAAAGCAACATGGACCTATCATTGAAACTAATTGAAGTGACATAATTGAGCAATATATTAGGCTGTCAAGAAAGTCCTGCGGTATTTCCGCGAGGTGTCGTTGTAAGCGCGTAGTTCTAGTTGTATTCATTGTATCGAGTCATACTATAGCTTGTTGGAAAGGTATTTATACGCGCTATAATATAGTCCTTGACAGTGTTTTGTTTGGTTAAGTCGTTCGTGAGTTATAGTGTCGCAAATATGGGGCAAAATAACATAATTTGATTCCGGACACTTTTGCCTTAAATTCCGGATACCTTTTTCAGCAATATTTCTTTGAGAGAAATTAGTTGTTGACTTTTGTAGAGCTTATTATTTCATTGTTATTCTCTTATAATCTTATAATCAATAATGAACAAAAGTTATGAAATTTATTTTACGATTTATTCATAGTCGATAATGACCATGTGCGACTATATTCTTCATACACAACTAGCCGCTTGACGATTTTGGAAAGTTCCAGGTATTTTTCCATAAAGTTATTGATCCATTCTGCTGAGATAAGTATCTATCTTTCTGAAATTTTCGACGATTTTGCTAACTTTTCCACTCCACGACAATTATTTTTTCTTCGTTAAGAAGAATGCTGCAGCATCTTTTTTTTTGTAAATGAGTGACGTTCCTCAATCTGATCTTCCAGTGTATTCTTTAGTATAGTGAAGAGTTTTGTGGTCTCCCGAATCGAAAATATTTGTTCCATACTTTCCAGGGTTTGTAACATAATCTTATGCAACTACTTCAAAAACAAAATTTCATCGTTAACTTTTGATCGGTCCGGACTTAAAATCATCTTCTGAATGTTTTTGCCGTCCGAATTGTTAAACATTAGGGTATTGTCTGAAATTTAAAAAAATAGATACATATTAATAATGTTGAAAAGTTTTGCATAATCTATAGACATTATTTTGCACAACCTTCAATATAATCTTCACACAATTCAATTTTTTCATTGCACAACTCCGATTGTTTTCCAATAAAGTCTGCTTCATTTAATATTGGAACAAATTCTTTTGCTCATTGTGGCGCTCCTAGTGAACGGATTTGGAAACTTTTTTCACCCACGTGTCGGGAAATTCATTACCTTTCACCATGTATTTATGTCATAACACCAAACGATAGCATTTTGTAAACAACCGCCATGGAAGCCGAACGGAGAGATAAAATTGTGCACAGTTTTCTTGAAAATCCATTATTGTCGGCATCTAAGCTAGCTAAACAGCTTAAAATGCCCAGAAATACCGTATGGCGTGTTATCAAGCAGTACAAGGAAACATTGACGACGGCTCGGAAGCCGCATTCGAAGCGTCGGAGTGGAACTGTCGACCGGAAACTGCGTGGGAAAGTCATCAAGGCCGTCAAGAGGAATCCCAATCTTTCAGACCGCGATTTGGCCAATAAGTTCCAGGCCGCTCACAGTACGGTGCGACGAATTCGTCTCCGGGAAGGAATAAGGTCATTCCGAGCCAGCAAACAGCCAAATCGGACGCTGAAGCAGAACATTGTGGCCAGAATCCGTGCTCGAAAGCTGTACGACCAAGTGCTGACCAAGTTCGACGGATGTATTCTGATGGACGATGAGACCTACGTGAAGGCGGACTTTGGGCAAAACCCAGGTCAAAAATTTTATTTGGCGACGGCTCGGGGGGGTGTACCTGCAAAATTTAAGTTCGTGTTTGCGGATAAATTCGCCCGCAAGTACATGATTTGGCAGGGGATATGCAGTTGTGGACAGAAAACCATAGTCTTTCTCACTGACAATACAATGACATCAGAAGTCTACAAAAAAGAGTGCCTACAGAAACGGATTCTGCCGTTTATTCGTGCCCACGACCGTCCAGTAATGTTTTGGCCGGACCTCGCAAGCTGCCATTACAGCAAAACGGTTATGGAATGGTACGCAACGAACGGGGTCAGCGTAATACCGAAGGACCTCAACCCCCCAAACTGCCCCCAGTTCCGGCCGATAGAGAAATACTGGGCAATCAAGAAGCGGAGGCTTAAGGCAAAGGGAAAACTTGTTAGGAACATGACTCAAATGAAGAACTGGTGGAATCAAATCGCCAAAACGGTGGATGAAAAGGGTGTGCGCCGCCTAATGTGCCGTATTACGGGAAAAGTACGAGAATTTCTTCGAAAAAGCAATGAATAATTTTTTAAATTTTTTTTATGAAAGAGTAAAGAAAATGCTACATTTGTATGAAAAACAAATTTTGAATTCGTTAATAAATGATTGAACTACACGCAATTGTTTGTGTTCCAATATTAAATGAAGCAGACTTTAATACGTTTGTGAAGAATCATATTGTGTATATATTTCAAAAGCAGGAAAAGATCGGTAATGAGCTGAAAAAAAGGACAATGTAGCAGTAAAAGCAATTGCTAGAACAGCAACTTCAAGATGCAAAGACTCATGTTCAACGTGTGCAACAAGGGTTTACATTGGATTCTTCCAGTATTTTTCGATTTCCGTTTTTCGATACAGTTGAATCCAAAAAACTTGCAGTTATGTCCCATAAAATCCAATTTTTTTCATATGTGTGCTTCAGTGTGACCCATTTTATATAAAAGAAATTTACAATGTATGAGTATTATCCCTCCCTCCTTCTTCCTATCTCTTGACCAATTTTTTTGTCATTTGTTGTCCAATCGATCCGAGGTGTTTTGTTATTGATGCAAAACTGTTCATGATTACTCAAAAATGTGCGAAAACTAATTTTCTAACACCCAGCAGTAATTAAAAACCATTCTTATGCCCATTTGGGATAATTTTCGTATACAAACAAGATCAGTTTTAAGTACACCCATACCACGCTTTACGGCCTAGATACGTTCCTGAGCCGCTAAGAAATAAGCCGTATAACGAATCAATTATTCTAATACAAATTCATACAAACTCTATCGGATCGGTTCCAAGTTTGTTCAACGAAAAGCCGTATAAAGAGTGGCCGTATAGCGAGGTATGGGTGTAGAGGGAATGTGTGACTGTACTGACAGATTGAGTGGTTATAACATGCATGGCTTAATACCATGTGTGTTGTTCTAAAACTTGACATAAACATTTGGAACAAAGAATGATTGTAGCCAATTTTGGTAAAGTGTGCGGTGTTAGGGACAGCGATGAATTGTGAGTTTCTAAGCTGATGGAATGGTTATGCATCCTGCACTGCCGTAATCTCGCAAAGTGACGCAAGCGCCAAAATTGACATTCTCTTTTTTTGTTATAGATCGATAAAGAATACCAAATCCTTTAAAACAACTACGAAGTTTTACAGAAATGACCCCGTAAAAGCTTGAAAATGGAGTGGTGTGTGCGCCGTTTCCACTGTGATGTGGCGTAAGCGCCATCTCCCCTATAATGTGACGTAATTTGATTGTGATGCGATGTGATTTTTTCACCTGTTCCAATAGCATAGGATAAACGAGCAGGGACAGCAAATTTCACATAACAATATCTTCCGTAATGGACGTTCAGCATAATGAGAAGATTTCTTGTAAAAAAACGTTATTCCGAAAAGTTCTTCGTGCCAAAAATTTAATCAAAAACTGTCCATCCCCATGCAGTGCTAGATTTATAATAGCAATTTTGTTTCAGAACTACAAATCATGTACTTAGAAGCTTTGTTCAAAAATCTCGTCAAATATTTAAATTCATAAAATCAAACTCAACTAAAGGAAAAATGTATCCTAGATTGAAGTGTATTGCTGTTCTCACATATTGCACATAAAGATTGTAGGGATTGTGTATTCTATCTTCAGGCATCAAGGGACAAAACTTCTTGACAATGTTTATATACCTCATCTGCTCAATTTCTCTTTCGGATGGATTTAGATTGAGTGTTGATCGAAGGGTAAATGTCGGATTTGGTGACAGATAATCTCATATATTTTAAGATACGAGAAAAAAAATATTTGTACAGCGCAATGCTGTAAATATACCGACAAAATTTAGACATATAAAAAACTAAATATGAATAAATATTAGAGCATTACTGGGTCTCTGAATTAAAAACAAAATAAAGATGCAAGGCCAAAATATTTTTTTTCGCGAAATCCTCTTTAAATTTCAAGAAAAATTACGCTACATGTGGAAAAAACAACACATACGAACGCATTTAAATAAAAATTGTAGCAAAAGTAGGTCTCAAAGTATTTTTTTTTTTCAAATTTCGAAACGCCTGAAAATATATATATCTTTTTTGAACCGCGAAAAACACTCTATAATTTATGAAAAAAATCACATATACCTAAAATAGACGTAGGACGAAATTTTAATACAAACTAGAGTAGTACTGAATATCAAAGTCAAAAAAAAATAAAAATTTAATTTAAAATAAAAATAAAAATTAATTTTATTTTTTTAGTATTTTAATTTTTTGATGAAAAAATAATTTGAAAATACTGATCGATACACCTCAGCAAGATTCGCTTTCAGTATTTTTTTTCAAATTTTAATCTTGAAGCTTTGAGTAACATAATCGAAAATGTACGTTTTTCACCATAGATTCTATGTTGTACCATATAAGAACTCAAATATATGGTACTACTGTCAAAATTTCATATTTAGTACCCTATACAATATTTTCCATACAGCTGGTGAATTGGTTTGGGGGCACTTTTTACTCCCTCACCCGGCCAGGCCATTTGCGATATTTTCGAAAAAAAACTCATACTGCTTATGCTATTGGCGTTGGAGTTGCATTGCTTCACTATACTCGAGATTAACGTAGATGTCATCCTTTTGCAACTGGCACGCATAACATTTCAGCACGACACTCACGATGGCCTAGCTTGATAAGTTCCCTCAAAATTGTGTGACGCAGAATATTGACGCCTAATTTGCCATGGGATCAGTTCGTTGCATTGATTGTAATCCCAAAGATATCAGTTAATGAAATATTTGGTCGCGTCCACAGCTCGAGAGAAACAAATTCTTTTTGGGAGGAGTCACTTCAATATGTATTGAAGTCAATTTGACGGGGAAGAATGAGATGCGATAGTCGAGCCGTAGAGTGAGATAGTAAGAAAACGCCTGAATGACTATTGAGTCATCTTGAAGGAGAAACTGCTGGAAGAAGCCAAAACTCATTTCCAATTGAATGTGAAGGCGACTTTCTTCATAGTCCGCTGACTATCCCCAGTTAAATATGACTTTGTCGAGCCCTGAAATATAGTCTTCGTTTATATATCGCGCCTGCATTAATTGCTTAAGCACGCACATGTATAGAACAAATGAATGGGAAACTACTAATTTTAATCAATTTAAACCATTTACAGACCAGAAGATTGTTTTGTATAGCATACAAAAAACTTAGGAATTTTCGATTCTTTTGATATGCGAGTCTCTAGAATTCGCAGAAAAAAAATTTATTAATGTTATGTTCATAAAAACTCAACCTGTTTTTTTATTTGGCACTCTTACTGAAAGACGTGGTCCTACGTCAAATGGAGAGAAGACTGAGCAGAACTGTACATTTGTTCTGCTGAAGTGTTTAGAACACGAATCGTACATTGATAGAAAGTGGTTTGAGTGGCTCGTAGATCAGTTTACGCCGTCTTCCCGCAAAAGTTACCACAGGCGCCCAAATTCTCGTCGAACTGTTACGATGACTCTATCGGTATTGTTTACGTTTACGTCTGAGTTTTTTTTTGTATATTTCAAAACTTAGTATTTAACCGATACGACAACGTTTGATATTTCATTGTTCAAAATATGTATATGACCCAAACTGACATTTATCGTAATAGCATTTTTTTCAAGTGTTCAAATGACCACTGAATTTGCTTCAGTTCAAATTCCACATCCAAACCACATAAATATGTTAACTTTAGTGGGTCATCGCCCGCGATCATCGGCCACTGAATCGTTGCCAGATTTTAAAATTCCACGCCCGTCTGCATATTCTCGAGCTCGGGAGCAATCACAGAAAGAAGCAAGTAAATTTTTATCGCTTTATGCCCATAAATTACACCATTCACAAGGCTCAACCCAGCGGCGGACGGGTTCCATTAATCATCATCCTCCGACTGCACATTCCCTCACTCATGTGAGATTCATAAAAGGACGACAGCTCGAGATCCACTTGAGAATGTTGATTCCCGCAGCACCACATATAGCACCCTAAAATGCAAACCGTACAGAAAACTCGAAACGGTCGACTGCAAGACTGAACTGAAGAAATAATTCAAGAGGACAGAAGACACGAGAAGAGACGGAATCCCTTCCAACGAGTTAATGAGTTTGGGTCGTGATTGAAATCGTTTCAATGAACAATAATTGTTAATTTAAAACATTCACGCTCACAATCACTACGCTGGTTTGAGCTGCACGCGTGTTGTCCTCACTGACTGGCTGGCTGCAGTAACTTTCGTTCTCGGTTCCAATTAATTCGTCATTAGGTAAGTCAGAGCGTTTGAAAAAAAAAAATACTTTGTGATGGCAATAGCAGTGGAACAGAAACTGTGGTGAATTCATTGATGAAAAATACGTTCTATCGCTTGGTTACAAATGTATAAAGGGTGTTTTTTCTAGACCGATAGATTATCTGATAGTGTCGAGGAAAAACCGACAATACTTGGGATGAAGTTCAACTTTTTATCCTGTTCATTATATTCATGTTCATAATGAATTCAGATTTTAGAGTCAAACCCATTTTTCTTCATTGAAAAAATCTTCAAGAGTATCAATCATCCATCTCTCACCCTGTACAATAAACACCATTCATTACCAAACCGCAGGGTCCACTGCATCACGCCATCGGTCTAGAACACTACACCTAAACCAGCTAAACCAGCAGATTTTTTTTTCACTCACGCCCATGTAGGGCATAATCAGCGTAATTCAATTTGATACACACGCGAACGCATGTGTATATGGTCCAGATTTGGATTGTGATATGATCTAAAGTTGGTGTGCATGGAAGAGCGGCACAGCATTCATGATATCGCATCATTAGCAAATTAGATTGCCCTCATTTACGAAACTGTTACACGAGAACGAATCGACACGATCATGGTGGATGCGCCATATTTACGGGTGGGGGAGGGCATTTTTAGGGGAACTTTTTGATTAAATAAACTTTTAGTTCAGACAGTTCAAGTGCACCCTCAGTGGTCAGTTGAATTTATCATACACACGTTAGAGTTTAGTCCCTCACCTTGCTTATATAAAACGCTGTGGAAATTATTAATCTCAATTAAAGCCAGATAAATATCTTCGCATTTGTGTGTAAGAGGTACCGAAAAGATGATAACGTAAGTCAAGTCACAGATGGCGATATGAGGTCGATCTGTTTCAAAGTTTAAAGACTGAGGTAGAAAAAAACTGCACAACTTTAAATAGCTGCCAAACCAATGACGCTATTATAAAAAGCTAAATAAAATTGAAAAGGATTGAAACGGAAAAAATAATCTCAGATTAAACTGATAGTACTACAATTATTGTCTTCATACCATTTCAAAGTTGCTTTGGCAAAATGACGTGAAACCAAATCTGGCCAAAAAAATGAAGGCACATTGTGCTTCCTCATGAATGGCAATGGACGCTTTTGTAGGCACTCTTTAATACAAATTTCACAGTTTATACAGGGTTTTCCATTTCGGGCTTCCGAAAGTATACAGCCCTGCGCTGACAACCGTTTGACATAGCTGTCAACCAAAGCGTCATATCGTTAGTTGAATGTCTGCCATTTTACAATATGGATCGTTTTAGCATCGCACAACGTGTTAATTTTGTTAAATTATACTATAAAAATGATGAAAAACCGGCAAATGTTATTCGAGCATTACGGACGGATTTTGGTCGTCATGGACGGCCTACAGAGCACACAATCGCTAATGTAGTGCGTAAATTCGAACAAACAGGATCCGTAGCGGATATTGTGAAACCTGTGCATCATCGTAATGTGCGTTCGGCCGAAAATATTGCTGCTGTTGCTGCCAGTGTGGAGGATGACCCGAATGTTTCGATTCCACAGCATGCTCAGCAATTGGGCTTGTCAAATACATCATAGCGAATTTGCATTTGGACTTGCACCTACATCCATATAAAGTCCAACTGGTACAAAAATTAGAGCGTGGTGACCATGGAATGCGTCGGGCATACGTCGATTGGGTGAACGAACAACAGCAGCAAAATGCTGAATTTTCGCATCAAATTTTCTTCAGCGATGAGGCACATTTCGAGCTCGGTGGCTATGTGAACATCCAAAATTTCCGTATATGGGGCTCAGAAAATCCACACGTGATTGTTGAGAGGCCATTGCATCCGCCAAAAGTCACTGTTTGGTGCGCATTATGGTCTGGTGGAGTCATCTGACCGTATTTCTTTGAAAATGAGGACGGCGAGACGGGAACTGTGTATGGTGAGCGCTATGGCCGCATGTTAACCGATTTTTTTGCCCCAAATTGAAGATATGGATACGGATGATATGTGGTTTCAGCAGGACGGCGCCACGTGCCACACAACACGACCGAACATGGCCATATTGCGAACGAAATTTGAGGGACGCATAATTTCGCATTTTGGTGATGCCAATTGGCCGTCCAGATCATGCGATTTGAATCCGCTAGACTTTTTTTTGTGGGGTTATGCGAAAGACCGTGTCTATGCCAACTCTCCGCAAACTCTTGAACATTTGAAAGACAACATTCGTGAAGTTATGACCGAGATACCGCCCCATATGTGCCGAAAAGTCATCGAAAATTACCTGTTCCGGATCAAGGTGTGCGAGGAAGCCCTAGGTGGACATTTGAATGATGTTGTATTTCAAACATAATGGCATAAACCAAACTTTAATTTGAAATAAAAGTTTCATCGAAATTCGAATTCTAAGTGTGTTTTATTTCAATTTACTTTCGGAATTTAAAGTTGGAAAACCCTGTACTTCCAGTAGCCTCAAATGGTTTTCTCTTGGCACCACAACTACAAATTTTGTGTCAAACCAGAAACTTCATTGAGAACTTTGACTCCTTTTTTGTTTTGAATGTTTTCGTTAACACCGTCTTGTTTAATCGCTGAATAAAATTCTTTGTCAGGGAGTTGAGAGAAATCACACAATAAATAAGTTTCGTCATCCAGTATAAAGCTTATTTAAAAAAAAAACAGAAAGTGGGTTATATCTATGGTATAACCGTAATGGTGACGTAGGACTATCGTTGATTCAGTGATCCTTTGTTTGAAGTTGAATCTGAATCCATTCTGAATGAATGAATAAATGAATATTTGGGGGACTTCGAAAACGAGAGCGTTACGTTGGAGGTACAAGGTTTTATGCATCCAATATTGGATACGAAAATATCCTACTGATGGGGAAGAATAATCTTCAGAAGCTATCCTGTTAATTGCGATTGATTGAAAAATCACAAAATCTAATGTATTTGGTCACAGTGTTACATGGATAGAAAAAATTCAAATAAACTCTTTCACATGAATGTATTTTTAAATTCCCAGAGGAACTGACAGATTATTTTCAGTAACGATTAGATATTTTCACATTTTCCTCGATACTGGAAGCCCACCAGTGGTTAATGCTAACTCGATAACCATCTGTTAATAGCACTTGATTGAAACATATTTGGTCACAGTGTTACATGGATAGAAAACATTCAAATAAACTCTTTCAAATGATTTTTTTTTAAATTCCCAGAGGAACTGGCAGATTATTTTCCGGATCTTTCTCGATGCTGAATGGCATCCAAACGGAAAGAATTCCGTGCGTGTATGTGTGTGTGTGTAGCGGCTGCTTCGATGGTCACCTTCTCTTCTCCTGAAGGATCGGCTTCTCTGTGCTCCCTCACAGTTTCAAACAAACTGCTTGCGTTTCAGGGCAGATCTCGATCCTTCGCCGTCCACCTCCTCCAGCACGTTAGCCAACGATGTTGTCTTGTCGATGTCCTCACGAAAAATGAATGCGTCTCACCACCAGAATATCGCTTAAGTATGCTTTTTGTGTGTGATTGAATCGAGAGAAGGTGTGGTTTACGATGGCAATTTGGAAGGCAAACTAGAGGGGAATGAACTCTCTGAGCTTGGAACTTTCGGCGACTGAGCAATAATCGATTGCGGGCGCATACAATATTGGATACGGAAATATCCTACTGATGGGGAAGAATAATCTTCAGAAGCTATCCTGTTAATTGCGATTGATTGAAAAATCACAAAACCAAATGTATTTGGTCACAGTGTTACATGGATAGAAAACATTCAAATAAACTCTTTCACATGAATGTATTTTTAAATTCCCAGAGGAACTGGCAGATTATTTTCCGGATCTTTCTGGCATCCAAACGGAAAGAATTCCGCGTGTGTGTGTGTGTGTGGCGGCTGCTTCGAGATGTTCCCGGGGAACCGTTTGTGGCATCACTCTCCTCCTGATGGATTCCCTTCTGGCCTAAGGTGCACAAACAGGCTCTTGGTGACACCGTTCATCCGCGCTTTCATGATAAACGAAGAGCTTCACCACAACAGCGACAACATGCTCCAATCGCTGTTCAATTAGAACTGAGTGGATTTCCGAGCGGCGCTCGCTTATATACCGATTGGTGATTTCAATAGCCTATTTTGAAAGCAAATTTAAGACTATTGAAACAAGTTTTTGGATCAAAAAGTAACAAGTATAGAACGCGTAGACATTTTATCTTTCGAATGAAGTGTTTATCATACCATTTCGTTCAGTTGTTTAGGAGCTATTAACGCTCAAAATCTCGGTCTCCGGCGTAACGCTTTCGTTTTCGAAACTTTGATTTTACACCCCGGTATAGAAATGAAAGACGTAGTCCTACGTCAAAAAAATCAGATTTTAACTTTCTTGCCCGTTGTTTAGCTTCAATATTTTGTGTTGCGTTTCGATCAACTAAACTTTGGATGTCTTTGGAGGCCTGCACTGGCTTTCATTCCCCGAACTGTTCTCTCACTACAATTCTGTTTCACCACTATTTTACGATTAGAGAGTCCAGGATTTCTCAGTTAGCAAGCTTCTACTTTCTTCACAGTTTCTGGATATTTAATCCTTTCGTTCGACCCGAACCAGCTATCCTGTTAACAATTAAATTGTGTTTGAATGTCTTAAACACTCTGGACACACTACTTTGGTTCACTTTACTTTTGTTGGCGATTGTTTGTTAGGACTACCGTGGATTTCGTTGAAATAATCGAATTAGAAATTCGCGTCTTTTCATTTCTAAGGACATTTGGCTACTAATTGCACACATAAGGTCATAAAGGTTAAATGAGTGATTAACAAAAATTCTCTATCGAACAAATCTCTTCAATCCGCTCTCAATTTGCTCTCATATTTTTCGAGATAGAGCCGTTTGAAGTAATGTACTTTTTTTCTGCCTCAGTCTTTACATGTTCCTTCAAATCATATTTCTTTTGATTCATCGAACGGAGTTAATCTTCCGATTACAGGTCGGACTCGATTATTCACCCATACTTCTCTTTACGGCCTAGATACGTTCCACAAAATTTGACCGCAAAGCGAGAAGCCATATAAGGAATCATTTATTCTAATACAAATTCAATCAGATCGGCTCCAAATTTGTTAAATATGTAACATGGTTTACCTTTCAAAATGCATTTTATCTTTTTATTTTTGTTTCATTTGAATCAAAACATTAAATTCATTTGAATTTATGTCATTTAAATCAAAAATACGTACAAAACATAAACATAAAACATACAATACATGCAACATACATACATAAAAACCAACAATAATCTATAAACAAAAATAAAACAACTTCATGTTGATTCATGATGATTTTTGAACCAATCCCCAATTTTTTTTGTCGTTATAACAAAGCATTTTAGGCCGTAAATTGAAAACGTCCCTGAATTGACGAGTACCGTTATAGCGGAATGCCGTATAAAGAGCGGCCGTATAGCGAGGTATGGAAAAAATCGCCAAGGGAGAATGAAACCATCAACCAGCAGTTTCTCTGTCAACATATATCAAAAATCATTCGGGAGCATCCGTTGATATAATGCTATCTGCTTTTATTCCGTCTGTGTTCATTTCATTTTCCACCGTTAAATGAACTTTACGGTATATTAGAGACCATCCATTAATGGTGTAACTACTTTTTCGCATCAGAAATCAAGTATTCGTATCGTTTTATATGAATGTTTAAATAAGTTTAAGGGCTGTCCACATACCACTTGGACAGAAAAGCACAATTCTAGACTCCACCTTTCCCTTCGTGTACAAGCGTGAACATTTACTATACCCCTCTCCCTGTTGTCCACGTGGACATACTTTCAATTTTATTTAAAAAATCAAGGATTTAATTGAATTGCGCCTGTATTTTATTGTTTCTTTTATTGCTTCATTGTTTCATATTGTTTTTTTTATATTAATAAACAAAAACAAATTGAGAAAATAGATGATATGTTCGAAAGATAAAATAGGTAGCAGGCACTAATAGTTTTTTAGTTGATAGATTACTTCCTACCGAGAATATGATTAACGATAGGCAAGAGCGGCTAATTGATTTTATTTAATTCAAACCGGAAATGCGAGCTCTTCTACATTATTGGGAAACTCCAGTTTTACAAATTTTCATTCCAACCAAATGTTATGGAGTATTTTGAATGATATGTTTATCCGTTTGTTTTTCGTTAAATTTGAAGAGTTATTTTCTCCATCGAATAAAAAAAACCTTCAGAAACGCTTTTGGGGAACATCCCAATTTTACTTAAACACATTTAAGGTATGGTTGCCAGCAAAACCCTGCCGAGACCATTGGTGAAAATATTTATGATCAATACTAATAACTACATCAAATTTGATGTTCTTAATACTTGTAGTTATATATTCATATTTATTAAAGGTACTGTTCAAAGAAGTGATTCAATGTGGTTAAGACCGTGCGCTGGTATCCATCTGTGTTTTACAATTTATGGAGAAGGTTGAAATGTTTCGGAAAACTACAAATTACTCACAAACTATAAAAACATTAAAATCGTATACCAACTTCGAAAATATCAAAGTACGATTCAATATTGGTTAGTTAAAACCTCAAATCTTCGCGTTCGTTGATTTCCAAATGGTTTTTTCGGTTTCGGGTTGTTTGTAACCACACTGAATCAATTTTCAACAAAGTATAATAATGGAAAAACGAGAAGATATTTTTCAGCAATGTGGCGTTGCAACCAGAACTTTTGACAACCTTGGTTGTGCTCCTGCTTGAGCTTCTCATCTGTGCTGATGATAATCAACTTTTCTTGCATTATCACTATGGCTCATTCCATGGCTCTGGTATAGTACGGATTTATTATCCTTTGAAGTATTTGAAAATTTTGGAAATTCTAAAACATGTTAGTAAAATCTTTGTATAATGCGTCCAAGTGAGTGACATGTGATAATATAATACGGTCTTGATGGGTTTGTGATAAATTTGACAATTGCGGAAACAGTGAATATAAATTTTGTTTTTAAAGTTTTGTCAGAAAGACCGATATTATTTATATTGTTTCAATCGATTGAAATCTTCACCCTGCAACTGGAACACAAATTCAAAAAAGCTGACAATTTTGCTAAGAGCCTCTTGATGGTCAGCGAACTACAATGTGTAGAAGTAACAGAGTAATGATTTCGTTTTTCTCATACAGCTGTGCAAATAATCGAGTGTTCGAAGAATTGCTTCGAAGCTTTTTGGTAGCACTTATAACATATAGTGAAGACTGATGCGATCTAGGGCTCAGATGCTGTCTGTAAATCACGCAGTAAATGACCAGTACCTCAAGCAGTTGTAACTCTGAATGAGCTGGGAAACCTTTGTGACGACCAACCAAATCCAAATCAACCAAACCAAATCAGTCTTCCTTGGAATAGCTTTCTCGGTTTAAAAAAAGTTCCACTGCCTGAATGATCGGCCTGATCTCCTCTTATTATCAGTCTTCATATGTGTAGCAAAAATCATTTCTTGGCACAAATTTTCATCTTTAATATATCGAACATACCCCAACAACATATATATATATATATATATATATATATATATATATATATATATATATATATATATATATATATATATATATATATATAACTAAATTCTTTTTTCATTGTTGGGTAATGCAGACCCATACAGCTGGAGAGAAAATCTGTTGGTCCATAATAAATTGAATAACATTTTTCCCTCTTTGCAATTAGGATTAGGCAATCTTTAGAAAAAGATTTTTGTTTTTCTAAGCGGCGTAAGGATCGATTCACTGATTAAATCGGTACCAAAGAATCGATCTTTGAAAAATCGAAGGCCTTTTCCCAATTTAACTACTTGTTCAATATAATTGTTGTCTTTTCTTCAGAAATGGTATAAGCATTTAATCGAAATTATGGTGGTAGTCCCAGTTCTAGAAAAAGAACGCTTCAGCTGGACCCCCTTGTCACCATCCAATTTCGTCACAATTTTCAGTGTCAGAATGTGGATGTGAATGTGATGGTGTAAATATAACTTACGACCACTTGTTTTGTAATGACCAAATTTATAAATCTGCTTCTGCTAAATTACGATTAAAAAAGATAGATCGAAAAGAAAAGATCGATTTTCGAGAACAGAAAAAAACAAAAAATCGAGCCAAAAAATCGTAAATAGGAAAGGAAAATATCGATCTTCTGAATATCGATCCAAGACCGTCCAATCCTATTTGTGAACCATCTCAAGTTTCCTGAATTTTTTTTTTGAGTAACATTTTATAAATTCTTTTTCAATCACTTCATTCTAAAGGGTGTGTCACATCAAATTGCATCACGGAAAAAACGCTGTAGAAATTTAATTTTTAGGAATTATATCTTCAGCTTTCGCTTATAATCAGATAAGAGTGTATAGATCACGTTGGCCATGCTTCACTGTCAATTTTTCGTAAATTTGGAAAAATGTCAAAACATGGTGGGGAAGACGCGAGCCCGGAAGCTGTACACCGAAATGCTGACGAAGCCGCATTGCCTGGTAATGGACGACGAAACCTACGTCAAAGCGGACTTTCGTCAGCTGCCGGGCCTGTTGTTCTTCTCCGCAGAGGACAAATTCAGCGTTCCGGAGGAGATTCGCAAGCAGAAACTATCCAAGTTTGCCAAAAAGTACATGGTACAATGGTGCCAAAAAGTACAAGCGATCTGCTCTTGCGGAAAGCGGAGCGCCCCCTTCGTGATGACCGGCACGGTAAACGGGCAGGTTTACCTTAAGGAGTGCCTACAGAAGCGCTTACTACCACTATTGAAGCAGCACGAGGGCCCGACCATCTTCTGGCCGGATCTCGCTTCGTGCCACTATTCAAAGGACGTGTTGGAGTGGTACGAAGCCAACGGGGTCACCTTCGTGCCAAAGGAAATGAACCCGCCCAACGCGCCGGAGCTCCGCCCAATAGAGAAATATTGGGCGATTATGAAGCAGGCCCTCCGGAAGAACCCAAAAGTTGTCAAATCGGAGGCGGACTTCAAGAGAAAATGGATTTCTGTTCAAAAAAAACTACAACCTGACGTTGTACAGAACCTTATGGACGGGGTAAAGAGGAAGGTGCGAGCATACGGGCTTGGGCTCGAAGTATGAATAAAAAGAAAATGCCAAAAGTTGTTTAATAGTTTTTATTTTACTGTCTAAAATTTTCAAAAGGATCGGTCTCCTGGGCGAATTTCTACAGCGTTTTTTCCGTGATGCAATTTGATGTGACACACCCTTTAGTTCACTTCATTTATAAACACGTTTTAATCTCTTGAATTAAATCAGTAGATGAGTATATTATCTTTTAAGCTCCTACGTATTTCAGAACGCAAATGAACTTGCAACCTAAGCGCAAACTCGTTTTACAGTAAATATCAGGAACATGTTTGGATATGAATTTGATGACTACTTCCCTCGTGTTAAATCGCGTATATGTTTAATATACAAAGAAATTTAAAGCGTGCCTGAAGGACTTGTGCGCTCGAACACATTATCTTGCACGAACCTGTTCAAGTTTTTTTACTTGCCGAATTTTTCATCTTGTACTTTTTGTGCTTTTTTCTTTTCATGTTGCGCACGCTCATCGTTTTGTTAAGTTTCTAAAATGTACAGAAATAATACTTTCTACTAAAATATTAGTCATTCTTATAACAGGGTGGTTCACGTAAAACAACTTATGCAGCATCTTGAATATTTCAAATAAGAACTTGTGTTACTTTATAGAGGTCGATTTTCAGACCTCGTCGATCCCCAAAATCAATTTTCGTTTTTGTCGACCCCTGGGAAACCGGAATCGATCCCAGGTGTCGATATCGACCCCTTTGAGAAACCCTGATCTAGAGGTTCTGCTTTATCACTGACGAAAAAGCTTTATTCGGATCTTGAATCGGAAATTAGTCTTCAATAACCAATTGTCGTGTGGGATTTTTTCACCACCTGCAAAAAAATGTTTTCTCCATTTAAATAGAATACTAACTAACACTACTATACGGAGAAGTTAATTTTCATTCATAATGTTAATTTAAATACGTGTTTATTCCGCCTGAAAATCAATTACTATCTTAGACGCTCCCCTAAACTAACAAACGAAGCTCAATGTCGTCAACGCCAATAGAAGATATATATTGCAACTGGAAACTACGACTAAGGTTCAGAGCCAGCCATTCAATTGTGTGGCTGATTAATTTGTTGTGGAATCGAAATCAATAGTCCTGTACTACTAATTTAAAATTCGATCGCTCACAGTTCACTTCAAAAACACAGATTACACTCCTTCACTGATATGAGAAAAACGTGGATGTTCCCTGGATGTCCACTGTTCCTACTGATAGCTGGCACTTTCCGAGCACAGTTAGTTATATAGGAAGTGTCGCTGGCTGGGTTTAACCGTTTTATGGATAAATAAGAAATTTTCAAGGTAGGCAAATTTTTTATCAATAAAAATTATTATTTTATTTGTTCCCGTGGACATTACCTATACCCCTTCCTCCCTCACCATGGACAAGCGTGGACATTTTCGTAACTCCTACTTCACCTCAAATTGTCTACGTGGTATGTGGATAGCCCCTTATATACGCGAGTAACGTAGTACGTGTCGAGGTGGTGTAGTAGTCAAATTAAATGAAGAGGCAGATTTTTACTGATTCGCTATGCCAGTTAAAACAACCGTTTGCTTCAACTAAAATGAATTGACGAATGTTGAGAGCAGAAATAATTTATGAACGAGTCATGTTTGACATGGAATGCGTTCAGTTTGACTCAATAACAAGAGAGAGGAAGAAGTTTATGAAAATGGACATGCTCGAAACAAAGCGACTGAGAGAAAAGTTTATTTTCATGTTTCGTTTTCGAAAATGTTGGACCCTGCTTAGGAGTATGAAAAACCATTGAGAATCCCATATTTATTTCGGCATTACATATTCAATGACATGCTATTTTTCACAGTCACTTGGATGGTACACATACTGCAGTTTACCTTATTGATGCATTTCCTGTATATAAATACATGCTGTCGTCTTTTGTAGCATACTTTCTTGATAACGACACAACGCGTATTACTGAACGACGACAGACTACTGCAAAGCATCCAATTCAAGCGAGAGCCAGGCGATGACGGCCATAATGATCTGTCGAGAGTATGATTTAAATCGTCTGTAATTTTTCCCTAGGTACTCCCAGCCGTTGTAATTAGTGTGAAACCAAATTGCTCTTTTGATTTCAAATTTCCAAAAATAGTTCCTCTAAAGTAGACGACATCGTTACTCATCGTCTCCAGGTTTACATTTGATGCACAAATATAAACGAATCAATTGTTTCATAGTTTCAGAGCGATCATTCCATTCCATCTGCGTGTGACTCTTAAGTGTGAAAATATGCAAGCGCACGTAGAAGTATTCTCCGGATACTCTGCCCTTTTTTCTCTTTACCTTGAAGGCGAACAAGTCGACAAGACGGCTGCGAAGGTAATGTAACCAATCAAAAATGCCTAGCTTGCAAATCAGACGAGAGTAAAATTCCTCAGTCTCGAGTCAGCAGCGACCCTTCCGGTAATTGTGGGGTCAAATTCATTTGTAGTATTTGAATCTTGCATTGTAGCTTCAAATGCACCAACTTCGTTGGTTCAGAAGCAAACCAACAGAGTTGGATTTTTAGGATAAGCCTTATCAAAACTAGACATGTCCTTGTCCTGATAGCCATGCTTTTAAAAAAGGCATGGAAACAGACTCAATCCGTTTTGATACGCACATCACTCTTTGTAATATCGAGTATACCTGATCAGGAAGCCCCGAATGCGTATACTTCTCAAGGTGTGCAGCGCTTGTTTTGTGTGAGCGCATCTAGGAAATGAAATTAAAAATAATCACCAGCCACGCTGCTCTCTCGAGTCGATTTCATGCGCACGAAAATGCAGCAACATTCTGAAGAAGGGCCAAACGGGAACGCGAAGAATGTATGGTGTACAGTTCCGCCGTGGACCCCTACAATCAGGAGGCCAATTGAAAATGTGGAAGAGCAAAAAAATGAGAAGGATGCAAGCCTCAGTCGGCAGATGTCCAGGTAGACACCATATGGTCTTGGTTGGTTGTTGGGAAGCTTTCTTTGTCTCAAAGAGAACCGCGTGCTTCGTCTTTAGTTGCGGAGGAAAAGGAATAAAGAACCAAGCCGCTCAGTACGGTTATAGGTGTAGGTGTAGATAGGTGTAGCCGGTACACGAAAAAATGTGATTATTCTGATTTGAACGATTGATTCAGATGATTTTATTTTATTGGGGAACATTATATAATTTTCATCGATCGCAGACTAGGAAACAAACTTCAATGGTATTCGATTTCAAAAAGGATCGTCCATTACCTGTTCAGACCCTCTTTGATGATTTCTTTTGCATTAATCATTAGCATACGACCAAATTTGAATTAATAATTGGGTCATTCAATTTGCCTGTTTCTTGCTTTAGATATGTTTGAAGCGTGAATTAATAAATAGAATCTTTAGTGAAAAGTGTTGGTGTTGGTGGAATATGGGTGATGTTAACTCTTAGCTTCAAGACTATTCAAATTATACTATGCAGCATCTTTCGAAGAACGGAAAAAAACCCGACCCGAATCGGTAGTGTGATAGCGACGGAAACTACCGTTGTGGTACTAACTTTCGTCTTCACACATTAGCAAAGGTGGGTGCGATTGAAGACGACATTTATCAGCGTCAAATCACCTCCAATGTATTTTATTCTTTAGTCTGTAAAAATACCATCGCTAGCTGGCAAGGTAAGTGGAACGAAGATGGATTGGGCCGGTGGTTTCACTCGATTATCCCTAAGGTTAGCCTCAAACCGTGGTTCAAAAGTTTGGACCTGAGTCGGTACTTTATTCGCACCTTCTCCCGACTCATGTCCAATCACTGTTCGTTAGACGCGCTGTTATTTCGTATAAATCCTGTCAGCAACAATCTCTGCGTTTGTGGTCAAGGTTATCACGACTTCGAGCATGTTGTTTGATCGTGCGAGATGTAACTTGTAGCCAGATTGAATTTAAAAACTCTCTTCGGGCCCGAGGAAAACAACCCAATGTGCCAGTGCGTGATGTGTTGGCTCGGTTAGTCCTTGATTACATGTACCAAATCTATCCTTTCCTCAAAACTATCGATCTTCGTGTTTAATAATCAGTATTGTTCAAACCTCCGTATGCCCTCTCCTAGTCGTCCGCGAGTGATCAGTTCCCATCCTATTAATCGTAGAATAAGCAAAATTGTAAATATGCTTTAAAACTAATGTTAGATATAGACTTATGTAACTAGGCCTGTACAAATAAACGATTTATAAAAAAAAACTTTTATCTTCAGTTTTCCACCGAAGAACGCAGTTCTCACTAATAGAAAATACCTTCTTCATATGCGATGCACTTTGCCGCCACTTTTAATCCGGCTTAAGACTCGAATTCACGAAAATTAAATGATCGATCAGAAAAAGTCACCCACCAAAAGTTCGTATACGCTCCTGAATTCACACAAGCTCATTCCTCGCAAAAAACAACCAACCTTAATTCCCTTTTTTTTATTTCGAATAATACATTAGAATGCATCGAAACATTTTTAATAACTCTTTAGCAGAAAGTTATGGTGGCCCTGAAAAGAGTCGATGGATGGTTGTATAGAAATAGTTGAAGATGCTTAAATTGGTGAGTGATCCATTCTTGCCCTCAATCTCTTTCCAATGCACTAGTTACACCATTATTTCACATTTCACAACCACTTTTATCTACGCTTGGGAATTTATGAAAACGTCAATGTGTGCGTGTTCCTAAATGAGTGATGTGACTTCTGTTCCTGAATGAGTACTTTTAGGGTATTTGCGTGCAAAATCTACTTCATGGTTTATTTGAAAAAAGTAATAAAACGAATAATTTATAGTCAATATGACCCTCTTTGGCCTTGATAACCAGCTGACAACGCTTTGGCATATTTTCCCCGATATTCCGGAGGTGTTCGGGTCCAGCTCGTCCCAAGCCTTCTTCAATGCAGCAAAATAGTTGTTTAGGGTGGCCACACCATTGGTTTAATATAATTAAAATGGGATTCTTCCAGATTCTCGCACAAAATGTCGATGTAACCATCTGCAGTCATAATACCGTTAACCTGCGTTAAGTTTCCCACCCCAGCCAACGATAAACAACCCCACACCATGATGCTTCCACCACAATGCTTCATAGTCGGTTGTACATGCCGGTGCTGGAGGTCCTCGTCGCTCTTCCGCCACATTCAGAGTCATCTTTTCTTGTAAAACAGCTCGAACTTGGACTCGTCCGACAAAATAACGCGCTTCTAGAACTTCAGCGGCTTGTTGACATGGTCCCTTGCAAACTGATGTCATTTTTTTGTTGGTGTTGCTGATCTTCGGTCGCTTTTTGGCGAAATGGCTTTTCAGGTACCGTTCCACCAAGCATCGTCGAATTGAACGATTGGAAAGGTTCAGATGCTTCTTCAATCTCCCGAATGGTCGTTCGTGGATTTTTCTTTACTTGCCGGATGATTGGCGTGTTCGTTCTTGCATCAGTTTTACGTTTCGGTCCTCTTCCCGGTCGATCGACCACGCTGCCGAGCATCGGATGCTTTCGAATGAGCAGCTGTACCGCACCACGGTTTACCCCATACTTATCAGCAATGTTTCGTTGAGACTCCCTACGCTGGAAGTCACGCACACTCACATTTCGGACCTCTGTTGAGATTTGCTTTCCACCTATTTTCCGGAAGCTTCCTCAGTGTCAAAAATACGTCACCACGCATCAAAAGTTGACTAAGCAGCTACGAAAATTATGTTTGTGTCAGATGTAAGCAGCCAACTTTGAAAACCAAGGATAGCACCGATGAAGAAAACACAGTAAAATAAATTTACGCATGTGATTTTTTTTGTCATACTCTAAAAGTACTCATTTAGGAACAAACTCTCAAAAATGGAGATATGATTCTACTTTAAATTAAAGTTTCAATACTTTGCGAAATGATATCCATTAGAAAGAAGTAATATGAAAAGGTTAAAAAACTATATTCGAATTCACATGAAAAACTATATAACTATATAGAACTAACCGTTCTCTGGATACGACCAGTTTCATCTAACGAAAAAGCAGTTTTGGGTAGTTTTTTTTGCCAAATTTGAAAAGCTGAAATTTCATCAAATGTTCTTCCAGTTGAATGGTACTAATGTAATCTTTTTATACAATTCAACTGGAGATTTAACACAGTGGCCTGCAACAATATTATCAAGGTCATCGGATACCCAAGGTCTTCACTAACTTGTGTATCATGGATTTTAGGCTATTTGGCCATTTGTTGCATACTTATTTTGTATATGTTTGAAAAATTCCATCGTTAAACTATTTGATAATTAAGTGGTGGCTGTGAGAAGCGCTGGTGGTTGGTGACTGGGCGATCCGCTCCCAAATGATGCACGAACAATTGTTTGTGACGATTAATTTTAATATTTGAAGATTTAAATAATCTGTTTTTCAGCTTTGGAGCATTGGAGCTGTGTATATAAAAATCTCGTGTCACGGTGTTTTTGGTCGAACTCATACGAAACGGCTCGACCGAAGATGATGAAATTATGCAGAAAAAACTTGGTAGGCATGAGAATAGGTCGTAAACTATATATGGATACCGATACCGATTACTATATTACTATAACAAAATTCAAAAAACTCAACCGTCGTTCGTTTTTCAAACATAATGAATTGATTTACGTTGCGACGAATGCGACTGCACAGTGACGCGAGAAATTATGATTCGAAGAAAACCAAAAACCTGGAATTATTCGTTGACACACAACTTTCATACAACTATCACAATATTTTTCTTCAATGTCACTAGGGTCCCCAAAGTAGTATTACTTGCGTTATTTTTATTAGAACGAAGTTGAGATTTTTTTTGGCAAATAATATGCTATTCCTACGACACAGTAAACAGAAGCGACGTGAGAAGGAATACATTCACTTGCTAGACGCTATCATGAACAATTCCGATACAGCCTTTACCATTGCCAGGCCAAAACGCAATGCATTGTCATGATATTATAGCACGTGTGTTCAAACTGAAGATTTACTGTTTAATGAGCTTCATTCCATCATTAAGGTCCTACACGTTGCTGGAAGTATTAGGATGAATACCAAAAGCGAGGTTTGCCTCATACACACATTTTTAGTTTGGTTAATGAACAAAATATGCCATGAGGCAATCAATAGTATAATATTCTCGGAAATTCGCAATCCGCCTACTGATCAACTACTGATCCCTATTCTGTAATTCGATCCAGTCAGAACTACCTGAACGGATCACAATTTTGTATTCTGTGATCTTCTCGATTCAAGTCCAATCAAACTATGCAAATGAGACAACCTTGCCAAGTAATTCGACATAGACGACATTGAGCACCGTGTCCCATTTCTATAAACCGAAAATGGTAATGAATTTTCGTGTAAAATTAAACACGCTTTCAAAACAAAAAAATATGAATCAAAATTAGCTCTATCGAATCAGATATGTGTTCTTTGAAACAGAATAACCCATTCTGAAAGTGGGAAAAATCTTGAACGAAAATTGCGACCGATAATGATTTTGTATTATGAACAAAGTTTTGGAGGAAATGCCAAGATGTTTTTAGAAAAATGGTTAAGTTAGTGGCACGACTATGTCTTCTAAGTCAATTTCGATCGAAACGTAAAATTGGATCGAGTTTCAAACCAATCGGATACCGGAATATGTGTATTCGATATTGTTATCACAAACGTGGTTCAGCGTTTAGGCAGATGCATCTGAAATCGAACCCGAAAAAATCCTTGAACACATATTCCTAGAACAGTTTCAAATTCATATTTCATTTTCGATTTATACTTAAGTTCGGTTTCTTTGAGATCGCCAACTGGGTATCCCAGTAACCCGACGAGATACGTCATGAATTGCTCAATTGCATTGATATTTCGGAATTGCTCGGCACCGATACAGCGCTGCGACAATTTTCTCAATAGAACACAAGAGACACGAACGTTTCACATTTGTTTATCGAATAACAACCGTCATATTCAGCAGCATAAACATCGAACACACTTCCGTTTCGTTTATATTTCGCTTTGTGAGTTGACAGAGAAGCGATATTAGGTATGTACGGAAAAGTAAATTCATTCGTAAGTGGTAGATTTAAATTATTGTAATAATTGCACTGGTGGGGTTGAAATGGACAGTCACGTCCATAATCACATCCAATGCATTATGGAAAGTGAAGGGAAGAATATTGAACTGTTTTTTATATTGCTTCCTCTTTTTGTTCTATTTCACTTACTGGACGCACAAACACTGAGAGAGAGCGAGATTATTCCTCTCGCGAGCGATGAACCTCTACGCTTCGTATATTATGAACCTGTCCATATTCCCTCCACTAAATGTCCATTTTACCCGCACCGATTTTTATAAAACATTTGGCCAATTATTTCGAAAACCAGTATATTGAACTGTAAGAAACTGCTTTTAAATTTTGGAAAACATGTGTTTCCAAAGATACAATTGAAGTTTTCCTTAACATATCCGTCTTACCCCCATCTCCTCTATTCTATTCCATAAAGTACATACTGGTGAAAAGAAAGTTGTTTTTCATTCATGATTTTTATTAAAAAAAAGCGTTTACTCACACAAGAGTCTATTATCATGCTCTCTTTCCAAATCGAATACACGAATAGGGGTAGTGGGAGCAAAATGGTCACCTGCTTGTTGGATAGTATAACTATTGACTGTTGACACCGTATTGATAGTCACCTTATGTTTGAAGAACTTAATGACTTTTGAGTCACCCTGTACTTCAGAAGTACTGTCACATGTCAAAATATAAATAAAAACAGAAATTGCTCTCACGATAGCCATTCGGCCGTAATTCTGTGCACATGGTATCTAAGGTAGGATTGGGCGATCTTTACGAAAAGATCGATCTCGACGAATCGATTTTCTAAACGGCGTAGGGATCGATTTACTGATTAAATCGGTAAAAAAGAATCGATCTTTGCCGAATCGATCTTCAAAAAATCGGAAGTATTTCTCCAATTTATCTACTTATGTTATATGGGTATCGTCTTCTGTTGAAACATGGAATGAAAATTTCATGGTTTTATTCAATAATCAAGAGCACAAAAAATTAGATCTTCGAAAATAGTGTTCTCCAGAGCATTCATCTTGTACCATCATGGAATCATTTAATTAAATAATTTATTTGAAAAAGTATCATTAGTAACACATCAACAACCCTTAGTAGCTGTCGCAATTTCCGATCTTGTCAGAACTTGTACGGAATAAAATCGGAGAATGATCAAACTGACTTTATCAGTGAGCCAAATGAAGTGCTTCATAGCGGTCAAACGTTGCCATTATGTTTATAAAATTTGTCAGGCAATCTTTGGTGAGATTAAAGCTGGTTTATACTGAAAAAGACAATTATAAAACGTTTGTGTTAAATCGAAAAATATCGATCTTTTAAATATCGATCCAAGATCGCCCAATCCTAGACCAAACATACATAGCATCTTCACCTGGATTCACTATCACTAATTTGACATCCTCGAGAGCGATCCAAACGTTGACATTATGTTTATATAATTTGTCATGTGGCGAGATTGAAATCAATGAACGCTCAAAACAAATTGTGAGATCGAAAAAATCGAAAGAAAAAGATCGATCTTCACGATTTTTTCGGGTACTAAGAATCGATCCAAAAAATCGGAAATCGAAATGAATAAAATCGATCTTCTGAAAATCGATCCAAGATCGCCCAATCCTAATCTTAGGTATTTATCGTGAAGTTCAGTTTACTCAATCTGATATATTGGATGATTTGTCAGTTTAGACAACTGTTCACATATTCTAGGAGAGTTGAACACATATTTTTTTCAATCTCAGCGATTAATTAGCATAGCAATTACTTTGATGTTTGGGGGCAAAGTGGTCATAGGTGCATATCGACTTACAATGTTCTGTTTACTAAAGCTAATATACCTCATCACATTCTGCTCTTGAAGAGGTTTCTTTTGTGGCTTTGACCCTGGAAAAATATGCCACTCCAACTAAACCAAGCCTCATTTTGTGGAACGTTATGTGTTTCTTATAACGTTTTTGTATGCATCAGAAAATTTAAATTTAGACTCTAGGTGAATAGACCAAGCTTATTTCATACAAGTTCCTGCTATATCGAATATGATTTGAACAATATGATATGTGCGAGTAACCACTTTGCTCCCACTTTGCAGTTTAGTTTCTCTAATTGTTTAATTCATTCAATGAAACGAACTCAATAACGTCCAAATACTGCTGTATTGCTGTGTTCGTATACAGATTTAAGTTCGAATTCAAACAGAGAAAACACTGTCACTATTTTTCTGTGTACACATTTACTCATGAAATCCGATATTCCTTTGTGCAATCTACCTTCCGTTTTCATTTTCGACATACAGGACACTTCCAAACGGGCGTGTAAAAGGTGAAGCATATCGACTTCTGCGGAAGTCCGTTAAGTTCATGGAAAGTAAGTGGGTGTAGCAAGAATAATGCGGAGGATTACAATTGACTCAACAAACCGGCGCCGATTACGGCAGCTTTGGCAATTGACCCACATATCAGTTTACACACTAGGCAATAGATACGCTTCGAAGCCTGATAGTTGTTCTACAAACAACAACTCAATGCGGATTCACCGTGAAGAATCGCTTTCCAACTATCTTCTCACCTCCCGCACATGACTTTTTTTTCAAAGATCTCTTTCCATCCGGGTAGACATAAACATGATCGCGCCATGTCTAGAATGCAAGTCTGTTGTCATTTGTCACAGGAAAGCGATGATAGACAAAAAACATTTGTTTTCAAGTGGAAGGACTCCTCTTGTGATGACAAAAAGCTTTTCTTGTTTTTTTTTCTTTGTTTTTTTTTGCATTCGAATGTTGTTAATTCACCTCATTCGTACTGACCACAAACGTTTTTTCATATGTACGAGTGTGTAGCACCACAGTTGTATCCTCGTTGCAATCAATCACAACAATTATATTCAAGATCCACTATAAATACGTAAGATTCCTGCTGGCTCCACAATCAACTCACGATAGCTTCAAATCAATTCAAACAAATCGAACGAGTCTTGGATTACTCTACCGGTTTGTTCCGTCGTATGACCCATTACGAGATAGACAGATAGTGTGTATGCACGTATCACTCTACTCTACTCGGTTGTCCAATGCTTCAGTGAGCCCCTATCTGCGTTTGATGAGTATTATTTACTGCAACTACCGTCACCATTGGCATCTATAGCGCATCGCTCCCCCTGATTGACGCCAGTCCGATGCGTCGGTAGCCGGAACAGTTGCAACCCGGCTCAATACAATGCATCGAACACACAATCAAGAACGAGAATTCTTGATGCATTCTCGATGCAAGACATGTAAACATATCTCCTCGGTCCGATTAAATCGTCAATAGTTCGACTTTTGACACACGATCCACAAATGGAAGCATATGGAAGATGGAAATATGAATCTATTTCTTATGTAGTGTCGGTAGATAGTTAATAGTCACCACTTGTCGTGTGCTGGAAAGGGCCCAAACACGAAAACTAATTTTAGTTCTCGAATATAATAAATGAAAGCTATCCCTAGCTGCAGATGATGTCTGTCATTGTGCGTTTCTTTCACTGTTTTAGTTCATTAATTTCGTTTTGACATGAACGCATTATCTTGCTTTACGAGGTATCACGCATTTCACAGAGCAACATTGGTGCCTGGGTTCTATAAATTGAGAGATGGCGCGCGCATTGTGTCAAGCATGTGAACAACAAAAAATAAACTCAAGTGCAGTTTGGGGAAGAGCACATGAGTGACAAATTTATGTGGTTTTAAATTGAAACTTAATGTCGCACGTCTGTTGACAAACCAATGAATGGTTGTGGAAATGGTTGAATTATAGATTTGGGTACACAGAGTTCATAAACGTTCAAAAACAGAATGCAAGTTCTTGTAGATTGAACCTAAGACATGATTGGTTGATTTTGAGAATAATAGACGAAGAAATTATGGACTCATTTACATATGTGATCCAGGCAACTATATTTTTCATATTATTATATTTTCCATCAATTTTTTGCCTAGTGCAGCAAATCGACATACTGCATATAACGGTTACATACGTATCAATTTTTAAATTATATTAAACTGTTTAGTATGAAACTTAATGAAAATGCATTGATAGCGTACTTCCACAAACCGTTATCGTGATGCTTCAAATTATTATTGTAACCAATCCACAAAAGCGGTTATATTTCCTTCAGATAATTTCACCCCAATGGCCATAATTTATCCTTTTTTATCAACTTTCGTTGCAGATGCACATCATCTCCTTATCCATTGCTGTTCATTGTTATCACAAGCATCACAATAAAATTGTGAAAAGAGAACCCTCCCGATCGTTTAGTTTCGGCACATGCGCCCAGCATAGCATAGGGTAAACTTTATTTACGACTTCGATATCCCTTTCCGGAACGAAAGTTGGCAGTTTTTATGTTTACACACTGATTACAGACCTTATCCCACTTAAGGTTTTGGTGCCACTGAATCAACACAACCGAACCAATGTTTGCGTGGAATCTTAACTGTTGTTTATTCAGCGATCCGTCGCGTTTACGGCAGGGAATGAAGCAACCAGAGAGAGGGGAAGAAAACTTGATGGGCGATATAGAAATACCAAGAATGCCTATTCGCACATTCCGGTCACGTCTCAGTTACGTACCCAATTTTTTAGAACGTTTCCTTTCGCACACGAGTCAATTATCTGCGGTCTATGAATCGCGTCAGCTACTTTTGTTCATTCCGACGGATGCATTCCGGAAAGAAAGAATGCCAACAGTTGCAAAATTGAAAAAAAAATAACGGATATGTCTAAAATTTGTGAGTGAACGTGACTAATCGACGAATCAATTTTAGGAGATATGGTGATAGGTAAAGAATTGACTTACATCAATCTAAATCCTGGAAGACAAAAGCACTGATAATGTTCTTATCGGTAAAGTGTCCAATTCGTAGCAATTGGCAATGGGAACTAGAATGTAGGTAAACATTTTATAATAAAGGAACACTGATTCCTTCCGAACAACACATGAATAGTGTATAGTCCATTCAATAAGATCATTAACCCATTGACGACTGAGCTTTAAAAATGTTTTTTTTTTCAAAAGCGTTTGTTGTAATTTTGATTATTGACGTTACAAAAACCCCGATCTTCAAGAATTATTTTTTTCCGTTCTCCCGTTTTCCGGAAAATGACAAAAAATCGAAAAAATCGCCAAACAAAAACATTGACCAAAATCTACATGTTTGTTCCTGTAGAAGGTTCAAACCAATGTTTTTTATTCTACATCCCAATATGTAATCTTTTATCAAAGTACACTGGAGCAATCTTGTTAATGGTTACCATCGTATCACTAATTATGGAGACGTATGTGCTGTATCATTAATGAACATCATAACATGAACAGTCAAAGTACCGTCGACCTAAAAATGTCATATGACATTTCGTTTTTTTTTCGTCTTATTCATTAGCTGTTCATCGTCCCGTAATTAAACAACAGTGTTCACGGGGAACTCTCACCGCTTGAAACGTTCGTTCAACACATTCGCACTTGATAGGGGATAGTTTGTCGGTTGCTTTGATCTAAACAATCCGTCTGAATATCATCCATCGTGTATGGATGTGTGAGTGAGAAGGTGGATGTATGTGAGCAGCTACGCTTGAATGCAGAATAAAGAGAGAAGAAGAATGCGTACCACTGCAGTTTTAATGCCAAATGACATTAAAACTACAGTCAAAGTAGCCGGAATTAAAGAATGGTTATGAGCACGAATGGTAGAATGGAATTAGCATATTTTCACCACTCTTCTGGGTACGTTCGACAGAAAGAGAGAATATATAAACGTTCAATTGATTGTCGTGTTTGCGGCTGTGCGTTTATTTCAGAGGTGACTGTTGGAACCGAGCAATGCTTTCTTGGTCACATTCGCAATACATATTGAGCTGTGACTCTCGCGCAAGAGCAGTATGTGATGGTTGAGAGAAATGTCGACCGTTTACAACACTGCACTGGAGTCGCTTTTTACGCGGGGGAAATCTAACAAACAGTGAATTATTAGTTTAAAAGGCAACCCATATTCTAACAATTGATTAACTGATTTTTTTTTGCATGCTACAATCGTGATATCTGTATCTTCTATTATTTCTCAGCTACTTATCAGTGATACAATACAAAATTATTTCGTGAAAAGTCCAATCAATTAGCATATTGAGTTTTTACGTGGTTGGTAAGTGCCACGTATAAAAACCGCGTAAATTTCGAAATCCGAGTAAAAAAACCGCGTAAATTCCGAAATCCGCGTAAAATAAAACCGCGTAAAAAGCGACTTCGGTGTAATACTGTGAAAAAGATTACATATTTTTGAATTTTGTCAGGTTTTGTTTTTTGTTAGGTTATGTGAGGTTATGTAGTTTCCACACATAGTTGCTTTCGCCTGAATTTATTCCCAAATCAAGTTATACAAGATTGAATGACATTCATAGTAGGTGATAGCTAGGGCGGCTCGCACACCGGAGTAATAAGCAACTAGCAAGCAGCAATACGCAATATGCAACAGGCAACATATTTTGTTATACTTCGCGTACCAAAGCAATAAAAACGCCTGATATTATGCAAACAATCTACTTAATGAATGCAACTTCCCATATTATAGGCGATAAGTTGTTTTTCAACCAACACGTCGTGTTGCTAGCGATCTAGGTTGCTTTACAAGGGCGACAGCGATATCGTATTGCGTCGGTGTGCGCGTTCAACACAAATGTAATAGAAAAACACATTGACGATGAAATTGCTTATTACATGTTACTTGTTGCTAGTTGCAAATTGTTCCAATGTGCGAGCCGCCTAACAGACAAAGCTATCATCTGATACCTGCAAAGCTATCATTAGATCATTTGATTTATCTACATAGGGTACAGATTTTTTCGTTATTTTTGGTACAGATTCTGTACGGTACAAAGTACAGATTTTCGTCAAAAAGTACAGATTGGTACAGATCATTTCCACGTGTGAAATTTCTTACATTCGAACAAAGCAACATCAAGGTACATGACGACTTTCACCCCGCTGTATCCCTTGGAACGATTTATTTTAAATTTTAATTCATGATAATAGGCAATCTAGATTCAAAAAAAATATTATTATTATAGAATACACGAAGGACTTGTAAATGTAAATGTAGTATTTGTAGTAAACAAATGAGTATTCTTTCATGCTAAGTTTCTACAATGAATATTTTCGATGGTACAGATTTTTGGACGAAAAAGTACAGATGAGAAAGATTTTTAACCCCTCTGGTACATATTAAAATGTGGCAACACTGTTTACCTTATGATTGCTTTCCAAAGCCATGAAAAATCATCAAGTAGTTGTTCGATTTTTCGAACGCTTGGCATAAAATGGGTTAATGTGGTACTGTGGCTCACACATTATTATCAGATCTCTTCCGATCCACTCATCCAATGATCTATGATTACTAATAATTTGGAACATAAGTACACTGATTGACGTGAAGCAGAAGGTCGCAGGAACTATGAAATGAAAAAAGCGACTCTGTCCGCACTGCGGGTGTTTATTTCCCACTTCAGATGAAACATGTTCCGTCTGCACAGCCATCATTACCAGAGAAATAATCACGTTCATCCAACAAACCTGAGATATAGTCCTGAAGTTTATACAATTGTTTGCTATTCCTAATTCTCTGTTGTTGATCGAAGGGCCAAATTGGCACGAATGTTCCTCAAACGTTCCTCCGCATGTAGTTTGAATGCGGTCTGTCATTTAGTTAGACTTTCACAATGGTTCATAATATTGAACTAAATATTCTTGTTGAATTTTTGTGCAATTTGAATCCCTGGTGTGAAATCACAAAGATCGCCAGCGTGAGTCGACCTTAACGCTAGATTTACGGGACGTGTCATTTTGACGCGAATTTTATAAGAAAAGTTACGAAAATCGTTTGCATTTTTATCCCATCTCTTGTAATGACTTTTATGCATTGATCGTGTTAAATATATATTGATGTCTATTTTCTTCAAAAGCGTTAAAATATTGAAAATATCTATGTGGTATACCTATCTCTAAGGATATGCGTCAATTTAACGCTATCGTAATGTAGACAAAAATTTGCGTAAACATGCAAACATCACAACAATAATAAATAGGAATGTCGACAATACTTCGATCCATTATATTTGTTATCCGATATCGTTATCTAAAAAAAACGATGAACAACTGTTATCAAGAAGCCACAATAGAAAGATCGAAACACAGAATATCAATTACCGCAATTTGTTTCATTGTTGCTAATTTGCACTGCACTAAATATGCATCGCGAGAGTTCTTCTTCTAGAAGACTAAAACCAACATCTATCACGGCGGTATTATTTGCAACTGATACTGTTTTTTTTTAAATGTCGAGTTCGTTCTTTATTTAAAAATTACATAGTTAATTCATATTTAAATTGAATTCCAAAGTTGCAATTTCGATTGTACCGTTAGTCTCATTCATGAGATCAACATACATCATGAAGTTTTTCAATATTTCTATTCTTTTTCCTTTCCTTATGTGATGAAGCTCTAGTCTTGATAACTCTCCACATGATGGTCGTTGCCATCCATCTAAGATAGATACAATTTTCCGCTGTATTATTGCCCAGGCTCCCGCAATACTGTGGTCACATGCGTGTATATTTTGTTCCACCAATATATTTATCTTTGACAACGCATCAAAATAACAACGTGTGATTCAATCATACACAAGTTCTCTCCATCTGACTGTATGAAAACCGATGCGGTGCATATTTTGATCGAGTCTCTTAAAATTTGGGTACGGAAATTAAGGAAGAAATCGAAAATTACACTGCGATATGCTATATTTCACCCACTATCGACCCTCCCAGACTTCATGTAGGAAAACCTCCGTGTGAGAAGAGAAACTTAAATTCACCCACCTACTCCATCAGCCTCAACGAGATCGAATGAGATTGCACTCTTCAGTTTACTCTTCAGTGTAGCAGAGTGCGGATCAGCGCGCTTCAGAATTGGACACAGGTTTTCGCACATTCGAAGAGTAAAGACAGTGTGACTCACTCGCACCAAAATTTCTCCCAACTAGCGTACACTGACTCTTTATATATTCGCCGGTGAAAGGAAAAAGCACATGGTTTCTCTTTGGTGAGTGTTGACTGTATACTCAGTTTGGGCATGAAACTCGTGTTCGAGTGTACCATTTCAGTGAAAATACCATCACTGAATAGGATGGACTGATCGCAAAAGAATTTACGCTTAACTTTTCAATAGGACCTATCTGTTTTGATCGATTCTCTTAATCGACATTTTCTATCGCTGATAACTCAGCGGGAAAAGCAGACCCTAATCTGTTCGATGATCAGGAATGTAGAAGGGATCCTCGTTTATCAAACTATGTGGTAAGACTGGCGCAAAATCTGTATACCAGGCCGTGGTGATTGAAAGAGAAAGTCAGTAAAGAGAATCGATCAAAACAGATAGGTCATATTGAAAAGTTAAACGTGTACTTAACTCCGACCCCGTACGAAGTGTACCATGTACAAATCCCTAATTCGACCGGTTGTTCACTATGAGCACGGAGCATGGACGATGCTCGAAGAGGACTCACGAGCACTTGGTGTCTTCGAAAGCTCGCTCGCTGATGTTGGCTACTCGCTGCCTGAAATTAGAATGGAATAATGTCAGTAGTAGTGAAAAGATTTAATTATTTACAATGATGCTACATCCCTTGAAGAGATTGGAACTGATTCACAACATTGTTCCGCTAATGTACTCGATTCATAGCTGTAGTTCCCCAACTCTCAGCTGTACCGACTCTTCCTAAATCCTGCTACACCTGGTCGGAGTTTGTTGGACCTTAAGGATTTGCGGAGTCCATAGTAGGCACGACTTCCATTAACTATGCGTCTTCGAATTCCAAGGCTGTTGTTGTTGTCAGTGGTTTCAACGAAACAAGGTAGACAAGTTGTTGTTGTCAGTGGTTTCAACGAGACAAGGTAGACAAAATCCTCAACCACCTCGAGCTCGTCGCCGTCGACCACACTACTACTACCAAGAAGAATTCTGTTACGATTACTCCCTCCTGCATGTATTTAGTCTTAGATGCATTGATCCCAAGCCGCATGTGTTCTTCCGATTATGTCCACGTCGTTGGCGAAGGAGATAAATTGACTAGACTTGTTGAAAATCGTGCGCCGCATGTTGAAGACCGCTCTCCGCATAACACCTTCCAGCGCTACTTTGAATAGCAGACAGGAGAGTTCATCACCTTGTCGAAGTCCTCTGTGAGTCTCAAACGATCCCGGCAGATCGCCTGAGATCCACACACTGCACCGCATACCGTTCATCGTTGCCTGAATCAGTTTTGTCAGTATTCGGGGAAAGCCGTGTTCGTCCATGATTCTCCATAGCTGTCGTCGGTCGGTTGTATCATATGCGGCCTTGAAATCGACGTAGATGTGGTGCGTAGGGACCTGATACTTGCGACAATTTTGGAGGATCTGCCGCAGTGTAAAAATCTGACCGGGCATGAATCCAGCCTGATAATTTCCCACTAATCTATTTACTTTTGCCGATAGACGGCGAAAGAGGATCTGAGACAGAATTTTGTAAGTATCATTCGGTATTGTGATGGAACGGTTGTTCCCACAATTCAGCTTGTCTCGTTTTTTTTATAGATGGGGCAGATTACCCCGTCCTTCCACTTCTCCGATAGCTGTTCTGTGTTCGAGATCCTGACTATCAACCGATGCATGCGCTCTACAAGTTTTCCCGGACCTCCTATGAAGAGCACCGTTGCCTCGAGGATCATTAGTGTCTGGTTGCTAATCGGGTGACTGATAAATCGGGAGTGAGAATGAAATCACAAATGAAATTTCCTTTAACTCTTTCATTACGGCAGTGTGCTCCGCCAAAGTGCTACCCCTGTACGGAGCACTGCGCCGAAAAGTATGCACATCGCGCTCGTGTGATCGAAGAGCAGTATGAATTTCATGTCGTCTGAAGACGACACTCGTACACACAGCTCGTCGCGCGGATGTCGTCTATAGACGACGCTCGTAACGAAAGGGTTAACATCCACCCGGAACGAGGGCGGAGCTTAAGTATATTTGTATTCTCTCCTATTCCTGCATTGCATTTTCACTTCGAGCGAGCGATTTACACGTGACTGATTTGCACAGTAGGGTTCGCATTGATAGTGGTACAGTGCTTGTCCACTAAATGGGCTAGAAAGGAAACCTAATTATCAAATTCCACTCGCTAAGTGGGCTGTTATGTCAAACGTCAAATAAAACTGAGAGGAACTTCAATTAATTGTTTGATTGGCACTGAAAAAAAAATCGTGCGCTTGTAAATGTTGATTCTAATTGCATTTTCTCAGCGTTAATCATCGTGAAATTGGATGAGTAATGCACACACGATTGTAGAAGACATACAAAAACAAGTAGATTGGGCAAACAAAAAGATCATGTATATATTTTTCAACATACTCACCGTTAAGCATTACACATTTCTGCCAAAGTGTTACAATGTTTTTTCATACCGTCACTGAAAAGTTCTTCAGACTTTTCTTGAACCTAGGACGCGATAGCTACATTCATCTCATGGTCCGAGCTTTAATGATTACCTTTAATGTAAACTGACCAGACGTCCCGCGTAGGATTACGTCCCGCGAAACGTCCCGCATTTGGCAAAAGGAACGAAAATGTCCCGCGATATCAATATATTTCAGTATTACAATTTTATCATGTTGATTTTCTTAAATGGATGAACCTAAAACTTCTATTTGTCAGTTTACGCGACAATGTTTATCTCCATTGATCTTCTAGTTCCCCGTTCATCATATGACTCGAAAGAAGAGCGGCTTGGACATTCCCTTCTCGTCTGTCAGAGAAGGACCTTCTTCGAGAACTTGATGTGGATGATATATTTGACGACATCGCTTACTTGGGGAACGTCCCCAAGTTACCAAGTTACTCGGTCCCCGGCCATTCGTTGAATTCTAGCATCAAGCACGTCTCGTCTTCCATTATGAGCATGAAAAGACCGGAAAGCCGGAAACAAGTTTTTCACCAGCACCTGCACTCCTTCTGGGTGATTGCCTGCTCTGCCGTAATCTCGCAAAGTGACGTAAGCGCCAAAATTGACATTTTCCTTTTTTGTTATAGATCGATAAAGAATACCAAATGCTTTCAAACAACTGCGGAGTTTTACAGAAATGTGAAAAAATGACCTCGTAAAAGCCTAAAAACGGAGTGGCGCAAGCGCCATTTCCACTGTGATGTGGCGCAAGCGCCATTTTCCCTGTGGTGTGTCGTAATTTGATTGTGATGCGAAGTAATTTTTTTATCTGATCTGATAGCATAGAATGGATTAGCAAGGACAGCAAACTTCACATAACAACATCTTCCGTAATAAACGTTTAGCATAATGAAAATCACTTTTCCGAAAAGCTCATCATGCCAAACATTTTAATTCAAAACAGTCCATCTCCATGCAGTGCTACATTTATAATAGCAATTTTGTTTCAGAACTACAAATCATGTACTTTGCTCTGTTTATAAATCTCGTCAAATATTTAAATTCATAAAATCAAACTCATCTCAAAGGAAAAAATTATCCTTGATCGATCAGATATTGAACATAAAAATTGTAACTAATTAGTTTAAACTCATCAATTTCATTGTTGATTACCAGAATTGATGTCTTTCGATGGCAATGATGTCTTTTATCCTCAGGTATCAAGCGATAAAGCTTCTTGACGCTGTTTACTTTCTCACCTGCTCATTTCTCTTTCAGATGGTTTGAAGCTGAGTGTTGATTGAAGGGTAAATGTCGGATTTGGTGAAAAGCTGCACTTTTCTAAATCCTCCATCGAAACGCATTTTGTAACAAAACCCAAAACATCCTCGCATAAACTGTATCTGCTTTCCATCGGATGATTTTGGACGGCATTATTTTGTGTTTTATATGTTTTCAATTGCATTTTGGATTGGGAAAAAATGGTGCTGTCTATAATTGTTACAATCGGGTTCTCAACTATGTTAGCCTGTTCAACGCATGTTGCAAAGTCGGAAAATGTGTAGAACTTTTCTCCCTGATGCCTTCTCATGCTCTGCTCAACAGCGGCATTTTGGAGAAAATAATTGGAAACAGATTCTCGCATACTTTTATGGATGAACGCCAATCGGTTGTGGAAACAGCGATTAAAATTTGCAGTTTCCACAACAAACTGGCGTTGGTAACATAGCTTAAATAAAACGGCATTTTTTCAAAAATCAAGCCGATGGCAATGTTTTTCCATCAATTGCACACAATTTGTACAGATCAGATTTTCGTAATGTACGCGTAAGCTGATTATACATGCAATTTTACGAAAAGTCCCGTACTGAAAATTCGTCCCTCTGGCGCTTGCGTCACTTTGCAAGATTACGGCAGTGATGCTCAGATACTGCCGGTCTCGTCTGACGCTTCCGCATAAAAATGTCCATTTTGGCCAGATTCTCCTTCACCGTTTGGCCGGTTGTTTCGATCTCCCGGCTTAAGGAGCGACAGGGAGAGGATGTTGTAAATACCAGATCGGCTATGTCTGGCGGACACAAAGTGTCTCAGGATGTCCAACTCGTTTGCTGTGGCGTGAAGCTGATAGTATGAAAAAATCATGCTTGACACTGCTGCTGCTGCTGCTTATCAACAGCCTTGAATAATTTTTGTTGTAGGCTTAATAAACATAATATTTAAGAAAAATTTGTTCCATTAAATTATTTTTTGTAGGTTTTTTTTCATCGCCATCCGAAAATAGTCCATTTTTTTAATGCATACGTTAACATTAAATTGGATGAAAAATGGATTGAAATTTTCGAAATTCCATTCGGAAATTAAGACTTTTCCAGGTTGTAATCACGAAATTTTACTACCCCTCGAGTCATACTAGACAATGGTCGAGTTAAAGGCGTTCAAAATCATTTTACAATTTTTCGTTACACGATCAGTTTTACGATTTTCATTTCAGACCTTATATATTCCTTTTTTTTTTCACAAAGTATTGTACGATTTTCGGAAAAAAATATTGAAGTAAATAAGAGCAACAGAAATAACCCCAAAAAAAGTGTAATATCACCACAGCCTACTAGAAAGAAGATTAAAATTGCACTAGAAATGTTCTGACAAGGAAAAAACATGATGGGTATACATGCCTCACAGAAAAACAGCGCAACGTTTTCATACAAACTAGCCATATGGTCAAACCAAAATACCTATAAATGTGAGAATTTATTCAGATCATGGTACAATAATTTTGAATTGAACCGTCGCTTCAGACGGCGGGTCGGCGGCCGACTCGGATCGCATCACATCGATGACTTGGGGCCGACTGTGAGGTCACTGTAATGGGAACTTTACCCCCATTACAGTGACCTCAAAATAAATATCATTACCAAATACACCCATACCTCGCTATACGGCCGTTCTTTTACGGCATTTCGCTATAACGGTCCTCTTTAATTGAGGCACGTTTTCGATTTACGGCCTAAAATGTTTCGTTATAACTGCAAAAAAAATTTTGAGGATTGGTTCAAAAATCACTTTTGTACAGAAGTGAAAAAATATTTGCGATACAATAACTTAAGCAACATACAAATTAGTTATGTATACATACACATATTCCATGTAATATGAAGTTGTTTCATTTTTGTTTAGAGATAATTGTTGGTTTTTATGTATGTATGTTGTATGTATTGTATGTTTTATGATTATGTTACGTATGTATTTTTGATTCAAAAGAAATAAATTTAAATGAATTTAATTTTTGATTAAAATGAAATAAAAATAAAAAGATAAAATGCATTTTGAATGGTAAATCACGTTACATATTTAACAAATTTAGAACCGATCTGGTTGAATGAAATTGTATTAGAATAGTTGATTCCTTATACGGCTTTTCGCTTTGCGGCCGAATTTCGTGGAACGTATCTAGGCCGTAAAGCGAGGTATGGGTATAAAAAATTTATGATAAAAAATACTCCTTTTTGTGTAGCATTTTTACCCATGAGGTTTTTCCCGCGACAGAATATTTCTAGATGACTGTTGTGATATTACGCTTTTTTCTCTACGGCTATTTCTGTTGCTCTTGTTACCTTCCCGATTTTCCCGGTACCTATGCTGTTTTGGTGACCCGAAACGTTTGGCGGAAAATTTGAGAGTATTGAAAATGTAAATAGGTCAAATAAAATAAATTTCATTCGCTTCGCCGGTACGATATCCGCTGATCGATGTTCCCACGCAGATTATACGCCGTAACGGTAAGCAAGAGTGAACCGCATCACTGCATGTACACTCCTATGGAACAACCTGCAGGCCGTATAGAGGCTAAAATGCAATCCACTAGCACCCGAATGTTTGAATAGACACTATTTCCTATACAAAATATGACTCAGTACCCGCATGTGGGACCCCAAAGCAACAAAAGTGCCACTGGGTAAATCGACCCTCCCTCCACAGTATGCAAAAATAATATAATAACACCACGGATCATCAGAGCATAACAATTTGTCCAAAAATATAGTCACAATCAACCTTCCCTTCGCGTTTTATCTTTTTGTTCGTTTGCTGCCCTGCGCCCATCCTAACCTTTTTTCCCACCATAAAAGCCTCTAGAAAAACATCGTGGGTGCATAAATACGTGATAATAAAAGTGTTGCTGCCCGACGAAGCAGGTGCCGCGGGGATGTTCGCATTCAGCCTATGTTATAGTTAAAGAACACGCCTTTGCTTGTAATTATAGATAGAAGTTGGACAGGCGGAACACATGAACAACACTTCCACAAATTAACATTTAACACTTGACGGTAGAATAAAATCGGTAAACGTAAATTATGTTCATCCAATTTTCGGGACGATCTTGATCCAACCGAAGAATCACTATTGTTGATACCAGATGTATAAGTTCGTAAGCGCCATTTCCGGATTCTGAATGACTAGAGCTTAATGCCAAAATATCATAGAGTTGAATTGAGTATTTGAATTATTGCGATTTGTTGTTCACATAATTATTATTTCATTCACTTACATAATTGTGATTGTGAAATGTGGTGCATATAAATGTTTACTCAAAAAATACACTATAAAATTTTTAATGTTTTGCTATGGATACTAGAGATGTTTTCTAACGAATAAAATAAGAACTCATTCGAACTTTTTTTTCTCAAACGCATCTGATTCAAACTCACAGATTGTGTAGTCTAACGACCCCAGCCGCCGCTGTTTGTCGATCTAATAGAAATCTGTCCAGCGATCCATGAAACCAATTTCAAACTATTCAGCTTTTCACCGACAATCTGAATGCTCGGTTGAGTTGAGCGCGTATTTAACACTAAACGAAACAATCGATAGAAATGTTAGATAATAGATCGCCTTTTGGCGAATTTCCGCTCGATGCCATAACTATGGAAAAGGTGGCTCTAGAAATAGTCAGCCTCCACACCGCGGACGAAATAAAAATGCAACAGCGGATCCATTGTGTGTCTTCAATGGAAAGGTGACCGGCGGCAAAGCAGCACATTTGCTTTGATTGTATCGATTCACAGTCATCGCACGGAACGGAAAGATTTTACATTCCTCGGAAAGAATATGGGACGATCAATCGAACCTGCTCAGAACACGTTTTTGGCGTACTTTATTGCGCTGGATTTATTCGAATTGTGTGCAGCTAGTATCGTTGGTTTTATTCTTATTTGAAGATAATTCCAACACAGTATCTGAAACGTTCAATATTAACACCCCGTAAACGGAGAATTTATGTTCAATTCATCAAAAAAGGAATCAGAACAATTCAATCAAATCAAGTTAGGAACATTCGGATTCCTGTCGATCATTACATGGACGTACTTAGCACATCTGCTTACTTACTTTTTACTGTAAACTATGACTATTCACTATCATCCTCCGTATGCATTCCATTTTCTGGTCATCGTTACGCCTATCAAAACATCCGTCCTTCAGTGCAGCTGTTGCGGAGAAATTCAATAATCTTCTTTCGCAAAAAAAAATACATGCCATTCATTGCTGAAATTGGAGTTGTTGAAAGTAAAATGCTTGAAGAAAATTGTTTGCTCTTCAATGGCTGTATTGTTCCGCGTAGCTTCCGCCCGAGCGAGGATCCCTTTTCATGAAACTTCAAGTTCATAAGATGAATGTGTGGGGAAGGCACAAGGACAAATGAAATAAGTGTTGATGAATATTGAAAGCGGAACATTGAAAGTGTCACGCCATCTGAATATATCCTGAAGAGCATTGGATTGGTATGTACTTACCCATGCCTTGAATGCGAACAAATCAGCAAACTTTTTACCACTACGGACGATCTGCTGTTTAAAAGATAGACCACCGACCAAAGATGGGTTGTCCGGAAAGTTAATGTTGATTTTTGGGACGACGAAAACATCATTTTCAATCCAAGCATCATAATTTAATTTTATATCCATAGTTCTGTTCTTTTGCTATCTTTCACACAGCTTAAATATTCTATCCTGCCAGAACATGTTGGCTTCCTCGTCGAAAACTGCTGCGAGCCATACATGTAAGAAAGAGGTTTCTTGGTAGTAGGTCATAATACAGAATCCATTCCAAATCCCACCAGAAATAGAGTATATCTCCCTCCGGGCGAAGACCGGATATGTAGAAGAATTAATAAGCATGGTATAAATCCTCGCATAAGCGGAAATGCTAGTGTTTCGCCTGATTTTTTTATCGTTTATATTTCTTCCGAAAAACTACAGCATCACTACAGTCAATTGCAGAGAAATCAATATTCAAATTTTCACAGAATTCGTCATCCATGCTTTGGAATGAATCTTTTATCAACATTAATTTTTAATCAACTAATTTTTATTATATTTAGTACGGTTACAGATATACAGGTCGGACTCGATTATATATAATCGCAATTTCACTTTCAACGTTAATTTTCGAATCCAATACATAATTGAATCACAAAAAAAGCTACTTTTCTATTAATGTTTGACATTCATACATTAATGAAAAAATTGATTTCTTGAGATTCGATTATGTATAGGATTTGAAAATAATTGTTGAAAAAAAAATGGTCTACTATATATAATCGAGTCCGACCTGTATTTACCATAGTCCCATAATTAAAGTTGATTCTACTTAGAATCAGACAAACAAAATACATGTAAAATCTTTTTATATTGACTGGGGATTCCAAATTTTTCTCTTGAGTAATTTTATACTCTGAAACGTATTCGTACATTAATAACTCTGGGATACATCTACATTAGGATGCCAATGAAAATGGTCATCTCTAATTTAAAAAAATTACCTCATAAAAAATGTTCACCACATCGAAAAAACACCCTATGCCAAATATCTGCTCAATCGGACTCAAGCGAGAGTGGCGCAAAGCGGTCAAAGTTTGAGTTTTTTGATAATCGAAAAATCACCCTCCCCCCTTGGGTGATTTTTCGGAAATCTGGGTTTTCGAAAAAAAAAATTTGATGCCAAATGTCTTAAAATTGCATGAAACATCGAGATCTAGTGTCATCTCGAAAATTTTTTTTGTCAAAAATCGACACTCTGGGTTTTTTTCGGAAAACGAAACGAAAAGTATGGTTTAGGGTGCCAAAAAAATAGTTATCTCGATTTTTCATTCGGAACATGTTAAAAAATGTTGATTTGCACGATAATATACCCTGCAAATATTAGTTAATTCGGGCATTCGGAATTTTTTTTTAGATAACTGTAAATCTCAACGTTGTGCTCCCGTGGCCGAGTGGTTAGCGTCATAACTAACATGCCGGGTGTTCGGGTTCGATTCCCGTTCTGGTCGGGGGAATTTTTCGTCAAAGAAATTTCCTCCGACTTGCACTGTGATCACGCGTATTCTAGAGCTTGCCATTCAGAATGCACTCAAGGCGTGTTATTTGGCATAGAAATCTCAACTAAGTACTAATAAAAAATGACGCAAGTAAAACTACGTTGAGACGGCGAAGTTCCTCTAGGAACGTTAGTGCCATTGAAGAAGAAGAAGAAGAAGAAATCTCAACGTTCCATGCCATTTTAAGACATTTGGCATCAAATTTTTTTTTTTCGAAAACCCCGATTTCCTTTTTGATAATCGAAAAATCACCCAAGGGGGGAGCTTGGGTGATTTTTCGATTATCAAAAAACTCAAAATTTGACCGCTTTGCGCCACTCTCCCTTGAGTCCGATTGAGCAGATATTTGGCATAGGGTGTTTTTTCGAGGTGGTGAACATTGTGTATAGGGTAACTTTTTGAAATTTTATGGTCGATTTTTTTCCATACATCCATTGGCACCCTAATCTACATACACATTATCCTCAATAAAGCAATGTTGTTCCTCAATTTTAATCTCGTGGTAATTTCGTAAATTCATCAGACAATCATGAAATTCTCTAGCACTGTTTTGGAAAGCCACGAAACATTTGAGGGTAGAGATGAAAAACGTTAAGTACAGCATTGCGTCCAGAAATTTTAACTTAATGTAAGATATATACAAGTGCTAACCGGAGAACTGTCATGACAGAAAACTTTAGCATGTAAACCAGTATATTTATAACGAATAATGTAAAGAGTACAAAAACCAGGAAAAATCAAGATCATTTCAGAAAAATCAGGAAAAATTGAGTGTTCGTCAGGATATCAGGAAGCGTGCTAAAAAGTCTGGGATTCCTGAAAAATCAGGAAGGGTGACACCTCTGGTTGTAATAGATTGAGCCAATCGACTCCCTCAATTAGTGCAAAAATGTCGTAAATGTATCATGATTAAGCAAAAAGCGCTGGAAATTAGATAATTTTCTTGAAGTGATCGACTTTTCTATGTTCAATTTCCACCCACAATGGTTCAAAAACGATTTTTGTTTTGTGAATGGATGGCGGATTTTGTGCAATGACGGACATGCGATGTATTTTAGTCAGAACCAAGAAATTTCGTCAACAGTAAGAATTACATGGGTTAACTAGGTTTATCAGTTACAGTAGAACCCCGATTATCCGCGACCGGGTGATCCGCGGTGTCGATTATCCGCCAAAGAGTGTTCCATATTAATTCGATAAAACTTCCCGAATTTTGTCAGTGATTCGCTTACTCTTTTGTTTTGGTCATGGCTTTCACATTATCTGACCAATGGAGTCCACGACTTCACAGATGGATAATTTAAAGATTTTAGTTGATATAGTTTTAATGCTGAAATACCTTTTTTTATATTTGCACCTCATTTTCAGGCATTTTTTGCGTTATCCGCGATTTCCGCTATACGCGGAGCTCTATTCCGCGGATAATCGTGGTTCTACTTTAAATAAGTGTAAAATTTACTTTTCTTCAAAATGGTCGTTGTATATTGTTATGGCTTTGTATGTTTGTTGAGAACTAGTTGGAGTCACTCTTGAGTATGCAGGGTTGTTTACGCAACTTTGTTGAATGCCATCATATTTCAAACGAAGTGATTAAGTTAAGTGCTTTTGAATATTCATGCCCTGACAATGATAAAAACCCTTCGGAACCAAATTGGAGATACGTATCGATTACCCAACCTCCATAACAGCATGACATGGCTATCATAAAACCTTAATTAAAGACTTTCGAGTTTTTTCAACATAATATATTTCTTTCTAAATGTTTCCTTCGTGAATAACTTCGACCAGCTCGGTTGCAAAACATGTGACCTATTTACCAGTCGTCCAACCACGCTCCCGTTCCTGCGTTATGGTAAAATCGTTCCATTTAGGGTTGAGCGTGCCGTGGGCGTGCTGCTTCACTTCCGGGAAAAATTCCCAGCCTTCGTCGATTGAATCCTTTTTAACTGCGGCAGCGATACTGAAGAACAACCCGGAAACGAGTCCGGAAACTACACTACGTTTCCAAGCGCCATAGATACCCCCCGCTGCGAAACCTCCAACAACGTAATTCCATCTGAAAGCGACATAACATAGAATAATTTCATTGTTACGACGAGAATTACTCATACAGTTAACACTTACGCATCATCCTTTCCACGCAATTTTGTTGCGGCATAAGTGCCCACTGTGAAAGCCGAAGCCATTCCCATGAACGGGCCGGTAAAGTAGACATATCGGGCAAGTGACGGTACCACACCTTTCGGCTTGGAAACCATCAAAACCTCGACGGAGGAATAAGCAACACCGGTCATTAATGCATATTTGTTGGTAGTGAACATTTTCCCGACCAAGTCGGTTCCTTCTGGACTATCATAATAGTGCGACTTGAGAAAGTTCATCCTGCCTACAATTCAAATAACGTTCAGTATGATTGCTTTTCAGCACACAAAAACAACAATGGGAATCGGTAATCGGTAATGAATTAGAGAGACTTTAAACTCTGAGAGTTCATTCGTCTCTAATGGGAATCAAAGATTTTTCATCATTAAAATACCTACCAGATCCTGGGGACAATTACAATTTTACGTAATTTGTGCAGGATAGAACTGACTTTGACACTAAACAAAACAAAAACAAAACGGCTGCGTACTGATCGAGAACAACCCACTGGTTTCAACTGTCGTGAATGTTGCATCGCTTTGAGTCAGGGATGCCAGATGCTGATATATGCGATCATTTTAATTCTCCTGTACTCGCGCAAAAAATGGTAACTCGTGTTTTCACAGACTGCGCGCGTCCCTGTAATATTGCTATTGTGTATTTTTGGGTTTAATTGGTATTTATTTAAAAAACATATAATTGAATGAAAAATATCCAGAAAATATGTTTTCTTCGACTTCTTTCAGTGTTAAGGGTCATTTAATTCAGTCACCTCATGGATTCTCTGTCTGTCAAATCGTGTGGGCGAGTATAGATGGATTAAAGGATGTGACTTAAGCCGGGTTCAGACGGTGCGAGTAAGCATACGAGTCGGTCTAGTCAGTTACTGCAGTGCAGCTACTCACACCGTGTGAACACATCATGCCAGTTATTGTCATGTGTGATCCGGCGTGCGAGCTACTTCAAAGTTTTTTGAATTTACTCGCACTTGCATGCTTCACAACGTCAAAAACAGAATTTAGCGTTCGAATCAGTGATGCCAAATGTAATGAAATGTCTCAATTTTTAAGATATTTGAAAATATGTGAAGATATTTATAGACTTGAAAATTATTGGAAAAACAAATAAAACCCTCATAGTTTCTAAACGAAATAATTGTTATTTCGTTTTGCACGCTGGCGGGGCACGCTTTCTTTTTGAGATAGTTTTCTTGAGAATCTCTAATATAGAATCATTATCAGATCACAACTTACAAAAAAAGTATTGTTCTAAGAAACAGAATACATATTCGATTTAAAAAAGTACATTTTCATTCATTATTAAAATTTTTGAAGCGTATTTATTGCACCTGCAAATCGACTATCATTTTCATTTCACAAAATAAATAAAATTAAAAAAAAAATCTTTTAGACTACCATTTATAACATCACATCCTTTCGGAATTATCTGAGCTATGGATGTTTTCGAGATTCTAAAAAATATCGACAACAATCCCAACGATATTCCAAAACAAAGGCACATCAATGTCATTTCTAATTTAACTCTTGCAGGTACAGCATCCCTCATGACTGTATCTTGGCGTTGTATTCGTGGAGCAATTAAATCCAACAGTTTTTTCACTTGTTCAGGTGTTATTATCAACACTGCTCTGTAATCTCGGGGATCCTCATCGTAGAGTTCCTTCAATATTGTATTTGTTGCTCCTTTTCTTTGCATCTAATTCCTGGCCCGAATCCTTTTCTCTTTCTGCTTTTTCGGATAGTACCTTCAGTTCAAAGAAATTCAGCACAAAGTATGTATTTTTAAACACGATCAGCGTTTGTTTTGCTATAAAATTGTGTGATGATACATTCAACTGAAAACCTAAGATGAAAACTGCCAATAAAGAAGTCGATTTTGGACCAATCATTTGACAAATTCGGACCTGATTGCTGTTTCTGACTATTTGATGGACATTTGAAAAGTCGCCTGGCATCCCTGGTAAACCCGTGCCGTAGTATCTAGTTTCTCGCCAGCAGCTCACACTGTGTGAACGGACAAGGCGAGTCAACCAATTGTCAAGCGAGTCCACCGGGTCAGTAGCTGCTCATTGTCAAGTCAGCTACTAGCAACGTATAAATGGGCCTTTATTGTGAAAACGTTTGATTTTGTGAAATCATTTTAAAGCATGCGAAGACTCGTGATTTTTTTTGTAAATAAAAGGAATGGGTTATATCTATGATATAACCGCAAGGTTGACGTGAGACTACCATTGGCTTAGTAATCATTTGTTTGTATTGATTAAATCATTGATTGAATGAAACAATTTTAGAATTCTATTGAATTCAGAATATTTGATGTGTAAGTAAAGAATTTGAACAAACGCCATGTAATGAAAGGCATCTTGGTGTTGATGACTGTGTTAGGGAACACATTTCGATGGGAACAAAAGTTTCCCCAACTTGCATGTATTTGCAATGTCAATTTTCCTAGGCGTCTTGATTTAGATGGCTTTGTTAGAGAACATATGTTCTGTTCAGCGTTCAGTGTATACTTGAGAGCGGATCGAGTTCTGTGAACGCGCACTGTTGCTGACGGAGATGATTTGGTACGGGCCGGAGGCCGTCATATTTGTTTACAATCAATGGAAAGATGGTATTATGCGAAATTGAATTATTATGATAAGTTGAATTAAATAAAAGGAAATATAGATAAATAGGATAGTTGGATAGAATCTAGAACCGAATTGAAGTTGTTTTTTTTTTTTTTTTTTATAATTCGTTTATTTGTACAGGCTCAGTTACATAGGTTTAAAGAAGCCAAACTCTCAACTATACTTTTACTATTAACATGTTTTCTTGATTCTACGGTTAATGAAATAGGAAACCGATTACTCGCGGTTGACTCGAGTTTAGAAGGGTGACACATTTTCTTTAGGAAAAGGATGGGATGTAAGGAGATTGTAACCATGTTCACACTCACACTCACACTCACTTTCACATTCATACTCACACATCACACTGAATTCTTAAACTATCCTCACATCTAATATGTATTAACAATTTAACTTATTCTAATGTTAGGGAACCGATAGCTCGCGAAGGACGAAAAGGAGGAGAAAATGGGGGGGAAAGGATGTAAGAACAATCACACTCGAAGATCGATATCTTTAAGGAAAACATATATTTGGGACATGTAATCAAGGTCTAACCGAGCCAACACATCTCTCACCGGCACATTGGGCTGCCTTCCTCGAGCCCGAAGGGAGTTTTCTAAATTCGATCTGGCGACAAAATATAGCTCGCACGACCAAACAACGTGTTCGATGTCGTGGTAACCATGGCCACAAACGCAGAGATTGCTGTCGGCAAGCTTGAAACGAAAAAGCAGCGCATCTAAAGAACAGTGATTGGACATGAGTCGGGAGAAGGTCCGAATAAAGTCCCGACTCAAGTCCAGACTTTTGAACCATGGTTTGAGGCTAACCTTAGGGATAATCGAGTGGAACCACCGGCCCAATTCATCTTCGTTCCACTTGCGTTGCCAGTTAGCGATGGTATTTTTACGAACTAAAGAATAAAATTCATTGAAGGCGATTTGACGCTGATAAATATCGCCTTCAATTGCACCTACCTTTGCTAATGAGTCAGCCCTCTCATTACCCGAAATGGAGCAATGTGAAGGGACCCAGACAAAAGTAATGACATAACAGCGTCTGGATAAAGCACTCAAAATTTCTCGTATTCTCTCAAGGAAGTACGGCGAGTGCTTTTCCGGCCTCACTGAACGGATAGCTTCGACAGAGCTAAGACTATCCGTTACAATGTAATAGTGTTCAACAGGTCGTGAGGCGACGCTGTCCAGCGCCCAGTGTATTGCTGCCAATTCAGCAATATATACTGAGCAAGGATACTGAAGACTGTGTGAGGTGCTAAAAAATTTGTTGAACACTCCAAATCCTATGGACTCATTCATAGAGGACCCATCAGTAAAGTACATATTATCACAATTGACACGCCCATACTTTGCTTTGAAGATCGTAGGAGCGATCCTCGATCGAAGATAATCTGGAATTTCATGGATTTTCTCCTTCATGAACAGATCAAAATGTACAGAGGAATTGATGTAGTCAGAAAAACAAACACGGTTGGGAATATACGAAGAAGGATCAACCTGCATGGTGATGAATTCATGATATGAGCTCATGAATCCAGAATGAAAATTTAGCTCGATAAGCTGCTCAAAATTTCCGATCACCAATGGGTTCATAACCTTACACCGGATGAGGAACCGAAGAGATAATAAATTGAAGCGATCTTTTAGTGGGAGTAGGCCTGCCAAAACCTCGAGACTCATGGTATGCGTTGAGGGCATACATCCCAACGCGATACGGAGACAAAGATACTGAATTCGCTCGAGTTTAATGAGGTGTGTTTTGGCAGCTGATTGAAAACAGAAACTGCCATACTCCATCACTGAGAGAATAGTTGTTCGATACAACATTATAAGATCTTCGGGATGGGCTCCCCACCAGGTGCCGGTAATTGTACGGAGAAAGTTTATTCTTTGTTGACATTTTTTACTCAGATACCTAATATGGGCCCCCCAAGTACATTTAGAGTCGAACCAGACCCCAAGATACTTGAATGACATAGCATGAGTGATCGGTTTACCCAAAAGTTGAAGCTTTGGTTTTGCTGGTTTATGCTTCCTAGAAAAAACCACCATCTCTGTTTTCTCCGTGGAGAATTCGATCCCTAGCCCAATGGCCCAGGTTGAAAAATTGTTCAAAGTAGCTTGTAAGGGTCCTTGCAGGTCGGATTCGTTTGATCCTACGACAGACACCACTCCATCATCTGCAAGTTGTCTTAGGTTGCAATTTTGTGTAAGGCAATTGTCGATGTCGCTTACATAGAAGTTGTACAAAAGGGGGCTTAAACATGAGCCCTGAGGGAGGCCCATGTAAGAGATCCGACTCACTGCCGAATCTCCATGAGAAAAATTCAAATGTTTCTCACAAAGCAAGTTATATAACATATTATTCAATAGAGGCGGCAGACCCCGAGAGTGTAATTTGTCTGACAGGACCTCTATTGAAACTGAATCAAACGCCCCCTTTATGTCCAAGAATACTGAAGCCATTTGTTTTTTTTCGGCGTAAGCCATTTGAATTTCTGAAGAAAGCAACGCAAGACAATCATTCGTCCCCTTGCCCCTGCGGAACCCATATTGTGTATCTGAGAGTAGGCCATTCGTTTCAACCCATCGATCAAGGCGAAACAAGATCATTTTCTCCAACAATTTCCGTATACAAGACAGCATTGCTATTGGGCGGTACGAATTGAAGTCGGACGCGGGTTTTCCGGGTTTTTGAATAGCTATAACTCGTACTTGTCTCCAATCATCTGGAACAATATTATGTTCCAGAAACCGATTGAATAAATTCAACAAGCGATGTTTCGCCACACCAGGGAGGTTTTTCAACAAGTTGAACTTAATTCTATCCGATCCTGGAGCCGAATTGTTACAAGAAAGGAGAGCAAGAGAGAATTCTACCATCGAAAACTCGGAATCAAGATCGCACCTATCTTGTGGTATGTCTCGAACAATTTTTTGCACAGGAGCGGAATCAGGACAAACCTTCCGTGCAAAATTAAAAATCCATCGATGTGAATATTCTTCGCTTTCATTCGTTGATGAGCGATTTCGCATGTTTCGAGCCACTTTCCATAATTTTTTCATTGACGTTTCTCGTGATAAACCTCCCACGAAATTTCGCCAATAAGCACGTTTTTTCCCTTTGATCAAATTTTTGAACTGATTCTCAAGGGCTAAATACATTTGAAAATTTTCAGGGGTTCCACGTTTCCGAAAAGCTTTAAATGCATTCGATTTTTCTACATAAAGCTTGGAACATTGGCTATCCCACCATGGATTGGGAGGCCTTCGGCGAATGGTGGAACCTGGGATGGGTTTCGTTTGAGCGCGAACCGCGCTGTCATATATCAAACGAGAAAGGAAGTTATACTCCTCCAATGGAGGTAAACCATCTCTGGAATTGATGGCTAGAGCAATCGCGTCCGCATATTTTTTCCAGTCAATGTGTCTTGTGAGGTCATATGCCATGTTTATAGATTCAGAAGAATTCGACCCAATGGTGATGGAAATTTTGATTGGCAAGTGATCACTACCGTTGGGATCCTGGATTACATTCCACTTGCAATCTAACGATAGTGAATTCGAGCAAAGCGAGAGGTCAAGAGCACTAGGGTTAGCAGGAGGTTTAGGTACACGTGTTGTTTCCCCAGTGTTCAAAATGGTCATATTGAAGCTGTTACAAAGGTCATATATCAACAATGAACGATTGTCGTCGTACTGTTCCCCCCAGGCAGTTCCGTGAGAGTTGAAGTCTCCCAAGATCAATCGTGGCTCAGGAAGGAGTGAGCACATGTCATCAAGTTGTTTGCGGCTAACCGCAGCTCTCGGAGGCCAATACAAGCTGACAATACAGAGGTCTTTGCCTCTGATGTTTGCATGACAAGCAACAGCTTCGATCCCTCCAATAGTTGGAAGGTCAATTCTAAAAAATGAGTGGCACTTATTGATCCCCAAAAGCACCCCTCCGTATCTATCATCACGGTCCAAGCGTATAATATTAAAATCGTGGAAAGAGATATCATCTCGCGAAGAAAGCCACGTTTCGGACAGAGCAAAAACATCACAATTGAAGTTATGAATTAAAAATTTGAATGTATCCAATTTAGGGATAAGACTACGACAATTCCACTGTAAAACAGTGATATCTCCGACCTCTCTATTTGAATTAGACATCAAGAGAGATAATCATTGCAAGGAGGGGCCATGTTTGCATCAATTGCTGCAAAATTGTCTTTAATACTGGAAGCATTGAAATGACAATGGTTCTGATGGAGTCGGAAACGTTAAAACACTTGAAGATTTGATCCAAAAGGTCAGACAACTTTATAAATCCCGATTGGGAAGTTGAACTGGACGGAAAAATAGGGACAGTTGGGGTTTTTGATGTCCCCTCGAGTGCTGGGTTGTTCGAAGGTGAACTATTACCACGGAAGCCAGGAGGAACCTGATTTTGCTTGTCCGCTGCACTCGATTTTTTAGGCAAGCTAACAGAGGATATAACCGTGGGGACTTGTTCTTGAACTTTGGGAGTGGTCACATTTTTGCGCCGGGGATTCCCTTTGAAAATAAACGGTGTGCCCTCGCTAGCTGTGTCCGCTTCCATTTCATCAACTGGCAACGCGGAAAAGGTATTGTGTGTTGAGATTGGTTGTTGTTGTTGAGCCAGTAGAGAAGCGCCCTTTAAAATTTCCGCAAAAGTACGTTTCGAGCGTTCCTTTAAAGAGCGCTTCTGCTTCTCCCAGCGACTCTTGTAAGTTTCACAAGCTGAGAGCACGTGTGGGGATCCTCCGCAATATGGACACTTATGCTCAGTCGCACTGCAGGATTTCCCCACATGTTGCTCTCCGCAAGTGGCACAGCGCTCCTTGTTGGCACAATAATCTGCTGTGTGACCAACTGACTTGCATTTGTTGCAAGTCATGGGCTTTGGCACGAAGAGTCGCAGTGGTAGCCTCAATTTGTCTACCATAACGTAGTCAGGGAGGGCGGAACCAGCAAAAGTTACTCGAAACGAGTCGGACGGCGTGAATTTTGTTTTTCCCTCTTCCTGGGACACTTTTCCTAACTGTTGGCAGTCCAAAATTTTAACTATCGACCGAGGAAGCTTTTTAAATCTGCCATCTCCCTTTTTTATAAATTCGCTCGTCAGACCCGTTTCTGTAATCACCCCCGAAATTTCTACGTTATGGCAGGGCACATAGGCGCGATATTCTAGGATGAATCTATTGTCGACAACAATCTCGTTAGCTTGCTTCCGATCAGCCACGACAACACGCAGTTTGTTCGGTCTAACCTTTCTCATTTCGACCACGGAGGAATAATTTTTTGTCAGATCTTTCATAATCTGAATGACATTCAGCGATTTCCCGTTGGGTTTGGGCCGGAAGAAAACAACCCATGGACCAGTTCCAGGTGCATCCTCTGGATAAACCTTGACACGGGGAGAGGACAAAACAGAAGAAGAAGACGAGGACGAGGTTTGGGTGGGAACGGGGACGGTAGAGGGGGGAGATGAGGTGGATGGTTGAGAGGGATCAGGAGCAACAGATGAGGAATGCGAGGTCGATGGTTGAGTTAAAACGGGGGGGTTCGGGGGATGAGTGGCGAGGTTTGTGGATTTCTTAGAGGGGGGCTTTTTAATCGACGACTCTTCTGTATCACACGGAACGCGCTTAAGCGATTTTCCGGCACCTTTTTGTGCAACGGAAAGGGAGTCATCGAAGGAGATCTCCATATTAAAAGACCCCCCACCTTCATCAATCATTTATGTGGCTGATAATTGCAATAGTTTGAATGATTCCTATAACCTAATAAAAAAAACAAAGAAAAACAAAAAATAATAAAACTACTTGCTAACGCACACCAGTGCGATGATTGCGGTAACGGCTGCTGCTCGATCGGATGATTGCAGACGCCGCTGCGATTGTGCACTTTTCAGTCCGGTGCTCGTTCTCACGTTCTCACTCACAGCGATTCACACGAGATGCACCAGTACAATTTAACTTAGCGATCGGCTGATCGCGTGTTGGGCGCTCGGCACAAATGAAATGGTGTATCACACCACTAAGCGCGTTCTTCCACACTGATATTGTGTGCGTGCGATTGACCACCGTGTCCGACTCCAATTTGCGATGGCGATGAATTGGCGAGAAATGAAAGCCAGCCACTTTGGCAGGCCTTGTTGCGGCTTCTCCACTCGCTGATTGCGAGGTTGAACACAATGTCCACAAGACCACGGTAAACGCGTGATAATAAAAACACCAGGGCGAGTAAGGTTAATAACAGCTTACAGCACTCGATCACGATTACGGGAACGCGAAAGTAAACGACTGATTGCTTGCGCTGTCCAGACTTGAATGGTAATGAAGTTGTTGTTGCTGAAGAATTTAAATAGAAAACTAAAATGTAAGGAAAATAATTATTTGTACCTATGTAATTTAAACATGAAAATAATTACAGCTTTGAGTGCTTCAAAGTAACAGTACTCCAAGGATTGTTTTTTTACGAACGAAACACTACTCAAAGATTTTATATTCTTTCTGATGGAGAGATACAACTATCCTTGCTGTGACCAGGACGACAGCTTCGATGCTAGTGTTCGCTGCGATCGTTGCCGGAAGTGGTTCCATTTCTCGTGCGTTGGAGTCGACGATAGTATTGCGGAGGTGGTATGGTTTTGCCTGCCGTGCATTGGAGAAGACGAATCCATTCGACAATCTGTTGGAACGACAGGGAAGACAAGAACGCGGTCGCAATCTCATGTGACTGTAAGATCCGGTAGTAGCAAGATCGAAGAAACCCATCAAGTTGGTGAGTCTTTGAAAAATAAGAATACTCAAAAAGACATTGTAAAAGATAGTAGTAAAGCGGAAGTTTCGAAAGAAAATAAAAATAAAGAAGATTTTACGATAGGGGATCAAGAAATATCCCAGTTAGGTGTTGAAAATATTAATAGTTCGATACAAAATTATTTCGCGCCTGCTATTCCTAATTCTGAAACTACAAAAACGGGTCACAATGTTCCTAAAGATCCACGACGTGTACGTAAAAGCGGAAGTGTGTTGTCAACGGAATCGAGAAAAGAAAAAGCTATGCGAGAACTCGAGAGGTTAGAGGAAATGAGCCGAATTAAACAACTTGAGGAGGAAAACGAAAGGAAGATCTTAGAACTAGAGAAGAAACGGATCGAAAGGCTGCGCCAAGAAGCACAGAAGAAACATGATTTACTTTTGGACTTTTGGAAGAAGAGTCGGATCCTGATGAGGAAAATGTTTCTGGGCAAGACAAAGTCGATTACCACGAAAAGGAGACTGGGGCAAACCGGGAAGTCTATCGTCAACAAGAGCAACATGAAATTCGACAAGATAAAAAAAACATAAAACAGGACAAAATCGGAGCTCGATATGTCGAGTCCCAAGGAATCCTGACAATGATTGTTCCTCCGATTCGACGGATGGAGAGGCTAATGTTTGTGCAAAAAGTGAATCGAAACAATTCACCCGAATACAGAGTGGACCGTCACGGTTGCAAATCGCATCTCGACAGGTTTACTCCAAAAGTCTTCCGAAGTTTGCTGGTGATCCGCAAGAATGGCCACTGTTCATCAGTGCATACGAACAGGCAAATTTATCGTGTGGATTTACAAATGCTGAAAATTTAGTTCGGCTTCAGGAAGCCCTTAAAGGAAAGGCACTAGAAGCTGTCAGACATCGTATGCTGTTGCCTGAAAACGTACCAGCAGTCATCGAGAAGTTGAGAAAGCGCTTCGGTAATCCAGAAATTTTATCGACTATGTTAGCTAACCGTATACGACAACTCCCAGGTCCCAATTCGGAGAATTTGGAAACTATAATAGAATTCGGGAGTGCTGTTGAGGAGTTCACTGAGCACTTGAAGGCAGCGAAACTTGTGGATCATCTAAAGAATCCCATTTTTATGCAGAGCCTAGTGCAGAAATTGCCGACAAGCTACGCGATGGAGTGGGTAACATTTAAACGTCAAGCTAGAGTGGTGGACCTACAAACATTTGGTGCTTTCATGGAGGAATTGGTTGAGAAGGCTCTAGAGGTGCACTTTGAGCGAATCGAACTGGAAGATTTAATAGTCTCAAAAAGGCGAGAAAAGTCGAAAGTCAAGGGTTTCATTCACAAGACTGACGGGGATTGTCAAAATTATAGTTGCCAATTTCAATCCAGAGAATCATCGCCATGCAAATTATCTGATACACCCAGAAAAACTCACGAAACTAATACGATAAAACATGATAGAAAAATTGATTTGAAGTGTTCCATTTGTTTGATGTCTGGACATTATGGAAGAAATTGTATACAATTTCGATTATTGAGCCTCGAAGAGCGGTGGAAAACTGTATATCGACTAGATTTATGTGCACTGTGTCTCTACAATCACGGAGAAAAACCATGCAGATCAAGATTAGTCTGTGGTATTAATGGATGTAATGATCATCATAATTCTGTATTGCATGGAATGCCTGTTGCGGGTCCGTCGAGAGTTGAAGGTAGATGTAACAGCCATCGACAGTCCGGAAAGACTATTCTGTTCAGAATGGTACCTGTGACACTGTACAATAAATCCAAAAATGTAGATACATTGGCACTCATCGATGAAGGGTCGTCAGTCACATTGATTGAAGCAGAGACAGCGAAGCTACTCGATGCCGACGGAGAGTTGGAACCGTTAAAAATGTGCTGGACGAACGGGGTTAGTCGCACGGAGGATAGATCAAAAAAATTATGTTTGGATATTTCCGGAGAAAATATGCCCATGCGTTTCAAATTTAATGCTCGAACTGTAACCAAGTTGGACCATCCTCTCCAAGGTTTTGACTCCCGGAAGCTTACTGAATATTTAGATTATTTGGATGACATCAAAATACCGAGCTACGAAGAAGCTACACCAAAAGTGCTGATAGGTCTAGATAACATTCACCTTATCTCACCTTTAGATTCCCGGATCGGAGATTCGGGGTATCCAATTGCTGTTCAGTGCCGATTGGGGTGGACAGTGTATGGGCCATGTCCAGGACTGGTCACAAGTGTTCCATTTATTGGACACCATCGTTGTATGTGTGAAGAATGTAGCGCGTCTGATCGACAATTAGATGCTTTACTGAAAGATCATTTTCAACTGGAATCGGTAGAGGTCCCATCAATTCGTCTGGAATCGAAAGAAACCCGTCGAGCACGTGAAATATTGGGAAGAACTACCAGACGCATCGGCGAAAGATTTGAGACCGGATTATTATGGAGGGAGGACCGCATATTTTTCCCAGAAAGCTACTCAATGGCTTTTAAGCGACTCAGGAGTTTGGAGTTACGAATGGAGAGATATCCGGGAGTACGTGATAAACTGCAATGTCAGCTAAAAGAGTACATAAAAAAGGGCTACGCCTATCATATAACGGAACGGGAACTTCGTGAAACACCAACAGGAAAAGCTTGGTATTTACCACTGAATTTCGTAATAAATCCGAAGAAACCTGATAAGGTTCGATTCGTGTGGGATGCCGCAGCGAAGGTCAACGGTGTTTCACTGAACGATAAACTTCTAAAAGGTCCAGATATGTTGACATCATTATCCGGGGTTATTAGCAGCTTCCGTGAGAGAAAGATTGCATTTGGGGGTGACATTCGTGAAATGTTTCACCAAATAAGGGTTCGCGCAGAAGATCGACAAGCTCAACGTTTTCTTTTCCGCACGAACCCAGGCGATGAGCCACAGATTTATGTGATGGACGTGGTTATCTTCGGAGCTAGTTGTTCTCCTTGCTCATCTCAGTTCATTAAGAATTTGAATGCACAAGAGTATTCTGCAGAATATCCAGAAGCAGCCGAAGCGATTATGAGTAAGCATTATGTTGACGACTACTATGACAGCGTTGATACCGTGGAAGAGGCAGTTCGACGAGCCAATGAAGTGAAGCAATTACATGCGAAAGGAGGCTTCGAGATTCGGAATTGGGTCAGTAATTCCTTAGATGTCATGCACCGCCTAGGTACAAACCAATCGGAAGAATCCAAGGTTCTGGATGTTGATAAGAATGAAGAAGCGGCTAGAGTGTTGGGAGTAAAGTGGAATACGGTAGATGATGTATTTATTTTTACGCTAGACATGCGGAAAGACCTTCAGCCGTTCATTCAGGATAGTGCATGGCCTACTAAACGGATTGCATTGAGGTGCATCATGAGTATGTTCGACCCTAAACAATTTCTTGCTCCACTGCTAATTCACGGACGTATTCTGATGCAAGATCTTTGGTGAAGTGGTATCGGCTGGGACGATAAAGTAAGAGAGGAGCATTATGAAAGATGGTTAAAATGGACACGCTTACTTACGTTGATTGACACCATCAAAGTACCACGATGTTACTTGGGAGAAGCGAATTCAAAAGTATACAAGTCGATACAGCTGCATGTATTCGTCGACGCTGGTGAAGAAGCCTATGGAAGTGTAGCATATTTCCGATTCACCGACAAAGAAATTATTCGTTGTGCGTTCGTTGAAGCGAAAGCAAAGGTGGCACCGTTACAATATTTATCCATCCCTCGAAAAGAATTGGAGGCTGCTGTATTGGGGGCACGTTTATCAAAAATAATTAGAGATAATCACTCATTTTTAATCCCAAAAGTATTCTTTTGGACTGATTCGAATGCTGTTTTTTCCTGGGTGAGGTCAGAGCAAAGGAAGTATAAGCCATTTGTGGCCCACCGTATTGGAGAGATTTTAAGCATCATAAATCCTGATGACTGGTATTGGGTTCCCACAAAGTTCAACGCAGCTGATGATCTTACAAAATGGGGAAAGACCACAGAGTTACGATCAGAAAGTCGATGGTTCCATGGACCGGAATTTTTGTATCTTTCGGAAAAACTGGCCAGAACAGAAACAAATCGCAGCAGAAATAGTAGAAGAACTGAGGACAAGTGTACTGTTCCATGAAATTGAACTACCCGAAGGATTAGTTCAACGAGTACAACATATTTCCCGCTGGAACGTGTTGGTTCGAACAATTGCGACATCAATACGATTCGTTTCGAATTGTAAACGTCGAGTAAAAGGTATGGCTATTGAGGCATTGCCTTTTTCAAGGAGAATAAACAAGAAATCATTATTTCCATCCGTCGAAGTACCGTTACGACAGGAAGAATACCTGGCAGCCGAAAATTGTTTATGGCGGGTTGCACAGGGAGAAGAATTCGCAGACACGGTGAAGGTTCTAGTGAAAAATAAGGAGCTAGCGATTGGGGAAAAAATTCAGTTGGAGCGGTCGGATCAACTGTATCCATTATCACCGTTTCTAGATGAGTTTGGAGTCATCAGAATGGAAGGCAGGGCAGAGCGGGCCGTATATGCAGCATTTGATGCACGTTATCCCATTATTCTTCCGAAAAAACACATAGTAACATCCAAATTGGTTGAGTATTATCATATACAATGCGGCCATAGCAGCAGAGAAACAGTTGTCAACGAAATTCGTCAACGTTTTTACATTAGTTGCCTTCGATCAATAGTTAAAAAAATAATGAAAAATTGTTTGTGGTGTAAGATAAGAAAAACGAAACCTATAGTGCCACGAATGGCACCCCTTCCAGCACAACGGTTGGCGGCTAGGATGGATCCAGTTTCATACGTCGGAATTGACTATTTCGGTCCATTAGAAGTGTCTATCAGTCGACGGAAGGAAAAAAGATGGGTGGCATTATTCATGTGTATGACGGTACGTGCAATACATTTAGAGGTGGCGTACAGCCTGACGACGGAGTCGTGCAAAATGGCGATCAGAAGGTTTGTTAAGCGTCGTGGTAGTCCCATCGAAATCTTCTCGGACAACGGAACAAATTTTGTAGGAGCGAGTAGAGAATTGGCATCGGAGATTCACAGAATTAATGTAGATTGTGCCGACACATTCACTAACGCTCGTACACGATGGAATTTTAACCCACCATCTGCACCGCATATGGGAGGAGTGTGGGAGCGAATGGTTCGTTCGGTTAAGGAAGCCATGAAAGTGTTTGCTGATGGAGGAAAGTTGACTGACGAGATCCTGCAGACAGTACTGACTGAAGCTGAAGATCTCATCAATTCCCGACCCTTAACATACACATCAACAAACTCAAAAGAGGATCCAGAAGCAATTACGCCGAATCATTTTCTTCGCGGGCGTTCCTCGAATCAATGTCCACCGTCGAGAATACCAGTCGATGTTGCGAGTACTTTGAGAAGTGGATACATCAGAGCGCAATATTTGAGCGATGAACTTTGGTATCGTTGGCAGCGAGAGTATCTTCCCGGTCTAAATAAAAGATCGAAGTGGTTTACAGATCAACGACAAATAGTGCCAGGAGATTTGGTGTTTGTCGTGAATGGGGATAAACGGAGCACTTGGGAGCGTGGACTAGTTACAAAAGTTTTCCCAGGAGCTGATGGCAGAATTCGTTCAGCTTCTGTGCGCACGAAAAGTGGTTCGAAGACGAGACCATTAACGAGTTTAGCAGTACTGGAAGTTTGAAATGGTAAACCCAGTTATGATCCTGATCAGGATCAGTACCAGGGCTTACGGCCGGGGGAGATGTTCTGTTCAGCGTTCAGTGTATACTTGAGAGCGGATCGAGTTCTGTGAACGCGCACTGTTGCTGACGGAGATGATTTGGTACGGGCCGGAGGCCGTCATATTTGTTTACAATCAATGGAAAGATGGTATAATGCGAAATTGAATTGTTACGATAAGTTGAATTAAATAAAAGGAAATATAGATAAATAGATAGTTGGATAGAATCTAGAACCGAATTGAAGTAGTTGTTGCTGAAGAATTTAAATAGAAAACTAAAATGTAAGGAAAATAATTATTTGTACCTATGTAATTTAAACATGAAAATAATTACAGCTTTGAGTGCTTCAAAGTAACAGTACTCCAAGGATTATTTTTTTACGAACGAAACAACATACTTCGATTATAACAAAAATAACCCCCCCTCCCATCCATTTACATGTATTTGCAAAGCGGATTCCTCAGGTAAATTGATTTAGAAGTCTGTGTTGGGGAAACCGTGAATCAGACTAATCAAAACTTAGGTAGGGCGTTTAGATAACGCAAAAGATTCCACAGACGTTCAATTGTTTATCGCATGAAAAATAATATTTTATTCATTGTGGTAGATGCGTAGAAAATGTGGTAGATGCGTAGAAATGAATCCATGATCGTTTTTTACAGAGATTGAATAGATGAAAAAAAAATCATTGTTGCAATAGATAATTGGGGGTTGTCTAAATCGATTGGCGTAAAATTCTCGCAGATCCATCAATAAATAAGTGATAACCGCTCAAAATAGTTTTTTTTCTTGACGCGGCCGATATTATAAGGTTTTACTGGAACGTTCTATGGAGAAAATGAACTAGATAATTGGACGAGTTAGATTCGTTATTGATTTGTTAACAAAAATATTGTTCTCTATAAAAACTAAAAAACGATATTTGTTCCATTATATTTGTTTTCATTACACGTAAATACGTGATTTTATGCGCTATTTTTCTAGTTTTTGGTCGAGTGCATGTTTAGGCCAGTTCAGTTTTGCTCTCAGTTGCAGGTCTCAGTTTTTCTTTTGCTGTATATGGCGTAAATTTATTTCAATTCACGACCTAAACTATTGTTTTGTTGTAATAAGAATATTTGATTACATTTGTTTATATACAATGTTCAAATGCTTTTGCGCATAATTAATCAAGAGAGAATACATTTGACACGTAATATAAGCGTCTCAGAGAAACTTTGTACTTACGAAAAACTTGTTCGTATTCGTATTTGAGTATACCCATATTTCACATCTAAGTTACTAGCCATTTAACAACTGACTAGTATCGCTATCCGTTCATCACAATGGTTTCTTCTTAGCATTATCCAAATTCTGCAACTCCATACGAAGGAACATTTGCAGACTAGGATCGGTAATTTTTTTCAAGACTATTTCGCGTGCCTTTTCACCTCCATCACCCAATATTTCCGTTAGCTCTTTAGCATATGCAATCCATACACAATTCTGACATCCGGACATACAACAGGTGGTTGGTTCTGGAGGTACCTAAATACCAAAGTTTTAATATGATAAGAATAATTGGGAGTGCATGAATAAAAATCAAATAGTACCTCAATGTTGCTGGAATTTTCATCTTTATTTCCGTTACCACTTGTAGAACATAACTTACGGATTTGAAAGTATCTCTCAATGTTCCTTTGTATAGCTTGAGCCCTTATCATAGTATTTCAGGCTTTATGTTTGTTCGTGTTGGATTAAACCACTGGGAACAACTAGTTCTGGCGGTTATTCAACACTTTTTCTAATCACAACAAAAGTTCTAAGCACCTTCGCAAAGACCGATATGCGAAACAAACTAGTTAATAAATGAATTTATTTAACATTAGATAACTTCTATAAGATTTCCTGTATCACCACTGCTGATGTTGAAGCTGATTCAAAACCAGTAATCAGAACTATCTTGGAGTTATATCGTTATATACAAACACACTCGATTGTTTGCATTGTTTGTGAATTTGACGCAATGTCAGGTAATAATCACTAGCAGCGTTGCCATATATTATAAAGATAAAAATCAAGAGAAAATCAGGATTGCTTAGGGAGGGTGGTCCTAAAACGATCCTCCAAATCGTATTTTTGACGTAGGATTACGTCTTTCGGGAACATATTGGTGTAGAAATTGATAATCGAAAATCGAGTACATCGTTAAAGTTGTCCACATTCAAACGCTTATTGCTCAGTCATTTCATGATGGATTGATGAAATTTTTGCGTCAATCGATTTCGGAACTCCATAACAATTTTGACGTAGGACTACGTCTAACCGGAAGATATAGGGGGTGAAATGGAAATCTAGGCACTGAACAAGTAGGAAAAAATGCAAGATTTGGAACGCTTATAACTCGAGCATTTCTCAATAGATCGCAAAGGTTTTTGCATCAATTGATAGGAAATATATCTACGCATCTATCATAACGAATAACATTTCATTTTTCTTGAGATAAATAATTGAATAATTGTGAAATATCAAGCATTGTCCAAATGCACTATGTGCCCATTTTTGATTGGTCCATTTTGTGCTCCTCAAATCGTACCGACCAAAACGGACAACCAGAGCAGCAGCAAAATACAATGAAGCACGATTGGAAAGGAAAAAGAAAAAAAAATTAACAAAACATTGGTCGCAGTCTCACACATGCGTAATTCTCGAGCCAGCCAGTCAGCTTAAAAATCCCCGCTCCGCTGCCGTAACGATCATTCTTTGTGTGTACACCGACTTGACAACATCGTTGCTGGACGAGCTGGACGGCGAGGGATCGAGTGCCTTTCTCAAGGCAAGAGGGCGGAGGTGGTAGCGCTGGAGTAGAGTAGAGTAGAGTTTTCAAAGGGCCTTTCTCAAGGCTAGAGACGAATGAACTGCAAAAGTTTAAAGTCTCTATAATACAATACCTTCCTTCCTTCCGTAACGATCATTCTCATTCAAACCGTACACCACATCGGTTCGCATCACAACACATCAACAAACCAACCCAAGCAGCCATGTCTGGACATGGTAAAGGAGGAAAAGTGAAGGGAAAGGCAAAATCCCGCTCGAATCGTGTTGATCTGGAGTTCCCCGCAAGGGTAGCTAGGCCGAGCGCGTTAGTACCAGTGCACCAGTCCACCTAGCCGGCGTTATATAGTTTCGGCCGCCGAAGTGATCGAGTTGGCTGGTAAAGCTGCTCGCGACGATAAGAAAACCCGCATTCAGAACAGAACACATCAAGACAAAAACAGGCAGTTGCAGCGAGTGGCGAGTGGCAAACGCAATCGCAAAACGGCATCAGGTAGCAGAAGAAAAAAGTTTGTTCTTTTTACAATCTGCTTTGGTGGCAAATCCAGAACAAGGCGGCATCGAGGGCGTTCGAAATGTTTTTTTTTTCAAAACCACGAGTACTAAGTTTTCTAAATTGGAACCATTCCATAAAACAAGGCACTTTTCAGGGCCATTAAACCTTCCAAAAAAGAGTTTAGGAAATAAAGTTCAATGCTTTCTAAAACATTATCCAAAATAATAATAAAACACAAATTGATGTTTTCATAATTTGTTTGCCAGGATCTGATGAGTATGTGAATTTGGCAGTTGTTCTGAGCTTATTGATAGTTGGGGACTTTCCCGATTATTCAATTTTCACCAATTCTTAAATTGCTTCTAGATTGAAAGTACAGTAATTTATGTTTAGCTCGACATTTAGCTAATTGGATGGATCTGTAATGCGACATTTTTGTAAACATAGAGTTCGGGGGCCAAATTATGACCCACATTGAAAGTCGACACTGTACCACTGTCATCGCAAATGTTAAATTACAGGTTAAAATCGCCTCCAATGCGACACTGAGTGTTTCTCTGGCACGTCGCATTAAATGTAATTTACTGAACAATATGTCACAAGCTGGATGGGAAGAAATTTTCCAACTGTGAAAGCTGTGGCGAGTGGCAAACGCAATAGCTAAACAGGAAGGTTTAACCGAACAAGATGGGGATATCGAGTGATAACAAAAACACAACACCAAAGGTTCTTTTCAGAACCATCAACATGTTCATAAAGAGTAAACAGTAAACTAATCCATTTTTCAGGTAGATAGGTAGGTATTCAAGTGGGAGAAGAAAATAAAACAATATATAAAAAATATATATTTAACAAAAGCTGTCCCCTTTGTATAGTCCTACGTCACTCCGGTTATGTCCCCGACATTACCCACCCGTCTTTTTTATATTGAAGAAAATAATATATGTCATTCACGTTTTGTTATTATGAGCAAGTTCATGGGTCCAATCGCAGAACTGTTCATTGATTGATCTTCTATTCGTCTCCGTTGAATTTACTTTTTACTATAAAATTCCTAGTATTTCTAACAAAACACATCATTATAATATCATATTATTTTCAGACACAATTCTCGTTCAAGATTTTTCAACCACTAGTAAATAACATGTTTCTCCGTTACATGGAATAAATGTTTTATACAGAAAATATGAGAGAATAAAGACAGCCCTAAATCGGACAATTCCTTCCTCGAGTTCTGCTCTTATCAACACATCTGGCGATCCTTTTTTTTTGGTATAGATAGAAGAAGATATAGAAGTGCGTTTCATCACATTAAAATACATTTCCAGTTTCGAACAAAGATCAATTTCGCTAGCGCAAACATCAAATGGACTAACAGCACTTGTCACTATGTAATTGTAGAACATATGGTAATTTCATTTTCCGAATTTTCCCTTTTTCCTTCAGAGATTTTCAATTGTCATTTTTGGCTGGAATATTTTTGGTTGAAATATGTGTAATATTTCTATGGGACCCCCTTTCCATTCCAGAGTAGGGAGAGGGGTCATACCATTATAGAAACATTTCTCATACTCAAAAACCCTCACATCCCAAATTGTGCTTGATTAGCTTTCGAGTTATGCAGAAATTTCGGTTTCATTTGTATGACAGCCCACCCTCAGAGAGCGGGAGGAGTGTCTAACCACCATAGAAACATTTATTACACCCTAAAACCTCAATATGCCTAATTTGATTTCATTTGCTTAAATAATTCTCGAATAATGCAGAAATTTGTGTTTCATTTGTATGGCGCCTGTTCTCTGACTGACTGACCTGAAAGACTGTTCTCTGAAGCTGGCCTGGTGTACGAAGCAAAGCATGTTAAAGTCTGCTTCATTTAATTGTGGAACAAATTCTTTTGCTCATTGTGGCGCTCCTAGTGGACGGATTTGGAAACTTTTTTCACCCACGTGTCGGGAAATTCATTACCTTTCACCATGTATTTATGTCATAACACCAAACGATAGCATTTTGTAAACAACCGCCATGGAAGCCGAACGGAGAGATAAAATTGTGCACAGTTTTCTTGAAAATCCATTGTTGTCGGCATCTAAGCTAGCTAAACAGCTTAAAATGCCCAGAAATACCGTATGGCGTGTTATCAAGCAGTACAAGGAAACATTGACGACGGCTCGGAAGCCGCATTCGAAGCGTCGGAGTGGAACTGTCGACCGGAAACTGCGTGGGAAAGTCATCAAGGCCGTCAAGAGGAATCCCAATCTTTCAGACCGCGATTTGGCCAATAAGTTCCAGGCCGCTCACAGTACGGTGCGACGAATTCGTCTCCGGGAAGGAATAAGGTCATTCCGAGCCAGCAAACAGCCAAATCGGACGCTGAAGCAGAACAATGTGGCCAGAATCCGTGCTCGAAAGCTGTACGACCAAGTGCTGACCAAGTTCGACGGATGTATTCTGATGGACGATGAGACCTACGTGAAGGCGGACTTTGGGCAAATCCCAGGTCAAACATTTTATTTGGCGACGGCTCGGGGGGATGTACCTGCAAAATTTAAGTTCGTGCTTGCGGATAAATTCGCCCGCAAGTACATGATTTGGCAGGGGATATGCAGTTGTGGACAGAAAACCATAGTCTTTCTCACTGACAAGACAATGACATCAGAAGTCTACAAAAAAGAGTGCCTACAGAAACGGATTCTGCCGTTTATTCGTGCCCACGACCGTCCAGTAATGTTTTGGCCGGACCTCGCAAGCTGCCATTACAGCAAAACGGTTATGGAATGGTACGCAACGAACGGGGTCAGCGTATTACCGAAGGACCTCAACCCCCCAAACTGCCCCCAGTTCCGGCCGATAGAGAAATACTGGGCAATCACGAAGCGGAGGCTTAAGGCAAAGGGAAAACTTGTTAGGAACATGAATGAAGAACTGGTGGAATCAAATCGCCAAAACGGTGGACGAAAAGGGTGTGCGCCGCCTAATGTGCCGTATTACGGGAAAAGTACGAGAATTTCTTCGAAACAGCAATGAATAATTTTTTTTATGAAAGAGTAAAGAAAATGCTACATTTGTATGAAAAACAAATTATGAATTCGTTAATAAATGACTGAACTATATTGTCCGGATAGGCCGGATACCGGATAGTTGGTGGATATCCGTTTCATCTCTAATCTAAATAGAATTAAAATGAATAATCACGATCGAATCTTACTTTTAAGTGCTTAAAATAAACAAACAATATCACTTTTATGGTTCTGAGCTCTAATGCTGGAGTCGCATGAGCTGATTCAGCTTTGCGTAAATTCGTCAATATGGGTATCAAAAGAAAAAATTTGACTAGTAGTGAAAAATGCCTAATTTGTGGAAAATGCAAATCAAAAATGGCTGCCGCCACAAAATAGCAATATATAGGGCCCTATTCCAGAAAACGAGACGAGAAGACGAGCGCTCCTCTCGTTTGTTTTCATATTCCAGAAGCCGAGCTCGACTAAAAACAGACGAGTAGCTCGTCTGGCTCGACGACCGTTTGGCCGCGCTCGTCAATAAATCAGTCGAATCGTCTAGTTTGTTTGGTGTGTTTGTTCACCTTGTTGATTGAAAGCATCGGTATTCTTCCGCTCCGCCTTTATCTTCAAAAATTGTTTCACGCATAAACTAGTATTGCATAAGCATTGTATGTTTTCAACTGCACCCATCAAATTCAATTCAGTAATTGCAAGATTTTACAGATTTTCAAATGGGCCTCTTCCAAACAACAAAACCAAAAGTAAACATTGAACTTATATCCAGGGATGCTAGATGCTAGATGCTTTTGAATATATTAGGCTGTCAAAAAAGTCCTGCGATATTTTTTTTGAATTTTCATTTCTTCATAAAATTAGTTACAATCATCTGTTTTAAGTCAAATATGCGCCGTTTTGTTCGATGACTTGTTCCCAACGAGATGCCAACTTCATAATACCCCTGTTATAGAAGCTCGCTTCCTTATTGGCAAAAAAACTCGGATAGCCAATTTTCACAGGCCTCTTTTGTGGCTAACTTCTGACTACCTTGCTCGTTCGCCATGGACAAAAACAGGTGGTAGTCACTTGGTGCAAGGTCCGGACTATACGGCGGATGCAAAAGAACCTCCCATCCGAGCTCTCGGAGCTTCTGGCGCGTCACCAAAGAAGTGTGTGGCCTGGCGTTGTCCTGATGGAAGTCATTGCGGCCTCTGTTTATCAAAGATGGCCTCTTCTTCATGAGTGCTACCTTCAAGCGGTCCAGTTGTTGGCAGTACAGGTCCGAATTGAGCGTTTGGCCATAGGGAAGCAGCTCATAATAGATTATAACTTGACAATCCCACCAAACACACAGCAGAACCTTCCTGGCCGTTAATGAGGGCTTGGCCACCGTCTGAGCCGCTTCAGCGGGCTTCGACCACGACCGTTTGCGCTTCACGTTGTCGTAAGTGACCCACTTTTCATCGCCAGTCACCATCCGCTTCAGAAACGGGTCGATTTTGTTGCGATTCAGCAGCGATTCACATGCGTCGATACGGTCAAAGATGTTTTTTTGCGTCAACGTGTGTGGCACCCATACATCGAGCTTCTTTGTGAATCCAAGCTTCTTCAAATGGTTAATAATGGTTTGATGACTTATCCCCAGCTCTTGGCCGATGCTACGGCTGCTACTATGTCGGTTTTTTTTTATATATATCTGTATTATAGTGACTTTCAACACTTTAGGCTGGTTCGTCACTTTTACTTCCAATTTTGGAAGAATGTTAGGAGTGAGAATTGAACTCGTGATCTTCAGCGTCGGTCTTTCTCGGCTAATTCAGCGATTTTGTCGCAATTTTCGACGACAGGCCTTCCGGAGCGTGGCGCATCTTCGACGACCTCTACACCAGAACGAAAACGTTGAAACCATCGTTGTGCGGTGGAAATGGAAACTGTATCGGGTCCATAAACTGCACAAATTATATTGGCAGCTTGAGATGCATTTTTGCCTTTGTCATAGTAGTACTGTAAAATATGTCGGATTTTCTCTTTATTTTGCTCCATATTTGCGACACTATAACTCACGAACGACTTAACCAAACAAAACACTGTCAAGGACTATATTATAGCGCGCAAAAATACCTTTCCAACAAGCTACAGTATGAGTCGATACAATGAATACAACTAGAACTACGCGCTTACAACGACACCTCGCGGAAATACCGCAGGACTTTTTTGACAGCCTAATATTAACAAGGCACTAAAAGGGTCTTCACGTATTGAACGAAAATGAGTAATTCAAAACAACTGTTTTATTGGAAATGCATATATATATATATATATATATATATATATATATATATATATATATATATATATATATATATATATATATATATATATATATATATATATATATATATATATATATATATATATATATATATATATATATATATATATATATATATATATATATATATATATATATATATAGAGCTAAAACTTTTCTTGATAAATCGTTGATTAGGTGAACAAACATTGCCCCCAATAAATCCATAATAACAAATCGTCTGTGTGATGAAACCATATGCTCGAGGATAAATATCAATAAAACCAAAAGATATATGAAACTTATTCCTTTTTATTATGTTTTTTTAATTTTGGCACTGAGAAAACAGTATCGATTAATCAATTTTAAAACTGTTTGATGCTTTTCTCAAAACAAAAACATGTCTTCTCATCGGACAACACTGATCATACCGAGAAAAACTGACTGAAGTCTCTCCAGTCTACCAAATAAAACATTTCAATGAAACTCGTGTACTGGAATGGGATATTTTGCTCGTCTCGACAGTGAATGAAGCCAAGACGAGACGAGACGAATTGCTCGTCTCGTTTTCTGGAATAGGACCCATATTTTTTTCAAAAGTTCTTCAAGATGAGCGTCAAATGAAACGGCTTCACTAGTAGAACACCAGTCACAAAATGGCCAATTCATTTTCGTCAACTAAAACTCCCGCATATTGGTATCAATTGAAAAACATCATCATCATCTGTGAAGTGAGACATCATCATTGTACGCTCCCGTCATCGAATGAGCGTCCCCAGCCCGAAAGGGGTATGGAAAATCCCCTGACCAACACAACCTGCCATCAGCTTAGGACACAATAGAGCCTACAAAACAATACCTCTTGTGCTCGGCTTGGTCAAGCCAAATCGCGTCCGATTTATACTTTGTATTTAATTTCAATACCGTCAAATAAAATGTTCAGTATTCCTCCAACCTTCACAGTGTACACATCGTACTAAAATCTTTGGAGGTTTTCCTTGTTCCCCTGATTTTTATCATCATTCCTCCAGGTCCTTTCGAATCCACTGGCGGAACTGACCTTTGGACACCGATTGGATCTCAGCAGAAGCCAGATCGGCTTCAAGGGAATCCACATACAGTCCACTCAACACCAGCTGCAGCAGTCACTCGACAAAGGGAGTCAAGCCGTCGACCTTCAGTGGTGACTGTACAATCATCAAATGAAGTGAGAAATAAAAATTTATTTGATAGTATTGCAGATGAAGCACGGTCATCTGTGTGGGAGGAGTTCGATGCGTTAGTCGGCAAACTTCAAGCCTTGCATGATTCAGAAGCTGTTCCAGTAGTTAACCCTCTACCGCCCAAGTTTTTTATTTATCAAAAAAAAACAACTCCACTTTTATCTCGAATATCCGACTTTCAATATAAAATACTCCTAGCAGAAAGCTGCCAGCATAAAAACAATGTGTATGTGTGAAAGATGAAAATATTCTAAAGATGTTCTAGTGGGGGTGAACATTGAAAATAATGTCTGAATAATTTGAAAAGAGAATCCACGAAGCCCGTCTAAAGGCGGGCTTGGGCTGTAGAGGGTTAAGATGGCCACATTTTTAGCGGAACCACATTTGCAAAGAATAAGCGACCCTCAGCTTTGGAGGAAAGAAAGAAACTCTGTTCATCCTCGGTTCTACGAAAATTATTAGAGAAATCCTAGAATAAAGTGATATTTTTGTTTGTAACGTAGGACTACGTCTTTCATTTCTATGCCGGGTTGTAAAATCAAAGTTTCGAAAACGAAAGCGTCACGCCGGAGACCGAGATTTTGAGCGTTTATAGCTCCTAAACAACCGAACGAATAGTATGATAAATACTTCATTCGAAAGATAAAATGTCTACGCGTTATATACTTGTTACTTTTTGATCCAAAAACTGGTTTCAATAGCCTTAAAATTACTTTCAAAACAGACTATTGAAATCACCAATCGGTATATAAGCGAGCGCTGCTCGGAAATCCACTCAGTTATAATTGAACAGCGATTGGAGCATGTTATCGCTGTTGTGGTGAAGCTAACTTCGTTCATCATGTAAGCGCTGATGAACGGTGTCACCGAGAGCCTGTTTGTGCACCTTAGGCCAGAAGGGAATCCATCAGGAGGAGTGATGCCACAAACGGTTCCGCTTGAGACATCGGAGTAGCCACCACACACACACATACACGCGCGGAACTATTTTCGTTTGGTTGCCATCCAGCATCGAGAAGATTCCGGAAAGATGTCATCGTTGCTGAAGAATAATCTTCCAGTTCCCCTGGGAATTGAAAAAAACATTCAAGCGAAAGAGTTTATTTTAATGTTTTCTAACCATATAACAATGCGACCAAATACATTTGGTTTTGTGATTTTTCAATCAAGTGCAATGAACATAACCACTGGTGGGTTTCGAGTATCGAGGAAAATCTGGAAAGATGTTATCGTTGCTGAAAAATAATCTGCCAGTTCCTCTGAGAATTTAAAAAAACATTCAAACGAAAGAGTTTATTATGTTTACTATCCATATAGTACTGCGACCGAATACATTTTATTTTATGATTTTTCAATCAAGAGCGATCAACGTAAAACCACGTATTTCGGCAATTTATTGGAGGCGCAATGAATCTTAAGAAGGAATTCCCGCTCTACGCGCACTGGCAAACGATGTTTACTCAACAATTTCTCAGAATGGGTGTTGTGAGAAAAGATGAGCGAACGTAAAAATTATGTAGACTGATTTGATGCAACAGATATTTTGTCTATTGGAAATGGAATACAAATCATATCACAATACAAGCAATGTTTTAGGTACTATACAACTTTCGTGTGATTGCTTCTTTTGCTAAATATTGTGCCTTCAATGTAACGCTCTCGTTTTCGAAGTTCCCCAAATATTCATTTATTCATTCATTCAGAATTCATTCAGGTGCAACTAAAAACAAATGATCACTAAATCAACGATAGTCCTACGTCGCCCTTGCGGTTATACCACAGATATAACCCACTTCCTGTTTTTTGAGAGCAAAACGCTGATGCGAACTTTTGCGCCACAGTCACTGCGCACTTTTGCCCCACCAGCAATTTTTGAACTAATCTAATTTTAAAAAGTCACAGGAGGGTTGTGTCCGAGACACGACCGCATAGTTGACGTAGGATTCCGTTAGGCTTCCGATTTGGGGACCAAAAGACCCGTTCTCGAGCGGGAACATACCTTGGTTTTTATTTATGAAAATTGAAATAAATCGTTTCATATATCAAGTAATTTTCAACACAACTGCTACCATATACTTTACACTTACACTTGTGATAAATTTATCACAATACACGATCAGTCATTGATATGCAATTCCACGAAGCAACATTTCGGTGGGAGCAAAAGCTCCCCCTACTATCATGTATTTGCAAAGCCGATTTCCCCCAGGCAGCTTGGTTTTGATGTCTCTGTTAGAGACCCACCACACGTGTCGTAAACTTCGACCAATCAGATGTGGTTATTTCCGTTAGGATAGGGGTTGAAATTTTTCAATAGTTCGATAGTTAGTTTCATGACATATATTATTATCTTCAATATAAAATATTGTTTTGGAGTGGCGAAATCGATTGACGCAAAAATTTCATCAATCCATCATGAAATGACTGAGCAATAAGCGTTTGAAATTGGACAATTTTCACGATGTGCTCGATTTTCGATTTTCAATTTATACCCCAACATGTTCCCGAAAGACGTAATTCTACGTCAAAAAAAGCTCTTGAACATTTTCACAAAGCTATCATCTACTGTAGAATAAAGGTTTCCTTGACAGTGTAGTTTCAAACTTTCCAGTTATTTTAGGTAAGTAAATGGTGATCCCCGAAATTGAAAAAAATACATCGCAAAACTCTATACATTATAATATTTTGCCACTTTCATGAAATGTATCTTGTTTATATGTGTGAGCTGCTGGTGTAATAATGTATCAAACGAATACACTGTTGTCGAATTTTTATGCTCGTTTGTTTCAAAAAGACCAATGAGCACCTTTGCATCGCAGTACTCTAATGCTGCATATTATTTGATTTCTTGAGTTTTCCAAGCAGTTGCTAAGATGGCCGCCTTTTTGTAACCAGCATAGAAATCATAACCTAAAATTAAAAATAGAGTGCTCCGCGCGATTCTACAGCAGTGATTTTAATTGCAAATCACCAAGAAGGCTTCCGGATGGGTATCCAAACATCGCTTGCCCAAGGAAACTATCCAACGTAATCAAATATTAACATATATGACACCAAACATTAAACAATACGTGAGCCCCCTAAGCGCGAGCCCTGTTTTATGCTGCCTACGCTCAATTTGCATTGGTTGCGATAGGGTTGCCAGAGCCCCGGAGTTTTCGGTGGGTAAGGATGGGTTTAGACTAGTGATATATTCATGTGAAGAAATATGATGAGATTTCAACCGTTTACACTAGCGTGAACTTCTATAATGAATATATTCATATTTTCGATGAATTTATTCACCTGAAGTAGAACTGCATCCAACTTTAGTGATTTCTCACCAGTGAGAAATTCACAAGCGTTTACATATGCTGAATTTATTCAAGTTATATATACCTCGAATAAGTGTATTATATTTATTCTCACCCGTTTACACCTATTTTCACGTGAATAAATCCATCTATAGCTATAGATCTCCCTAATGTAAACCCGCCATAACGCACTATCGCTACTTAGCGATTTGCTCTTCTAAACACACATTACCGATCTATGTTAAGATTAGACAAATTAGCCACAGAAATAAATGAATAGTGTATTCGGTTGCGTTCGCTTAATATTTCTTTATAAATCAAAGAATTCAATTGATTTTTATGGTCAAGGATGTGATATTATAGGCCTTTTTGCTATTATTGTTTGGAAACTGAGATTTCCACACAACAAAAATAAATACATCACCCCTACGTGCCATCAACACAACAAACAGATACGACAGTTCACTTCCACACATACATTTGAATCCTGCGAACATTTATGCTAACCAGCCAAAACCAACAAACCAATGAAAGTCCTTTCACATATCACACATAACTTCGAAGTAAAACAATTAAAGGGAAATGATCTAGGGGTTTGGACGTTCAAAAATCGCTCACAGAAAAACACTTTTACATTATATATTTAATTCGAATTGTTTTGAGTTTCTGTTATTCTGATCCAAATTTATCCTCAAGTTCAAAGTATCTTAACATCTACAGTTTCGAATGATTATAAATTAAAGTTTTAATCGCCGTTCGTGAATGTTCATGAACATTAACTCGATTCAATGCTTGACGTTTGGCTTAAGCTTCCACGTGACTGGATTAACATATTTACAACGTCAAATGTAAACATATAGATGGTTCTCTCCGTACGCTTGTTACTGCGCAACGTATCGGTATCCGCCTCAAAAACTTAACAGTAAAAATAACGATTGAAAGTGAGAGCAATTTCAGATGAATTGAACTTTTCACGAAAACGATGATGGTTGATTTCAGATTCTCGACAATATTATCATCCTCCTCCAGTGGATTATATGGTATTGAACATTACACTCCGTACCAAGCGACAACAGTGACAAGCTTAAGCGTATCTGTGGAAAAACGAATGATGTAAAATAGGTGAACATTTGATTTATTAATAATCATTAGTAGTGTTTCCATGCGAGAACATCGAATTGTACTATGCAAATGTTAGTGTCTTGTGTAGGACTACGAGTGGTAACCAGACCTTCTAGACTCGTTGCGAATAGCGTTGGACAGACAGCAGGCAGCGATCAGTCCGATCAATTCAACGGCAGCGACACCTAGTGAAACCCATGCAAGAATGTCTCCGGAATTGTCAATGAAATCGGCCAGACTTGCCTTACAGCCGGTTATGTACGGAGCGCAAAGTGGAGCTGTGCCTGTTCTGCAGCACGATTGCGGCATATTACCGATCCAATCAAAGGCAGAGGTTTTGCCGCAACATTGGAGCTAAAGTACGGGAATAAACATGTGAGATACATCTTGAAGCGTTTATGTTTGTGTCTATGCTTACATTGGCCTGAATAGTGTCGATCAGTTGGCGGTTTGCTGGATTGTCGCGCTCATCAAACAATTTGCCGAAACCCTTAATGAAGGCTTCGCGGACATCTCCAACATAGACGAACACCAGGGCCGCAATGACGATTTGAGCAACGATCAGCATAAATAAGAAGAACGCATACTAGAGAAGTGAAAAAAAAATGAGAAAGCTTAAGAAACCACTCAACAATAAGCATTTCAACATCTTACGGTCGAAATCATGCAGTGGTTTTTACGGATAGCACCGCAACATCCAAAGAAGCCAATGATGAAAATGATGGAACCGAGAACGATAAACATAATCGCTGGAGCCTTGATATTGTGCTCTTCGCTAAGATCCGGAAGTTCACTTATCTTCGCCATCGATACGCCGCCAATTGCAACCAATGCTATACCGCATAGCTGGAAAGAACAAGAAAAAAAATCGTTGAATTAGAGCTTTCCGCTAAATATTTCGCTGAAAAATAACAAAAGCATGACATCATGGATTCTGGTTTCGAATGAAACAATCAACGGTCGCCGCCGAGGATCATGCATGAGTTTCAGAAACGCGATGCTGTACAATTGTTTCTGACGATCGTTAGCCATTTCAGTGTTCTGATTAAAGTGCGCCGGAGTGGTGAGTGTATTTGCTTCTCTCATTCTATGGGAAATTGCATTGCAATTATTTTATTGAGCTTCCCGAAGACTGATGACTGTCTTGTTGTCCAATTAAAAGTGCAAATGCACTATTATCTTCATATTCGTATTAATAATATAGGGTGATATTTTTTGCTGTTTTTGATAGATCACGCGTGATTGTGTCATGTGTCCAAAACTAAAGTTGTGTAGCTTTCATTTCCATTTCATTATGGAAATACTTACAAACAAGCAACGTTTAGACATAATTGAATTTCATTACCAAAATCGATGCTCTGTATAAAATGTGTTTTTTTTATTTTATCGAAAAATTGCGTTTAGCGATGAAACACTTTTTTTTTGCACATCCACTCACGTTAATAAGCAAAATGACCATAATGGGTCGAATAAGAAACTATAAGCAGAGATGCTAACCTTCCTTTTTTACCTGTATTATAGTGACTTTCAACACTTTTGGCTGGTTTCTATCTTTTGACTTCCGATTCTGGAAGAATGTTGGGATTGAGAACTGAACTCGTGACCTTGAGCGTGAGAGATACGGACGTTACCACTACATTAGATCGCCTCCTCACCCAACCCAACCATCCTGTATTTCCAGGATTTCCCAGGCTCTTTGGCACGATCCTCGATATCCTGACAAAAACTCAATTGTGCCTGATTTTTCTGACAGATTCCGATTTTTGCTGATTCTTGTATATTTCACTTTATCTGAGTGAAATTTGTCTATAATAAATATACAGTTTTCCTGGGTTGAAAAGACAACTGTCATAATAGTCTTCATAAGAAAGACACTCCGGTCCTTACTTGAAAAACATTTAATCTTTCTTTCGCTTATCATCTATCTATTCCGAGGCCTTTTCGCAGATACACTGTCGACATTTATTAAATGCCGTGAAAGAAAGGTACTCTATCAAGTATCTATTTATTCAATGCTTAAAACACGTAGTCTTAGTTCTTACTTAACCATTCGTGAATACATTTTTTGCTATTTTCATAAAAACTCAACATCATAATATTTTTTTTATATCTGTATTATAGTGACTCTCAACTCATTTGGCTGGTTCGTCACTTTTACTTCCATTTTTGGAAGAATGTCAGGAGTGAGAATTGAACTCGTGACCTTCAGCGTGAGAGGCATGGATGTAACCACTACGCCAGATCGCCTCCTAACATCATAATATAAATTTATTATTCGATACACTTTCTTTAACCCTTTGCACTTGGCCTGATTCTGGACGGAAACGGAATATCACCGCACAAAACCCGCTATTCCTTCTATATATTAGAATATGTCGTTAGTTCAATGGTTTTTATAGTGATTTTGACTTTCATTGATCTCGTTCTACTAATAATTGGGATGGGATGGCCAATACTTTGAAAAATGAATAATGTGTTCATTTTATTATTCAAATGAATGTGTTTTTCGTTCTTAAAAACGGAACGAATTCAGTTGCACATCTTATATTTGGTACAAATTAAAGTAAACATATATAAAAATGGATTTCTGTCTGTCTGTCTGTCTGTCTGTCTGATTCTTATGGACTCGGAAACCACTGAACCGATCGACATGAAAATTTGTATGTAGAGGTTTTTGGGGCCGGGGAAGGTTTTCATGATAGTTAAGACCCCTCCCACCTCTCAAAGGTAGGGGTTGGGGGGCTGCCATACAAATAAAACACAAATTTCTGCATTACTGGAGAAATAATCAAGCAAATGAAACCAAATTTGGCATATGGAGGTTTTAGGGTGCAATAAATGTTTCTATGGTGGTTAGACACCCCACCCCCTCTCTTAGGGTGGGCTGTCATACAAATGAAAAACAAATTTCTGCATAACTTGAAAACTAATCAAGCAAATGGAGCCAAATTTGGCATGTGAAGATTTTAGGGGGCACGAAATGTTTCTATGGTGATTAGACACTCCTTCCCCCTCTCTAAGGGGAGAAGAGAGGAGGGGTCTGTCTTTGTTCTATCATATTTTCTGTATCAAACATTTAATCCATGAAAAACATGTTATTTGCAAGTGGTTGAAAAATCTTGAACGACAATTGTGTCTAAAAATAATCTGATATTTTAATGATAAGTTTTGGTAGAAGTGCTGGGTTTTTTTTAGTAAAAGGTCAATTCAACGGAGTCGATTAGAAGATCAATCAATAAACAGTTATGCGATTGGACTCATGAAGTTGCGCTTAGTAAAAAAACGTGAATGTTTGAAGGTATTGATAATAAAAAACAAATTTTGGGCGGGACGAAGCTTGCCGGGTCAGCTAGTTTATTATATTCTTTTGAAGTTTCAATTATGGAATACTTAAAACAGGGGGTTTTCATCATTTTCTATAGCAAAACTATTTGGCGGAGCATTTATTATTTAAAAAAACAATTCCTGTTTGCATTGACACTGCTCAACAGGGAACAGCTCCATTTTTGTGCGCGTCACGGTTACAGCAAGGCGCCTAGAAGTATATCCTAAGGTTGGCCAACTTGCTAAAACCACTCTTCAGCCATCTTGGAAGTCTACTGTGTTTTGTTCGAAACAAAACACAATACACTTGTGTCCAAGCTAACTCGTAATCAGTCTGTTTCTTTCACGCTTCAAGGAAATAATTCTCCTTCTGCTTTCTTCCGCACTGCTTTCATATACCGCTCTCCTAACCAACTTAGTGACGAAACGGCCTCACCTTATGATATACTTCTAGGCGCCTTGGGTTACAGGACATCTGATCCGGAGTGAACAAAATATATTTGCTACCATTAAAGAAATTAAATCAATGTTTTTTTTAAGGTGGGTTTTCGAGTGGGACTATGTGCTATAATCTCGCGGAGCACCACTTGGAAAACCCTGTGCTGAAGAGAAATTTTACAAAAATCAATTTATTTTGAAAAGAAACGATGACAAAAGTATCCACTTCGAAAATCGATATATTTTCGATAAGTTACATCGGGGGACCGTTTGATTATTCGTATTTTGACATTTTGACATGTTTTGAAGCAAACCCCAACTAACAATTCAGCCATTACATGTCAAACCGATATAGTAGTTCTCAGATTTTCGTAAAAAGTGATAGTTTCGTTCTTTATCGCAAACTGTTAGACCCGTATTTTTTTATTTTTTTGTTAGGGTGTCCATTTTTATTTTAGGGTGATCCATTTTTTCCATTTTTTCCGAAAGTGACATTTTTCAAAAAATCATAACTTAGAAATACTGAACCAATTTAGACGGTCGACATATCAAATTAAAGCTAGTTAGTCAATTAGCATTAGTCATTCTTGAAAAAATGCCTCGCTTCCAAAAATTTCTATTTTCTTTCGCTTTTGAGTTATGATTTTTCAAAGTTACCCGATGGTCCTAAAAAAACATTTTTCCCTATTTTCCCAAAAATTACTTTTTCTTCTTAAATTTATTAACAAAACTAGCTCATTGACTTTAATTTGATATGTCGATCATCTGAATCGGTCCAGTAGATCAAGAGTCATGATTTTTTGTAGTAGAAAAAATGGGAAAAAATTATTTTTCGGACCATCGGATAACCTTGAAAAATCATTACTCAAAAACGAAAAAAAAACTCCTCCCTGCTTTCGAGATATGTTATGTGAAAAATCCTCAGCTTTCAAGAAAAAATATCAAAATATATAGCGCTTTTGGTCCCGAGACCATGAAAACTATAAAAACAAATACAATCAATAATAACGAAAACAGAATTCAAATTTTCGGTAACTGTATTATTTTTCCAAAAAAAAAACCAGCTTTAATGTAATATGTTGAACATCTGAATTGGTCCAGTGGTTCGAAAATTATGAATTTTTGAAAAAAGTCATTTTTGGCAAAAGTGCGAAAAAATGGATTTTTCTGACCACCCAAAAATGGTAATGGTCACCCTAACAACAAATATAGAAAAATACTGGTCTAATAATTTGCGATAAAGAACCAAACTACCACTTTTGGCGAAAATCTGAGAACCACTATATCGGTTTTGCATAGAATAGCTGAATTATTAGCTGTTATTAAACTATTCAGTTGAATAATGGTCGAACAATCGTATTGAGTGCTCAATAAGATGATATGCTAGACTATATATTGTATAAAAGCTTATTCGGACCAAATTGAAGCATCGCTGAAATGGATGGATGTTTTCCTAACACAGACTTCAGAACCATGGAGCCAGGGGAATTCGGCATTGCAAAATAGATGCAAGCAGCGGGTACTTTTTACTCGCTTGCGTTTCTGGAAATCGGTATGTTTCCTTAACACATACTTCAAAATCATGAATCATGAGAAAACGGCATAGCAAATTAGAAAACCATTGAGCCAAGGGGAAATTGGCATTTCAAAATAGATGCGAGCTGCAGGTACTTCTATACTCGCTTGTGTTTCTGGTAATCGGAATGTTTCCCTAACACAGACTTCAAAATCATGAGGAAATTGGCATAGCAAATTAGATGCTCGGAGACGAATGAATCGTTAGATTTAAAGCCTCCGTAAACAAAGAAAAAGAAGAAGAAGAATTAGATGCAAGCAGCGGGTACTTTTGTACTCGTTTGTGTTTCTGGAAATTTGAATGTTTCCCTAACACAGACTTCAAAATCATGAAGCCTTGGGAAATCGGCATTGCAAAATGGATGCGAGCTGCGGGTGCCTATGTACTCGCTTGCGTTTCTGCAAATCGGTATATTTCCTTAACACAGACTTCAAAATCTTAAAGCATGGGGAAATCGGGATAGCAAATTAGATGCAGGCAGCGGGTACTTTTGTACTCGTTTGCGTTTCTGGAAATTTGAATGTTTTCCTAGCACATACTTCAAAAACATGGAGCCTGGGGAAATCGGCATTGCAAAATAGATGCGAGCTGCGGCAACTTCTGCACTCGTTTGCGTTTTTGCCAATTGGAATGTTTGCCTATCACTGATTTCAAAAACATGGAGCCTGAGGAAATTGGTATTGTAAAATAGATGCAAACTACGAGTACTTTTGTACTTGCTTGCATTTTTGCAAACCGGAATGTGTTTTCCCAATACAGATTCCGAAACCAAGAAGTTGGGAAAATCGGCATTGCAGATAAATGAAGTCGGCAATACTTTTATTCCCCCATGCGTTTTTACACTCCGGAATTCGTTTGCCTACACGGTCTACAGAAGCGGGTACAAATGCAACGCTTTGGCTCGATTATTCAAGACTGCATTGGAAGATATCTCTTCATGTTGCCAGCTCACTGAACTTCTATGCATACCGTTAGATGATTAGGCAAAATTTTGATAACTATTTGCTGCGATAGCTACTACCATAATGCATGAATTGACTTAAACTGTGATTTGTTTGCAATTGAATTCGTAAATAGTTTCATTCATTCACTAGTTTAATCAATAATTTAATCAATACACACAAAAGATAGCTATGCGCAGCGGCGATATCGTACCCAATGAGGAAGATCCGAGGTGGGATTATTGCTAATTGAAGAAATGCAAGCCAACGGCAGTCCTACGTCAACCTTGCGGTTATATCATAGGTATAACCCATCCATGGTTTTTTTTAATAATAAATTTGCTTCCGAACAATGTTGTGCAAATAATAAACAGACCTGTTGAAACGAGTTGTGGATTATGAGTTTTGTTCCCCGCGAATACCGACTGGATCGTTTTTTCTCCATACAAGCGCAAACAAAACTCGATGTTTCAACGGTGCCCTATGAAAGTACTAGTAGTGCTTAAGAAAAAGTAGTAACTCAGGGCATTTGAAGAGTAATTTATCTCGCAGTTTGAGCATTATATCCGCCTTATATGAGCATTGTAAGCATAACAGGCATTTCTTCAATGTTCTGTATAAGAATATAGCAGTCTACTCTTGAGTCTGCTATATCACCATGCTCGAGATGTAGACAGCCATGTTGTTGATGCCAACATCTCGAGCACCAAAACAGCTGAGATGTAGGCAGCTTGATTGGATTTTAAAACCTACTGGCAACTGAAATGTAGGCACTTTTATAGTTTTTGAACCCCACTGAAGTTGTGATGTTGGCATCATCCGAGCATATAGGAAGAGATAGGCTGTAGCAGCGCTCTTGGATATTACTTAGTGCTTACTGGAATCGTGGAATCATGCTCAGATGACTACACCAACTACTTATACAACTGTTAAACTATTACGTTGAAATTCAGTCGTGGCTAACAATAAATAGAAAACGAATGACGAGTGTCACACAGTGCTGATTCTGAAAACTGTTTGAACGTGGTGGTGGTATCTAATACTGCAGAGTTTACTGCTGGTAGTATCTCTTGGAAAAACAACCGGTCGACTGCAGAAAAGATAACCCGCGATGAACAATGTGTTAAATAAATGTCGACCGCGATAATACGACAATAAAACAGAACAGCTGCCTATCTCTCATTTGCATACAGAACATTATAATTTAGATGGGGCGATATCGAAAAAAATATTGTCACGTTATGAGTGATATCATGTGTATTCGTAGTGTGTATACAGTAAATGGGTGTGGGTGGATGATTGAAGTGTTCAAGCTGCCCCGGTAATAATCACCACACGCAATCGATATGTACAATCATCAACAGGTAGCTTATTCGGTGCAATACGATGGCCTTGGCTTTGGAGCAACGTTTGGGATTGCGTGACTCACACAATTAACCATGCTAAGAATGGCTCTAATAAAGTGTTGCGAAACGTGTCACTACAAGGTTTTCCTTTTTCTAGTTACACCTGTTTCAAATATTCGATTGTACTCATTGTTGATGATTGACCCAAAAACGGTTACAGTTTTGTGGCGTACAAGGATGCCTGTAAACAATATTATTCATCAAACATCGATCTATTTTCTCGTTCACCGAAGCTTTCTCTTCGAAAAAAAAACCCGTGTCATGTAGACAACAAATAGAAATTCCAGTCATGATTTCATGTCATTATTTCCCCATGGGAATTCTTTATTTTTCCATCGTTTAGGACGAACACCTCGCCAGCCATGGCCACAGAGCTCCTTTTTGAGCGCCGCCATAGTCACAGTAAGCCACACAAGGATAGCCTTGTTCGTATTCGGAATGTGCCTTTGAAATGAAAACGTTGTTTGAACCGTAATGCTATCCACAAGCTTAGTACACTCGAGAGTCGGTGAGCAATGCGTCCATATAGTAAATGTTCATACATTTTTTTATCTCTCTATCAGAGGAGTTTGAGCACACAAGCTGTGCGATATAAATGAAACCGCGCCTATATCTTATCGGTAAAACAAACACTGTTGAAATTCAACTTGTTGGTATCTGGTCAAATACGGGGTAGACGCCACCCAAAAATAGTTAGATTCCTTAGTCACGTCTTCTTCGGCCGTGCATTGAAATCGGTGCCATCGGTGAGCTTCCCCAGGTTAAGCTCGATAGAACTTAGTACAACCACCACAAGGTCAACAATTAGTAATTGAGCAAAACAGTTGGAGCACAAACATTGCGTGAGGCATGCGAAAATAAATTGCAATCTATCGGACGAACACCGTATTGACTCGTATTGACATGACCCAACTCGGAGGGTGCTAAGCTACGCATGAGCATTATAAAACGCGTGAGGCGAACAATGCGTCATCTTGCGCTGGCTTATAGTGAAATATGAGAGCTCTGCTGATACGAAATCAAGGAAGTAACCGTAGAGAAAGTAAGCGCGAATGACAAATTTATGAATACAAATGAGAAGAGCTTAGTATTCGTGCTTTCACATTTCGCATTATTACATATCTGTCCAGGGTCCGGGTATTGTTTATTGTGTTTTTTAAAAAAACAATTATTTTCAACTCTTCCATTTCGTATCTGGAATATTTTTAATATCTGAAACGTCTAGAATGGTGTCGGCAAACGTGAATGCTGGAGCCAGTATCAATCGAACGGTGTTGTTTTTAGCGAAAAGTTTCACTTTGAAGTAATTAGCCTACGGTAATCTAAAATATAAATTTAACTTTTTCTCGGAAATCTACAAATTGTTTAGATGGTCTGTGCGGCGGTTGAATGCATTTGACCTTTTCTTCTTTTTAGAAAAGACAACAAGTTCTCCGATCGAGTCATTCTCAACTCACATATCCGTTCTTTGATCAAGTAGCGCTTTACTCTCTGGAATATACATGAATGATCTTCTGCATGGATGTTATAGAGATATTTGATGCGGAAAAAATGACCAAATGGCATTCAACAACCTTCGCAATCTCTCTTTTATCGCCAATGTTGTTGTGTAATGTTTGGCTTACAAATAAAGGAAGTGCGGGTATAACGGACAGTGGGGGTATAATGGACAGGTGGTTGATTTGTATAGTTTCATTATGAATTCTACATGCTATTCTATAATATTTAAACTTTCTTATGACAATGAATACTGTTCAAAAGTGAAACAGGGAAACAAAAACCGAAAATCAAACATGATTCCGAGTGTGGATGTAATTTTTCGGCTTCGATATTAAGCATTTTGAGTGGTTTCATTGCAAAATTGAATTCGCTGATAATTATATTCCGGTTTGTGAGTTAACAGAGAAGCGATATTAGGAGTGGTAAATTTAAATTATTGAAATAATAGCACTGATGGGGTTGAAATGGACAGTCACATCCAAGATCACATCCAATGCAAGATAGAAAGTGAAAGGAAGAATGTTCAACTCATTTTTATATTGCTTTCTCTGTTTGTTCTAGTTCCGTCACTGGACACACAACACTGAGAGAGAGCGAAATAATTCCTCTCACGAGCGATAAACTTTTACACTTCGTGTATTATGAACATATTCCACCCACTACATGTCCATTATACCCGCTTCGATAAAAATGTTCTACTTTTCGGCTTGTTTTAATATAAGTAAAAAAAAAACATGGAAAAACACATTTTTATAAAACATTTGGCCAATTATTTCGAAAACCAGTATATTGAACTGTAAGAAACTGCTTTTAAGTTTCGGAAAACATGAGTTTCCAAAGATACAATTGAAGTTCTTCTTAACATGTCCGTCTTACCCCCACTTCCCTTCACTGTAAATCTGAGGAAATCCTCCAAAGATTGACAAAATTACTCAAAGAAAAGACGGTTTCGGTTTCGCAGTTTTTGTTGACGGACTCTGTAGGGGAACCGCGGGTAAGGTTCAGAACGTCTCAGAATGCTTTCTCAGAATATGCGCGTAAGCATGGTGCAGAGCTTGCAGAGCAAAGCGAAAAATTAATTTCAAATAGGACGTTTTGCGTCGGTTTCATACCGTTGTGTGGAGTTTGGTGATGTATGATTGAATCACACATACGAATTGTTGATCTAAGGGAGGAAACCGGTCTGGAACAGTGGGTTTATAATGGACAGGTGGTTGATTTGTATAGTTGCATTATGAATTTCAAATTTCTGTTGATG